>NW_011495070.1:7810248-7828440 GCF_000754665.1 Bison bison bison | reverse complement strand
AGGAGGAGAAGGGGACGACAGAGGCTGGATGGCATCACTGACTTGATGGACGTGAGTCTGAGTGAACTCCAGGAGTTGGTGATGGACAGGGAGGCCTGGCATGCTGAGATTCATGGTATCACAAAGAGTTGGACATGACTGAGCGACTGAACTGAACTGAACTGACCTGACTGGGTCAAATTTTAATATGTACTTCTATGTATTGTACTTATACATTGTAATATGTACAATTCCTCATATTCATGTAAGTATGAATAAATATAAAAGAGGCTCTTGAATGGACCAGTCATGCTAGTGTGTTATAAAAGAAGATGGTGACTTATCCAGTTTTGTGCACCTGAGGTGCTAAAACTAAGCAGCAACCAGGAAGAAAGATTAACAGGCAGAGATGACGTAGAGAAAATCCTAAGTAAGTGTAACGGTATCACTAAAGCTTTAGACTAGAGGAAAGAAAGATTACTATCCCTTGTTAAACAAATTTAACAAAGGAGGTGAGTTTGTTGGGGATCCCCAGTATTTTTGGCACTGGGGACCAGTTTTGTTGAGGACAATTTTTCCGTGGACCAGGGTGGGGGATGGTTTGGGGATGACTCAAGTGCATTACATTTAGGGTTTGTGTTCCTATGAGAACCTATGATATGACAGGAGATGGAGCTCAGTGGTAATGCGAACAATGAGTAGTGGCTGTAAACACAGATGATGCTTCACTCACTTGCCCACCACTCACTTCCTCCTGTGCAGCCTGGTTCCGAACAGGCCGTGGACCAATTCCAGTCTGTGGCCTGGGGGCTGGGGACCCCTGATGCGGAAAACAAGGACTAAGAACAATAGGTTAGAAGACATGGAAACAATGTAAGTGTCCATCAACAGATGTATGAAAGGGACATGGCAGATAGATAGATACATGCATAGGTATATGTGTGGTGGAATACTACTCTGCCATGAAAAAGGATGGCGTTTTGGCATTTGCAGCAACATGGATGGACTTGGAGGGTGTTGTGCTAAGTGAAATAAGTCAATCAGAAGAAGATAAATAGTGATATTGCTTACATGTGGAATCTAAAAAATACAAGAAACTACTGAATATAACATTTAAGAAGCAGACTCACAGAGAACAAACTAGTGCCTACCAGCGGCAGGGGGAATACAGGGACAGGAGAGTGGGAGTTACAAACCATAGGTGTAAGTAAGGCTCAGATATTTATTGTATAACACAGGGAATATAGCCAATGTTTTGTAATACCTATAAATGGAAAATAACCTTTCAGTTCAGTTCAGTCGCTCAGTCGTGTCCGACTCTTTGCGACCCCATGAATCGCAGCACACCAGGCACAGTATAAAAGTCTTTTAAAACATAGATTAGGGTCAGATGATGAAAGATCATGAATTTCTGAGAAGTTTGGAATACCTTCTGTAGATGCTGGAAAGCCATGAAGGCTTTGGAAAGGAAAGTGTTTGGTGAAAGTTACATTTTTAGAAGCTTACTCTGGCAAAAGTAATAACCCAGGTCTTGCATGAATTAAAAAAGACTCTGAGTTAATGAATTAAAACCAAGGAAGTTTTTTATAACAGGCACTATGGAGAACAGTATGGAGGTTCCCTCAAAAATTACACATCAGATCAGTTCAGTCACTCAGTTGTGTCTGACTCTTTGCGACCCCATGGACTGCAGCACACCAGGCCTCCCTGTCCATCACCAATGCCCAGAGCTTACTCAAACTCATGTCCATTGAGTCAGTGATGCCATCCAACCATCTCATCCTCTGTCATCCCCTTCTCCTCCCGCCTTCAATCTTTCCCAGCATCAGGGTCTTTTCCAATGAGTCAGTTCTTCACATCAGGTGGCCAAAGTATTGGAGTTTCAGCTTCAGCATCAGTCCTTCTGATGAATATTCAGGACTGATTTCCTTTAGGATGGACTGGTTGGATCTAGTCCAAGGGACTAAATTGGATTGCAGTCCAAGGGATTAAATTAGATTGCAGTCCAAGGGACTCTCAATAATCTCCCCCAACACCACAGTTCAAAAGCATCAATTCTTCAGCGCTCAGCTTTCTTTATAGTCCAACTCTCACATCCATACATGACTACTGGAAAAACCATAGCTTTGACTAGATGAACCTTTGTTGGCAAGGTAATGTCTCTGCTTTTTAATACACTGTCTAGGTTGGCTATAACTTTTCTTCCAAGGAGCAAGCATCTTTGAATTTCATGGCTGCAGTCACCATCTGCAGTGATTTTGGAGCCCAAGAAAATAAAGTCTGTTTCTGTTTCCACTATTTCCCCATCTATTTGCCATGAAGTTATGGGCCATCCTAAAGGAGATCAGTCCTGGGTGTTCATTGGAAGGACTGATGTTGAAGCTGAAACTCCAATACTTTGGCCACCTGATGCAAAGAGCTGACTCATTTGAAAAGACCCTGATGCTGGGAAAGACTGAGGGCAGGAGAAGAGGGGATAACAGAGGATGAGATGGTTGGATGGCATCACCGACTCAATGGACATGAGTTTGGGTAGGCTCTGGGAGTTGGTGATGGACAGGAAGGCCTGGCGTGCTGTGGTTCATGAGGTCACAGAGTCGGACATGACTGAGAAACTGAACTGAACTGAACTGAACTGATGGGATAGGATGCCATGATCTTAGTTTTCTGACTGTTGAGTTTTAAGCCAACTTTTTCACTTTTCTCTTTTACTTTCATCAAGAAGCTCTTTAGTTCTTCTTCGCTTTCTGCCACAAGCATGGTGTCTGAGGTTATTGATATTTCTCCTGGCAATCTTGATTCCAGCTTGTACTTCATCCAGCCCAGCATTTCTCATGATGTACTCTGCTGCTGCTGCTGCTAAGTCGCTTCAGTCATGTCCGACTCTGTGCGATCCCATACATATAAGTTAAATAAGGAGGATGACAATATACAGCCTTGACATACTCCTTTCCTGATTTGGAACTAGTCTATTTTTCCATGTCCAGTTCTAACTTGCTTCCTGACCTGCATACATTCCTTAGAAAACTACACATTGCTATATAATCTGGCAATCCCACTCCTGGGCGTATATTCACAGAAAACCATAATTTGTGAAAACACATGCACCCCAGCATTCATTGCAGTGCTATTTACTATAACTAAGACATGGAAGCAACCAAAATGTCAATCAACAGATGAATGGATAAAGAAGATGCGGTACATGTATACAATGAAATATTACTCTCCAAAGAAGAGTGAAATGATGCCATTTGCAGCAACATAGATGGAGCTGGAGCTGATTATACCAGTTAAGTGAATCAGACAGAGAAAGACAAATACCATATGATATCACTTATAGGTGGAGTCTAAAACTTGGCACAAATAAACTGGGTACACGCAAACTAATTTACAAAACAGAGACAGATTCACAGACTTAGAAAACAAACTTATAGTTACCAAAGGGGAAATGAAGGGAGGGATAAGTTAGGAGGTTGGGATTAACATATAACACACTAATATGTGTGTATATAAAATAGATAATCAACAAGGACCTACTGAATAGCACAGGGAACTATTCAAAACAGTCTGTAATAACATATATGGGAGCAGAATCTGAAAGAGAATATATATATGTATGTATGAATGAATCAAGTTGCAAAACACCTAAAACAAACACAACATTGTAAATCAACTATACTCCAATATAAAATAACAATTCAATTTAAAAAAAAAACCAAGGGAGTTATACTATGCATGGAAAGGAATGTTTTTAAGAGTTCTCCATTTTTACTGTAGAATGCAGCTGCTGGCTGGAGGGAGGGAGTGGTTCTTGGCATCTTCTTAAGAGGGTTGGGATGTTGATGCACCTACAGAGAGAGGAATTGGTCCTCCTGTACAGAAAGAATCATGGCTGCCAGGAATGAGCTCTTCCTCCACTAACAGTAATCTCACAAGTAGAGATGGTTACCTACAGGGAGAAATCAGGGGCAAAGAATCTTCCAGCTCCAATTTGAAAATAAAAACCAACCAGGAAAATGGTGACACCTATGTCTGTCTAGACTGAATTAAGCCAAAGTAAAGAGAAAGAGCCTCTGTATCGTTTTCTAACATAGACTCCTTCAAATTCCTTTCTCACAGTCTATTTCCATTTCTAATTCTACCTGTACAAAATATAATCATGCTGCTTTTAATTACTTATGCATACATGAATACTAGTAAGTTAAACTTGTTCTTCTGTTTACAAAGATAGAGTGATACAGAGTAGCTTAGGAATTGCTTCTTTTCCCAATGATTTTAAATGTGCAGTGAGTTTCTTTCTAAAACACATATTTGCAGATGTCACTTTAAACACTATTTTCTGAGATTATATTTTCCATAGAAAACAGATGTCTGCAATTATCCCTTTTTTGACCTCTGAGACTTATCAAAGTCAAATAGGTAATCATCCAATCAGACGGGCTATCATTATCAGAAGAAAAGTAATTATAATCTGAATATGTTTGAACATGATTATTATAAGCTTTAAACTGTTACACTTTTGATTGGGGCAGAATTGGAAGACATTATCACTTCATAATTCAAATGATGTAACTTCACTTGTTTTTGTCATTTAGAATCTGGAGAGCTAAATTTATTTAACAATATAATTCTTTAAACATGAACAAATTATGCAATAATCTCTTTAAAACCATGAGAATGCTTCTCAAAATCTTGACAGTGAAATTAGGGGATTTTTTTTTTTTTTTTTAACTAGAGCAAATCAGAGCTTAGCACTGAGCCCCATCAGAGTGGGAAGCTTGAGGCAGACATATTCATTTGACAGACATTTTGTGATCTGCCTGGTTCTATTAAAACACCAGCTACTTTCCTGCCTACCTCTGGAGGCCCACCCATGGCTGGCCCGAATCAAAAGGAGAACTAGGCCCAGTAGACAGAAATGATGAGTGAGAAGTGTAATAAAAGTGGGAAAATGGATAAGAAAAAAGTATCTTTCCCAAGAAGATGTGTAAATAGAAGAGTGAATTAGATTTGAAACCAGAACTGAGGATTCTTTCAAGGACATAAGGATTTAAGGGACGGAAAGCTGGGTTGAAAACCTCACGCCTGATAGACATTGAGTAAAACAGCATTTCCCATTGAAAAGATTTTATGAAACCCTAAACACAGTCCTTCAGTCCAGGTGTTTGATGGGGTGTTTGCCTAACTCGGTGAGACGTCCTGATTTTTCTCTCCATCCTTTCCAAGACCTTCTCCTGTCATACTGCTCTTTCAGGCAGGCATGCCCTTCCTCCCCCTGGAGGGAGGTGGGAAAAGGGAGTGCATTTCTGGGCCCGTGCAGGACCTGAATTCACATTGAACTGTATGAGCAGGTGGGGCCTTGAGAGAGAATTCCTGTAGCTTGGAAATGTTGGCATTTGTGGTTTCTGAACAAGGCCTGGGCTGAGGATTAGAAGAAGAAAGATAGAGGAGCCTTTATCAGGTTGGAAAAGTACTGAATGGTCATTGTTCCCTAAGCACAGTGTTTCTTAGAACTATGGCTCACCTTGGAATTTAACTTGGAATTCTAGTTCAGCAGAGTGAAGACCTGTGGTTTTCTCCCCCACGCCAGCAGAACTTTGCTAAAAGCCAGGTTCACACTTAACATCTTTCCACCTCCCTTATTCAGAGTTCCCCTTTCTTCTTGCTGTTGTTGTTTTTTGTTTGTTTTTTTTCACTTTTGGCCACAGTTCGAGACATGTGGGATCTTAGTTCCTTAACCAGGCATCGAACTGGCACTCCCTGCAATGGAAGTGTGGAGTCTTAACCATTGGACAGCCAGGGAAGTCCCACTTTTTGTTTTTTCTTGATATAACTTCTTCCCTTCCCCTACCTCCGCCATGCCTGTACCCCGGTAGGATCCAGGGACATGCCTATGTGTCCAATTTCTTCATTCAAGAAAGACCTAGTAATAGAATATGGGCTGGACAGTGTGGATATAGCAGTGAACAAAACAGACAAACACCTCTACCCTTTTCCAGCTTACTTTCTAGTTACATTCTTGCCAAATTCCAGCTGCTGAAATGTTAACTGTTAAGAAAGGGATTGACAGCCTTATCAAGGGTTTAAGGTAGTGTTTCCTTATCACCCAGGGAGTCAGCATCTTCGGGGGCGGGACCCAGTGATCGTGTGCCTTGTCAGCCCCGCCAGCCCTCAGTGATGTGGACCCATCTGTGATGACGCCAGGGGAGACTGCCCCCAGAGATAGAGGAAGACATGCTGCCAGCATCTCTGCGGTGCCTCTTGAAATTTCAGCTCACAGACAGGTGCCCATTCATCACAGCTTTCCAAGGCTGGGCCGGACCGAAGCCTCCTCTACTCTCTCTGGTGCTGCAGAGACTGGGAGCTCACTGCTTTACCAGGTCCCTTAATGGCAGAGATCCACTTTCATGAACATGGCTAATGATTTCTAATTCCCCATCACCTCGCCCAGAAAACATCCACATGAACGAATGGCTGTCAATTCCACCTGCCAGAACCTTTGACACTCTGTTCAGTCCGAACTTTCTTTGTCTGTGTTCTCCCCGTTGGTCACAGATTCCCAGCCTAGCTGATTATCTTGCAAGATGTTGAAGTGGAAATTTCCAGCTTGATTCTGACGCTGCCTTTCATCTTGCCCAGGCATTTAAATGATGGCGCTGTTCCTAGGTGGGAGATATTTCGTTGCTGTCCAGCCCATCACACTGAATGTTTTGTACATGCAGGCACTGCTTCTGATGGATTTAGCTTATTAAAGTGGGTGGCACCCAGCTGCAGCTCCCTTTTCTCTTTCCTTCTAATTGACTTTCAAGTAACCAAGGCAGCCTGTTAACACTTGGGGTTTTCATCAGACCTGGCACGTTACTGCCTTTGAGCTTTGCGATCGCATCATTTCCTGTCTTTTCAAAATAGTCTCCCTCCTCCATTTTGCCCAGCCACATTCTCTCCAACTTCCAAGACCCACCCAGCAAGCCTGATGACCTTGTCATCAATGAGTGGGGGTATCAGCCATCCAAATGACACTTTTTTTCCCCCACAGAGTCTTGTTTGACCATTATAATTGATCTCTTCTTCTTCTCATGGCTTAGTGTATTTTATATAGAAATCCTCCTTCTCCTTTGTCAATTATCTTTTTGTATAGTTGTAGATACCCCCATACTTAATTAGCTAGATGAGCAGCACTATAGCATGGGGGTCAGAGCATGGCTGGAGGGGTCCTGTAGACCTAGGTTTCAATCTGGGTTCTCCCCTTGGTGAGACATGATCTATGGCAGGTTTGGACTTCAGCTCTTTGGACTTCAGCTTTGCCATCTGTAACTAGGTAATTGTGTATATTTGCATTAAGCATGTTTTTATTTGATTTTGATGCTTTGACATCTGAGGCCTTTGACTCTGGAGAAACTGTCCCTCCCAGTTCAGTTCAGTTCAGTCGCTCAGTCGTGTCTGACTCTTTGTGACCCCATGAATCGCAGCACGCCAGGCCTCCCTGTCCATCACCAACTCCCGGAGTTCAATTCCTAGAATTGGCAAGGGGCTGGCTGGCAGACATACCTTTCCTATACAAACCAGCCAACCCGGATTCCGTACCGCCGACCACCTCCCTTATGGACTCTCACATTTGTTTGGACCACGAGTACCCTGCCCTAACTGCCCCAGGGCAACTAGACACAGGCCCCAGGCCCCAGAACCCACTAAGATTATTCAAACCATCCAATTCTATGCCTGCTTTCCCTGCTTCACCCCTTTCTTCCCACAGAAGCCATAATAAATGTGCTTGCCCATGATTTCCCCCGTTCCCACTGTCTTCTGACTGACCCCGGTGCTTCCCCAAATGGCCTCCCCTTGGCATGCCAACTACTGTTTCTAGGGAACTGTGAGTAAAATCTTCTTCCTCTATGACAGTCATTTCTATATCTGCATGTCTTTCCATACCTGACTAAAACTAATCCTGGGTATATTTTAAAACACTACCACATAGGGCTAAGGTCGTGGTTCTCAACAGGAGATGACTTGTAACTCCCAGGAGACATGTGGCAATGTCTGGTGACATCCTTAGTTGTTAGAGCTGGGGAAAGTGGCGCTGCTGGCATCCCGCAAGCAGAGACCAGAGATGTTGCCAAACATCCTGCAGTGCACAGAACAGCCACCCGCAGCAAGAGTTATCTCACCCAGAATGCCAATCAAGATGCCCAGGATTACAGTGAGGAATCGGGAAGATTAAGTACAGCGCTTGCAGTCCTCAGACTATAGCGTGCATTAGAATTACCTCCTTGTCTTATTAAAATACATGTTACTGGGCCTACCCCCTGAGTTTCTAATTCCATAAGTAGCATGAAAACTTGCATTTCTAACACACTGCAAGGTGAAGCTGACACTGCTGTTTCAGCAGCAACTTTGAGTCATTAGCCTAATTCAAAGCCATCATTTAATAAATGATATCCCATAATTATTATTTTATCAGATCCTGTAGGTCAGAGACTGAACTGTATGCCTCATATTCCACACAGCACTGGGATTTGCAAGAGGCACTCAATAAAAGGTGCTGATGGCTGTTTGGCATTGAAACACTTAGTATGTGGCAAGCTCTACTTACTAAGATACACTTGGGAGTAGATTTAAAGATTTGTCTTAAAGATTTGTCTAGTTAGGAATATCTTCTACTTAGCTATTGCTGCATGAAAAATTACCACCAAATATAGTGGATTAAAATAACAATCCCTGGTGGCTCAGATGGTAAAGAATCTGCCCACAATGCAGGAAACCCAAGTTTGAACCCTGGGTGGGGAAGATCCTCTGGAGAAGAGAATGGCTACCAATTCCAGTATTCTTGCCTGGAGAATCCCATGGACAAAGGCTTAGTCCATGGGGTCACAAAGAGTCGGACACGACTGACCGATGAACAATTTATTTTCTTGGCTGGTTGATCTGCTTCATGGGGTGTTGATGGAAGCCACCCAAAGATTTTTACCTGCTGTTAGGCTGATTCCTTCACTTGTCTGGTACCTTGGTTCGAAGGCTAGGTGCCACTGAAACTGTCCACGAGAATGCCTCTAAGTGATCTCTCCATGTAGCTGCTTGGGGGTAGACAGACGCCTGTTTACATGGCAGCTTAAGGTTCTAAGAAAGTGTGTTCCAGTTGACAGGGTGAAAGCTACACGTCTTTTATGACCCAGCCCCAGAAGTCCCATTTTGCCACTTCTGCTGTACTCTGTTGGTCAAAGCACTTACAAGCGCCTCTCCCACCTGAGGGGTAAGAGATAAGGGTCCCATGTCTTAATGGAAAATGTGTCAGCAAGTTTGTTGGCTGTGTTTTGTTTTTAATTTTAGTAGTGGATTTTAATTAACCCAATATATCCAAATATGATCACTGTGAAAGTTATAAGATTTATGTTCTTTTTATCATATTAGACCTTCACAGTTCAGGGTGTAATTTGCCCTTCAGAGACAGCTCAATTCAGGGTCTGTCGGCTGTGTTTTTAAGCTGCCACATTTGGTTGCAAGCCTTGTTTCTAGTGAGGGAATGGAACAAATAAGCAAACAACCCTCTGACTTTCTAATTTGACTCTGTTAGCCTCTGTTCTGAAGTCTGCTGTGAAGTCCTCTCCCCAAATACATCATTGCAAGCCAAGCGGCTTCCTCACTGCCATCTTCATCTTATGACGGAGTGGGAATAAGTGTCCATATACCTGTCAGAATCGCCTGGTGCAGTAAAACCCACAGTGCAATGCCCTTCCGTGTTGCAGGTTCATTACCCAGCGTGAAAAATCGCATCCCCCAAGGACACAATCCCAGATGGTATTTCTCTCTCCCACTGTGGTGCCCCTGAGACAGGTATACCACCGCTGCCGTCCCCAGGGAGGTGATGAGGTCCTGGGTCAGCCCATTCAAACGGGATGCTCACGTTTTCTCTGAATGGATGCACAGGAGACCTGAGCAATGCCCCGTCTCATATCTCCAGGGCCATGCCGCCTCTGAAATCCTGGGCTGTCTGACTGATACCACACATCAGCAGGAGCTCAGTGATAACCTCAGCGGCAGGCCAAGGATTATTTCGGTTGCATCACTCTCTGTGATTATCCAAAAGGGAAAGCGAAAAGTTGTTTAAGCATGCAGCTTGTGCTCTTCCAATGCAACAAAGGACCTCCTGGAAACCTTTTATTTTTTAAAAATGACATTATAATGTACGCTTTGTTTTGTTTTCATCACTTTTATCAACATTTCTTAGCAGAGGCTCAAGTGGCTTGGCTGGGGTACAGGGAAAAATAATAATGATTCATTTGTATACATGTGTCCTAGTGGGAATGTGATGTGGTAGAAATATTATCAGAATATTAAATTAGAGACACTCAACATTATTCTCTGATCTGTTTGAAACCAGACACAGGGTACAAATATTACATGGGACCAAGAATGCTGTGATAATTCAGTGATTCATCAGCCCCCACCAGAGCACTTTTGGTTATCTCCAAACTGACTTGACATAAGCTGTGTCCTGTCTCTGGGGTCCTTGGTGGCATTGTTTTAGTGAATTCTTTAACTCGTGTCCTCCTCTCTTTGTGCTGTGGGTGCTCAATCACTTCAGTCATCTCCGACTCTTCGCAACCGTATGGACTGTAGCCTGCCAGGCTTCTCTGACCATGGGGATTCTCCAGGCAAGAATACTGGAGTGGGTTGCCATTCTCTTCTCCAGGGGATCTTCCCAACCCAGGGATTGAACCCAAGCCTCCTGCATTGCAGGCCGATTCTTTACTGGCTGAGCCAGTGGGGAAGCCCCCTCCTCTCCTTATTTCTCTTTAAAGTACCTTCCTTAAGGCAACAGCTGTTGTGGTTCTGGAGAAGATGGGAATAGACAGGCCAGCACACACCCACTTGTTCCGAAGACCTTGTGCTCTCCAAGAAATCTCTTCCAGCAAAGTGTCCCCGTGCTGGTCCTTAGAAGCTTTCCCCCTGCCTCAGAACTCACCCACTCCTGAGACCAGTGCAGGGCATCAGTCAGCATCTAACCAGGAAACAGGAAACCACCAGCTAATTTGAAACAGAGGTCTTGGCTACAGGGATGGATTACACAGGGGGTATAATAGCCCGAGTCCAGCCAGGGGCAGGGGTCACTGAGGCATCCAGAGACTGCAGTGTGGAAAGCTGACACTGCCGCGGGGCAGAGGACAGATGGGAGGGGGTCCCGGGGCTGGATGGGGGTGCCTTGTCACCAGGTGCAGGCTGGAACCACAGTGGACTGACTCACGGGGCAACCCCTGCAGCCAGGAAGGTTTCAGAGCTGCTGAGAAGGAGAGAAAGAAGTAGCAGCTTCTCCCTCCCTATCTTGCCTTCCATCCACCTATCAATGCCTCCTATCCTCCAGTCTTGGAAAGACCACCAACAAGGGGCAGACTGTGATTCAGAACAAGGCCGAGAAAGGGCGGGCTTCCCTGGTGGCTCAGCAGTAAAGAATCTGCCTGCCATGCTGGAGACACGGGCTTGATCCCTGGGAGGGGAAGATCCCCTGGAGAAGGAAATGGCAACCCACTCCAGTATTCTTGCCTGGAAAATCCCATGGACAGAGGAGCCTGACGAGCTACAGTCCAGGGGTTCACAGAGTTGGACATGACTTAGCAACTATACAACAACAACAAAAGAAAGGGCAAGGCACAGATCCGGGGAAGGAGCCAGGGAGTGCACTGCAGTGAGTCAGCAGAGCCGTTCTCTACCCTCCAGCCCAAGGTCACTGTCAGCTGCTCAAAGGTCTCAGCCAATGACATTTATTCTGACTGCTGCTGCTGCTGCTAAGTCGCTTCAGTTGTGCCCAACTCTGTGCGACCCCATAGACAGCAGCCCACCAGGCTCCTCCGTCCCTGGGATTCTCCAGGTAAGAACACTAGAGTGGGTACACCAATATAATCTGGTCAATAACAGCCTTTCTCGTTAAGGTTCCAACCTAGTCGCCTTTCCAGCTCCAGCTCTGGTCAACCTGCCCCTCCTGCCTCCCAGCGGGGTCTCTTCTTCCTGCCTCTTCTCCAATGCTTTCTAGCCCACCGACCCTCACTGACTCACCAGCACTTTACCAATTTGTCTTTACCACTGACCCATTTTTGCAAAACCCAGTTCCAGTGGGTACAGCCTGGGTTTGGTACCAAATAATCCTCTTTGGTGACTCAGATGGTAACGAATCTGCCTGTAGTGCAGAAGACTCAGGTTTGATCCCTGGGTTGAGAAGATCCCCTGGAGAAGGGAATGGCTACCCACTCCAGTATTCTTGCCTGGAGAATCCCATGGACAGAGGAGCCTGGCGGGCTATGGTCCATTGGGTCGCAAAGAGTTGGACACGACTGAGCAACTAACACTCTAGAAATATATTCACATTTTCTCTTCTCCAACAGAAGGTGGTATTGATATTTTGTTCTCATACTGGGTCTAATTCAAGGGGAAGGGGATGGGACCCCACTCCTTTGCAGAAGAGCTTGTGGGATAGGAAATACTATGGTAACTAACTTTGAAAATATAATGAGCCCCAGCTGAACCTTTATAGATCTCCTCATATTAATTAATCATTTTTCTCAAAGATTTTCTCCCTCCCTCTGTCTCTCCCTCTCTTCCTTTTCATTTTCTTATTCTTCCTAGAGACAGGAAGACAATCTGTGTGAAATAGTACATCTCTGCATACAGCTTAATCACAGATTAAGATTTAATGGCTCTTTCTTGTTTCTTGATATTGCCAGAGCAGACTCTTAACATCTTCACGGTTAACTTATTCTAATATACTAATTAATAGAAAGAAACTGAAATCAGGACCTACCCCCAGAAAATTGACTGTACTTGCTAACTTCCCCACTACTGTCCTATGACAAAACCATCTTCTAGGTATATAGGACCTTCTCAACCACAGCATTTTTCTGCAGCTGTTCCTTTTTTCTCTTTACCCACATCAGGGGGGTAAACAGATCCCCTTATGAAAGGACTTAATAGCGATCAGGCTGGAGATGGGGCCTCAGATTAATTCTGTCATGTCTACCCCACAGGTAGAACCTCTGGACTATGGTTCTGGTTGGGGAGATAGCCCTCAACCTGGCAGCAGGCACCACGATGAAAGGGGGTCCTCCAGTCTTTCCTGCCTGCTTGCCTTGGTCTTTTCACAGAGAAGGAGAACAGAAAGCCCAGAAAGAGGTTTTCCTGGAGTGATCTAGCTTTTACAGGAAGAGAGAGAGGCGTTGACATGTGGATAAGAACAGATGGTCTTTCCTCTAGAAGTTAAGTATTCTATAGAAACTTGTCAAATCACGCTATCTTAATCATGATGTAGATATCAAGACCCTTGAGGACAGGTGCAGGCTACACACCAAAATGCTCTGCCCACTGGAGCATTTAAATACCAAAGAGAGGGCAGAGGCTGATTTAGACCGAGTGAAACGCCTGCTCTTGGCATCCTGACTCCTTTGTCTCAGGGGCAATGTCTGGAAACCACAACCGCACTGAGTTTGGCTCTAAAAACCTGTGGTTTTCAGACCTATGAGAGCTAACACTAACATCTCTGTTATGGCAAGTGTTTTGCAATGCCCCTTTAATCTCCTGAATAAAATTAATGAACATGTTCAGACACTTCCAAAAGAAATCAACATCATACCTTAACTGATATAAAAGAAAGACATATTATTGATAATAAAATAGTGGGCATTGCTATATATAAATGCTCAAGCACTGTGCACCGTGAGCCCATAAGTCACAGTCAAGTCCTGGGGCTTCACCCCTGTGGAGAGGCCTCAGGAGCATAATAGTCACAGCACCACAGCCTATACGGGTGGTTATTTTGCCATCTGCGAGGTGATTTGCTGAAATGCTGAATGACTCTTGACTGCTACAAGGGTTTCCCTTGTAACTCAGCTGGTAAAGAATCCGCCTGCAATGTGGGAGACCTGGGTTCGATTCCCTGGATTGGGAAGATCCCTTGGAGAAGGGAAAGGCTACCCACTCCAGTATTCTGGCTGGAAAACTCCATGGACTGCATAGTCCATGGCGTCGCATGGACTATAAAAGTGACCAAAAGTATTTTATAGTCACACGGACTATAAACGTTGCTCAGTATGAGCAACTTTCACTTTCCCTGACTGGTATAGGATACTCTGTTTTATTGCGCTCTGCAAATATTACATTTTGTTTTACAAATTGAAGGTGTGGCAACCCTGGGTCAAGAAAGTCTATCATTTTGCCAACATTTGCTCACTTCCTGTCCCTGAGCCGCATTTTGGCCATTCTCACTGTATTTCAAACTTTTTCATCATTATCATCTTTGTTATGGTGATTTGTAACAAGCGATCCTAGGTGTTACTGTTGTGATTGTCTTGGGGGCTCCATGAATTGTGCCCACTTAAAGACAAGGAGCCAAATCAATAAATGTGTGTCTTCTGACTGTTGACTATTCCATTAACTGGCTATTCCCCAGTCTCCTTCTCTTTGGGCAGCCCTATTCCCTGAGACACAATAGTATTGAAATTAGGCCAATTAATAACCCTACAATGTCCTCCAAGTGTTCAAGTGAAAGGAAGCATCACACATCTCCCACTTTAAATCAAAAGCTAGAAATGATTAAACATGTTGTGTGTAAACCTGAGATAGACTGAAAGCTAGGCCTCTTGCTCCAGATAAGAAACCAGATTTTGAATGCAAAGTATAAGTTCTTTAAGGAAATTAAAAGTGCTCCTCCACTGAACACACAAGTGATAAGAAGGTGAAACAAACTTATTGCTAAAATGGAGAAGGTTTCAGTTCAGTTCAGTTCAGTTCAGTCGCTCAGTCGTGTCCGACTCTTTGCGACCCCATGAATCGCAGCACGCCAGGCCTCCCTGTCCATCACCAACTCCGGGAGTTCACTCAGACTCACGTCCATCGAGCCAGGGATGCCATCCAGCCAGCTCATCCTCTGTCGTCCCCTTCTCCTCCTGCCCCCAATCCCTCAGCATCAGGGTCTTTTCCAATGAGTCAACTCTTCGCATGAGGTGGCCAAAGTACTGGAGTTTCAGCCCCAGCATCGTTCCTTCCAAAGAAATCCCAGGGCTGATCTCCTTCAGAATGGACTGGATGGATTTCCTTGCAGTCCAAGGGACTCTCAAGAGTCTTCTCCAACACCACAGTTCAAAAGCATCAATTCTTTGGCGCTCAGCCTTCTTCACAGTCCAACTATCACATCCACACATGACCACTGGAAAAACAATAGCCTTGACTAGACGGACCTTTGTTGGCAAAGTAATGTCTCTGCTTTTCAATATGCTATCTAGGTTGGTCAAAACTTTCCTTCCAAGGAGTAAGCGTCTTTTAATTTCATGTCTGCAATCACCATCTGCAGTGATTTTGGAGCCCCCCAAAATAAAGTCTGACACTGTTTCCACTGTTTCCCCATCTATTTCCCATGAAGTGATGGGACCGGATGCCATGATCTTCGTTTTCTGAATGTTGAGCTTTAAGTCAACTTTTTCACTCTCCACTTTCACTTTCAATAAGAGGCTTTTTAGTTCCTCTTCACTTTCTGCCATAAGGTTTAGAGGTCCGGATAGAAGACCAAACCAAACACAACGTCCCCTGAAGCTAAAGCCTAATCCAGAACAAGGTCTTAACTCTTTTCAAGGTCAGAGTGGTGAGGAAGCTGCAGAAAACAAGTTTGAGGCCAGTAGAGGTTGATTTATGAGGAGTAAGGAAAGAAGCCATCTCCAAAACAATAAAGAAGCAGCAGGTGAAGCAGCAGGTGAAGCAGCAAGTGAAGCAGCAAGTGCTGATGTGGAGCCTCTAGCAGGTTCCCCAGAAGATCTTACTGAGACAATTAAAGAAGGTGGCTGCATAAACAACAGATTTTCAGTGTTGACAAAACAGTCATTCATTAGAAGAAGATGCCATCTAGGACTTTCATAGCTAGAGAGGAGAAGTCAGTGCCTGGCTTCAGTGCTTCAAAGCACAGACTGACTCTCTTGTTAGGGGCGAATGCAGCTGATGACTTTAAGTTGAAGCCAATACTCATTTACCATTTTGAAAATCCTAGGACTCTTCAGAAATATGCTTGTGCTCTATAAATGGAACAGTAAAGCCTGGATGATAGCACATGTGCTGACAGCATGGTTTACTGAATATTTTAAGCCCACTGTTGAGACCTACTGCCCTTTCAAAATATTAATGCTCACTGATGGTGCATCTGGTCACCTAAGAGCACGCTTGAAGATAGACAACAAGATTAATGTTGTTTTCATGCCTGCTAACATTCTGCAGCCCATGGATCAAGGAGTCGTTTCTACTTCCAAGTCTTATTATTTAAGAAATACATTTTTGTAAGGCTATAGCTGTCATAGATAGTGATTCCTCTGATGGATCTGGACACAGTAAATTGAAAAACTAATGAAAAGAATTCACCATTCTAGATACCACTAAGAACTTTTGTAATTCATGAGAAGAGGTCAAAATATCAGTAGTAACAGGACTTTAGAAGAAGTTGATTCCAACCCTCAGGGATGACTTTGAAAGGTTCAAGATGTCAACAGAGGAAATAACTGCAGATGTAGTGGAAATAGCAAGAAAACTAGAATTAGAAATGGAGCCTGCAGATGCCTGAATCACTGCAATCTTGTGACAAAATTTTAACAGATGAGGAACTGGTTTCTTGGGGTGGAATCTACTCCAGGTGGAGATGCTGTGAAGATGCTGTGAAGAGATGACAGCAAAAGATTTAAAATCCTATGATACATAAGCTTAGTTACTAAAGCTATCAGGGTTTGAAAGGATTGACTCCAATTGTGTAAGAGGTTCTCCTATGAGTAAATGCTATTAAATGCCACTGCAAACGACAAAGAAATTGAAAAGGCATCAAAAAAAATATTATGTTGTAAAGTGTTAATCAGCTAGCCCTTCTGACTGTTTTCTAAGTACTAGCAACAGTTCTAAGAGTTTTGTATGTAAGAAATTAATAGTACTATTATTATTTCCTATCACACATGAAGAAACAGAGGCTCAAAAGGCTAAGTATCTTCCCTAGCTCACAGAACAAGTAGGCGGTCAGGGCAGAAGTCAGACATTAAACTCTTAGTTCCCTGATTGGGGATGGAACTGTGCCCCTGCAGCTTGGAGCCTTAATCACTCCCAGGGAAGTCCCACCACTTCCTTTCTTGATTTGCATCTCCAGTTATGAGACTTTTTCCCCCCAGCCTCTTCCCTACTGAGAGGTCTAGGCTCTGATAACATGGGGAAGACCTCCAGACCACCCGAGGGAAGTGTGTATTTACTCTTTCCTGTTTCTCTTTCTAAGCCTGAGCCTCCAGTAGCAGCATCTCGGCTGGCCCTTGGAAGTGCCTCAGTCCCTAGCTCACCCCCTGGACCCCATCTGATCTTGCTTTTCAGCCTTGGGTCATGACCCATTTCATCTGTTCTGACAATTTAATAAACCAACCCAAGTGAAAGAGGCATAATTTCCTGCCTTCCCTCTGCTTTCTCGATGATCCCCTTTGAGCCTCGCTAATTTTCTCCTTACTTCTCCTTACCTCACGGAGCTCTTCTGTTTGCTCTGTCAGACCACTGGGTATAGCAGTGATAACCTGCTCTCACTCCCAAAGACACTCAAACAAAGGCGGCTTCCCACATGGGGTGTTTCAGAGGCAATTAGCTCATCTTTCACCCAGGGCAGCTCAGCGAGAGCTTCTGAGAGCACCTCTAGGAGGCCAGGGCCTGCTCCCCTCCATAGTTCTGCGTTAGCACGTTCTCACTGGCCTCCTGTGCAGGTGGCTTGTAGGTTCTGCAACACTGATGGTCCGAAATTAAGTTGTGGAAGACCAGGTCTCATCTTTCTCCAGGGAACTTGGTGTCGAGTAAGTACACCTAGTGGGCTTCCTAGGTGGCCCTAGTGGTAAAGAACCCGTCTGCCAACACAGGAGACATAAGAGACAAGGGTTCCAGCCCTGGGTTGGGAAGCTGCCCTGGAGGAGGGCGTGGCAACCCACTCCAGTAGTCTTGCCTGGAGAAGCCCATGGACGGAAAGCCTGGCGGGCTACAGTCCATGGGCTTGCAAAGAGTTGGACACAGCTGAAGTGACTGAGCATGCACACACAAGTAAACATGTCACCAGGTCTTTGAAAATCTATTTCACTTGACCTTTGAACAACACAAGTTTGAACTGTGTGGGTCCACGTATATGTGGATTAGATAGATAGATATAGATATACAGAATATATACTATAAATGTATTTTTAAATAATT
>NW_011495070.1:7798913-7810148 GCF_000754665.1 Bison bison bison | reverse complement strand
ATTTTCTTAATCACATTTTCTTTTTTTTAGCTTGTTTACAGTATATAATGCATAAACACAAAACACATGTCACTCAACTATTTATGTTATCAGTAAGGCTACCAGTCAACTGTAGGCTATTATTAGTTACATTTTAGGGGAGTCAAAAGTTATACAAGGATTTTCGATGGTGCAGGTATCAGCACCCCTAACCCCCATGTTCAAGGGTCAACTGTAGTCACTCTGGCAAGAATCTCCACAAGGACCTCCCCAAGGACAGCGTCCAGCTGTGTGTGATATTTACAAGAGATACACACACACTGGAACAGGATGATGCCCATGATTTTAACTTGCGCATGCCTCTAATAGTTACTCTAAGGGGATTTTCAAATCAACATTTGATTGTATTCTCTTATGGCTATTTCTTCTTCCTGCCATTGTCCACTTCTATGCAAACAGCCCAAATCATTGAACGCAGCATTCTCTATCAGAACAAGGAGAGAGGAAGACATAATAAAAAAAGAAGAGGGACTTTCCTGGTTACCCAGTGGCTGAGACTCAGCATTCCCAATGCAGGGGGCCTGGTTTTGATCCCTGGTGCTAAAATCCGGCACAGCCAAATAAATAAATAAAATATGACCAAAAAGAAGATAAGAAGAGAGAGAAAGCAAAGCACATGAGGCCTGTAGGGCAATTTTGGAGATTATGGATTTAACCCAAAAGGCTAAAGAGAGGAGAATCTTCAACCGACCCTAGCAATAAGTCCAGCCTTCTAAAAAAACCATATCACCCCAATCAAGTCACAATCAGAATATGTATTCTCCTCAGTGTCGACAAATATATGTGCTACAAAAAAGAGATTCTGTTCTCTCTTCTTTCTTTTCTTCTGTCTCTCCTTCCACTTCCTCCTGAATAAAACAAACACAGAGGAAGTCATCTGATTCTAAAACCCTTCTCTCGAGACAGGTCTAGCAGAGACATTGGTCAGGCTACATGGAAAACATTTAAGCTCATCGCCTAAGAAAAGCAAAGGGAATAAACAAAATGTATTTTATTAGTTATATTAGTAAATAAAATATTTTAACTCACCTTTCAGACTTTACAAGTTCCATCTCCCAGTGATTACAGCGCTGCCAGAGAAAATCTTGTATGTTAGAGTCATCTCCCTCGGGTGTCAATTTCCCTTTTCCTACCAGCTAGATCTTTTGGCAATAAAACCTAGTCTTGTAGCTTCATATGCCATTGGTGTCTCCTCCCTTTACCTCTCTACAAGCTCTGGCCACACATTTTCTAACTGCTCACTGGCCGTCTTCACCAGAATGTCCCTCAACATCTGCACCTTGACACAGCTGACCCTGAACGGTCGCCAAACCTGAACGTCCTTCCCAAAGGCACAACCCTCTCAGTCCTCACCCCTCCCATCCTTCCAGCCGTCTGGCCCCCAAACCTGGCTGGAAGTCACCCTATAGTATATTTGCTTATATTTGACTTTGTGGCAAGGTATTATGATGTATCTCTGTACTAGATGTAAGTTCCTTAAGAGTAGAACCTGTACCTGATTCATCTTTATATTCATCGCATCATTTAGCAAGTGCCTTGCACATTGGAATACTCACTAACTATCAAATATTTATTTCATGCATGAAAAGGGTATTCAGACTTAACATAGGTTGCAGTGAAATCAAAGGGACCCAGAGGAATGGGGAAGGGCTGTAACGCTGTTGTGGAAAGTCTAAGGCAGGGAGGACGGGGGCATTGGTCTCTCCAAATGCCTTACAGAGTCCTGTGTATTTGTATGCTCAGTCACTCAGTTGTGTCTTACTCTTTGCGGCCCCATGGACTGTAGCCCACCAGGCTGCTCTGTCCATGGAATTTTTCAGGCAAGAATACTGGGGTAGGTTGTCATTTCCTACTTTGCTTACTGAGCCCTAGTCATTCCAAATGTTTGATAAGGCATGATTTAGTGACTGAGTGACTATGCTCCTGTCTTCTGCAAAGCTGTTGGAGAGGTGGGGTGATGCATTTTCTTTTTATTATCTCTAGCGGCACAAAGTTAGGAGCCAGAGCAAGGGGACATATTATACCCACTTTCTACCTAGGGTCATGAGGCATGGACCCCAAGTCCCTGCCTCCCCCCGACCCCGGACTGCCACAAATTTATGTAATGTCTACAGACGTTGAGTGAAAGGTGATAGGTCAACACCATCATCATCATACTTTTTCATTTTCCTGCTCTGCTATGAGGTTCCTAAGAATGAGGATCTATCTACCTTAATATTTAATTCATTAATCTTCATAATGCTGATGCCTGGCACATTGGTGCTCAATAAATATGTGTGGAAGACCAAATGGTCCTTAGAGCTTAATAAAGATGGGTTAAAAATAAAGATGGGTTACTAAGGATGGGTTAAAACAGTTAGAACTGGACATGGAAAAACAGACTGGTTCCAAATCAGGAAAGGAGTACATCAAGGCTGTATATTGTCACCCGGCTTATTTAACTTATATACAGAGTACATTATGAGAAATGCTGGACTGGATGAAGCACAAGCTGGAATCAAGATTGCCAGGAGAAATATCAATAACCTCAGATATGTAGATGATACCACCTTTATGGCAGAAAGTGAAGAACTAAAGAACCTCTTGATGAAAGTGAAAGAGGAGAGTGAAGAAGTTGGCTTAAAACTCCACATTCAGAAAACAGATCATGGCATCTGGTCCCATCACTTCATGGGAAATAGATGTGGAAACAGTGACAGACTTTATTTCTCAGGGCTCCAAAATCAATGCAGATGGTGACAGCAGCCAGGAAATTAAAAGACACTTGTTTCTTGGAAGAAAAGTTATGACCAACCTAGACAGCATATTAAAAAGCAGAGACGTTACTTTGCCAACAAAAGTCCGTCTAGTCAAAGTTATGGTTTTTCCAGTAGTCATGTATGGATGTGAGAGTTGGATTGTAAAGAAAGCTGAGCGCCGAAGAATTGATGCTTTTGAACTATGGTGTTGGAGAAGACTCTTGGGAGTCCCTTGGACTGCAAGAAGATCCCACCAGTCCATTCTGAAGGAGATCAGCCCTGGGATTTCTTTGGAAGGACTGATGCTGAAGCTGAAACTCCTGATTTGGCCACCTGATGTGAAGAACTGACTCATTGGGAAAGACCCTGATGCTGGGAAAGATTGAATTCAGGAGGAGAAGGGGATGACAGAGGATGAGATGGTTGAATGGCATTACCAACTCAATGGACATGAGTTTGAGTCAACTCCGGGAGTTGGTGATGGACAGGGAGGCCTGGTGTGCTGCAGTCCATGGGGTTGCAAAAAGTCGGACACAACTGAGTGACTGAACTGAACTGAACTGAAAAATGCTCATGTTTACTAAGAAATGCTCACTAAAAATGCTCATGATTACTAAGAAAAATTATTAATCAGTTGTTTGTTAATATTCACAAAATGGCCCTAGAATCTATATGCCTGAATTAGAATTTTTTAAAATACTAAATCAGAGTAGTTTTTACTCTAACAGTGAGTTCTCCAGACAACTTGCGTAAGCATTACCTGTGATAAATGTACATATCTGCACATATACATTATATGTATAGTTCAATTCATGTGCCCACAGCCCAGAATGACTGAATGTAATCTCTTGGGGTGAGCCTGGGAACTTACATTTGAAACATGCAGAGACTAGACTTCCTGGTGGCTAAGTCAGTGGTTAAGACTCCTAGCTTCTGAAGCCGGGGGGCGCAGCTTTGATGCCTTGTTGGCGAACTAGGATCCCACATGCTGCAGGGCACAGCCAAAAAGTAGAAAACAAAAACACACACTGTAGAGTTGTCAAGGTAAGTTAAAATTCAGTACATTGGCCTAGAGTGACCAGTGACAGAACAGTCACGGGTGTCAGGGGAAAAGTTGATGCAGCTCAAACTCAGTTATCCCAAAGATCCAAGGAACTCTGTTTCTGAGTTCTTTAAGCATGTGACTGATCTCATTTTGTTTTAGACACCCTAGAGCTAGGAAACTGGAAAAGATGGCCACATAAGATCCTTCCTGGATATGTAACACTATGAAAAATACATTCTCTATCTTCCGCCATCCCTCCCCCTGCCCCGAATTTAACATACACAGGAACAAAACTTGGACCTGTCATTCTGTGTTGGGGATGAAAATGGCTCAACTGGTTTGTTTTATTTTTCAGTTGCTTTTCTGTCTGCTAATTCAATCCAGTGTTCTTCAATGACTACTTAGTGCAAGGTCTGGGCAAGATACTTCAGAAGAAACTTAGAATATGAATCAACAATCTGTAAGGAACTCACAATGCAGGACACAAGAGAAGAGGTAAGCATTTGAATGTTAGGGAGCGACTCAAAATGCAAGAAGAAGGTCATGAGACAGTGCTTGTTGAGTATGGAAAATTAATCTTACAAATGATAGCACCCCAGAGGGTTCTGAGGCGAGCAATCATTTCAACCTGGGACTGTTTTTGAGCCCAATCTTTACAAATGGGAGAAGATTTGGAAAGGCAGGAAGGAAAAGGGAAGGGTGTATACAGGAACTGGAATGACATGAGCATATATTGGATGAGAAGGGGTAAAATTATTTGATATGGCTGGACGTTTAATAAAGATAGGAAATAGATGAGTAATTTGGAGAGTGGCTTTGTGTGTGGGGGTGGGGAGGGTTTCTGAAGCCATTTCATCAGAATTTTGGACATTTTCCTGTAGGTAAATTAGGGGAGGGAAGGGGTCATGCAGTTTTTTCCAACTAGTATTTTAACAAGATTCATCAGATGGCAGCTTGAAGATGATGTTTAAAGAGAAAAGATGTGAAGTAGAATAGACCAGTTAGAATGCTATTATAATGGGCCAGACACATGGTCAGATGACTTTAGCCAAGATGAGAGTATAGGAGGAATGAAAAAAAAAATGATTTCAAGAGATATTGTGAAGTAAGAAAGGATAACGGAACTCAGTGATCAATGGGAGATGGGGCTGCAGAGGAGAGAGGGGAAACAAACTGAGCAGCCTTTGTCACTGGATAAGTTGTTGTTGTTTAAAACATTTATTATTTGGCTGTGCCAGGTCTTAGCTGTGGCCAGGGATGGAACCCAGGCCTCCAGCATTGGGAGTGTGGAGTCTTAGCTAACTGGACCACCAGGGAGCTCCCACTGGATGAGTATTGATTGCTGGTCAACCTTTCACACCTGAAGATGTTTCCATAGGTGGAAATGCTTTGCCAATGCATTTTTCCATTGACTTTCATTAACTTTAGTAATAATCCTGTCTGTGTGCCTTTCCAGGCATTTCTCTATTGCATTCTAATGTGAGCTGCTACCAATTCTACTTGTTGAGGGCAAATGGAGAGTCTGACAAAAACCAGGCCACTGTATCAGTGATCAGTCATATCTGAGCATATCTGCTGTTCAGTGAAAGTATGGTGGGTCAGATAAAAGGAAGTAACTTACAAAAAAACCATAGACGATGTTAGATAGAGAGATAGACAGATAGATACAAGAATTATGATTAGGAGGAAATGCTCAGTCCTTATGATGTGCCATCATTTCAAGAACACTGAACCTGAACCTAGTTTCCACACTGTGTTTGCTTCCTGAGAGAGGAAAGTGCAAGCTATTCTTGGGGCTTACTCAACAGCTCAGAAAGAGAAGAGAAAGCAGACCCTGAATCCCCTGAGGGAGAGCCGGGCTCCAACTCACAAACCATCAAAAGGGGATCTTCCGCTTCTACAGTGAATGAGTGTCTGACCCAGTCGGTAAATAAGGAACTTAAAATAATGAGAGTAAATGACAGAGAGGTGTGCGTGGCACTGGCCTGCTATTCCGGAGAGAAAGGCCAACACCTCCGGGAAGGACAGTCTGATCATACGGATTGTCTTATCCAGCGAGAGGGAGACACTGTCCTAACCTAACCCTCAATCAAAAACTAAAGGTTTGATGGCGATGCAGGTGGAGGTGTCTGGAAACAGAAGGTTTCCAAATGATGGCCTCAAGGAGGGGCACGGGAGACCACAGAAAGCGGTCAGTGAGGGTGCACTTCTGGAAAAAGTGAGAAGTTGAGACTGCAGATATGAGTAAAAACTGGAGGGAACTTAATAAACATCACAGCCAGAAAATGGGGGTAATTTCCACATCTGGGGCCTTCCAGAGCTGTGCAGGCAGGAGAGAAGCCACGGAAGGCCCAGATGAGGAAATTACCCCAGAGGGCAGAGAAAAGGCATCTCCTGCAGGCTGCCTGGGTGAGAACCCCTCAACGGCACGAGTCTGGCAGCTGAGAGCCACGTGACCCCTGCGAGAGGAGCAGCAGCAGTAGAAAGGAGAGGCGGTGGGATCCCCGGACCCCGCTTAGCTTGTCACCACTTCTGCCTGGGCATGTGCGCAGCCCACGGAGCACAGGCTAATATGGGCAGTCCCAGCACCACATCCAGGGCTGTATGATTCTTCCGGCAGCTCCAGGGACCTGCCAGGCAGAAGGCTCTCAGTTGGAAAGAGGATGGAAATAGGAAGGATGATGATGCAGGCAGATACTGAGTGTACTAGGAGGGCTTCCCAGGTGGCTCAGTGGCAAAAAATCCCCCTGCGAAGCAGGAGACTCGGGCTCCATCCCTGGGTTGGGAAGATCCCCTGGAGAAGGAAATGGCAACCCACTCCAGTATTCTTGCCTGGGAAATCCCATGGACAGAGGAGCCAGCTGACCAAAGTTCATAGGGTCACAAAAGAGATGGACTCGACTGAGGGACTAAACAACATTATGTGCGAGGTGCTGTACTAAGTGCTCTACACCTTCTGTGGCTCTAAACCCTCCCAGTGAACTGATGGGGCCCTGTTATTACACCCAAATGAGGAAACTGAGGCACAGACAAATTAACTCATCTGTATTTACACAATCTGGGTTCCTCAGCACTGCAAGAGACCTCAGACGGCTCTCTCTTTATCTGTCTGAAAAGCAAACTCAGAGGAACCGCAGAGGCACAGATTAACTGACTGTCCCCGCCACAGCACTCTCCTGTAAATGTTTACACTCAGAGGCCTTGAACAATGCCTCTGCTTATCTTCCAGACAACTCCCTGATGCGGGCAAAGAGTTGGGGGGGGGGGAATAAATTTGCTAAGCTTCCGATGTAGGCATCATCCCGATCAGAGACAAGAGCATCTCTGTAATGATGAAGAGCACTATAATTTTAACCTTGTTATTGGACTAAGCACAATTTACACTGGTGATGAAAAAAAAAGGAAAAGATTTATGAGATATAAGATAGAAAGATAAACTCTTGTCCCTTAGTGGCTATTAGAAACATTGCCAAAATACCATAAACGTGTGAAGGATGACATGATTATTTTTGCATTTCCACTGGGCATTCCCTACACTGCAGGAATTTATGGGGACAGAAGTCCGCAGTACAGATGGCAGAGACGGGGGGTGGGTAGAGAGACGTCACAGTGACCAAGCCCTGGTCTGAGGCAGCTACGGAGCAGGTGGCTTGAGGCATTGAGAGCGTACACAGTCCCCTAAGGCGCCACACCTGCCTGAATCCTCTTTATTTCCTGGTCCACCCACCTGCTCTTCAACAGCTTTGGTGGCCATTACACTGTCCCATGTTTCATCAGGATTTGGTGTCAGATTCGGATCCACCAAAAAATCTGGAACCTGAATGGACAAGACAGTCAAGGAGACACAGGGAGAACCAGCTGACACTCATCTGCCTGCCTTATAACTACAAAGCTCCATAAACAGAAGCTTCCAAGATGTTAGAGCCACCAACTCGGCCCCAGGGAACCATGAGAAGTTTCCTAAAAGAGAAGGGGACGAGACGGCGGAGTGTGGTTTAACTGAAACCACTTGGGAAATGTTCTTGCAGCTGACCAGTCTAGACTGGAAGGGACTTCGTCAGCATTCACATCTGAAGGTCCAGTCACAGGAAGTTAATCATGGCTGGGTTTGCTGAGTCAGGTTCAGGATGCAGGCTGTATCAAGACCTGGGGTTACAGCAGGTAATGGGTTCAAAAGTCTGAGGAGCTAGCAGCCAACCTCCTGGGCAGGAAGTAACTTTAGGCATTGACCTCTGGAGAAACTTGAGAGCAGTTTTGGTCTTACTAAGCTAGAACAACTATTGGGGAAATTGGGGTTCCGAGACTTTGTTCATTCTTTGGTAACATCACTCATTTCTTCCTGAGCACCTAGTAGAGACCTCTGCACTTCATGGGCCTGTCATACAGAAGCCAACCAATGGGGATGAGGGTTCCCTTTCCACAAACTGGGTCTCATCCCAGTGGATCCCTATCACGCCAATACAGATAGTGAGGGAAACAGTTACAGAACATCTGCCGGTCGGGACTTCCTTGTGGTCCAGTGGTTGAGAATCTTCGTTCCAATGCAGGGGATACAGGTTTGCTCCCTGGCTGGGGAACTAAGATCCCACATGCTGCAGGGTAACTCAGCCCCGGCTCAGCAACTCCTGAGCCCACGCCGCAACCAGGGAGAAGCCCGCATGCCACAACTGAGACCTGACACAGCCAGAAATAAACAAACATTCATTAGAAATAATATCTGCTGGTCACTTGAGATGTCCCAACGAGAGACGCTATGTGAACAGGCATGCTGTGTAGACAGTCTTGTGAAGCACGTACTTGTGAGTCCTTCCGTGTGTACAAATGAGGACTACGTGCCAGAGAGATGGGACTGAATATGACAACTTCTATATCTGACCAAGACAGTACTTTAGTTGCTGTATTCCATATCTAAAATTAAGCTGCAAATGAAAAAAAAAAAAAACAGATTTTACAACTCTAAATACACTCTCTACTACAGAGAACGGTGACTAAAGTGAAAGCAAAAATAACTGCTCACACCACGATTTGAGAAAACCTAAATCTGAAAATAATCATTTTTATTTGTATGCAACCAAATAAGGATATTGGGGAAGCAGTGAGTCACCAGCATTCTAGCATTTACCAGATACCAACATGATGTGAGGGAATTCTTTAAGGTCAGATTTGCATATTCTAAAATTTACATTAAACCTTGCCCCTGATGTGTAACCTTAACCTCCCATCTGAAAAACGGGCCAGTCACAACTTTACAGAAGAGCTATGGTACAGCTCCCATGAATGATTTCGATACTTTCAAAACTTCAAACACATGGGAATAAGTCTTCACATCGGAAGAGTGCTTTAGGCTTTTAAAAGCACTTTTACCTGCATCATCTCATTTGATCACATTTGATTCTCACAACATCCTTGAGGCAAGGTGTTTGTAGGTGGGTGGTTGTCATAACAAAATATGGTTGAACTGGGGGTCTTTCTGTAGAGACAGGATGAATCGCTACTGGGTACAAAAAAAAGAAAAACCAGGTGATAACTAAGAGATGGAGAGAATCTAAACTCCCTGTTAACATGTCACACAGCCTCAGTATGAACCAAAGTGGTTCAAGTGCCACAACTCAGCAGAAAGGTTTAAGAACTGCTTACAATCCCAGTGTGTTTTTGTCTTCTCTATGCTTTTAGAACACAGAGAATGCTCTGGGCTTTTGTTTTGAAACCTCTTCGGCTTGTTGCCTATTTGTCTACAGATTGTGAGATTAGTCTATTTGCTTTAAACAGATCGAACAACCTTTCAAATAAGCAGACTTCTATGATGGGTTGACTTATTTTGGATGTGCAAAGATGTTTACTGAGCTTCTCACCTGAGACTCGACAATCCTGTCTCAGTTAGCGTGTCACAGTTAAGAGTTGAAAGGGGAGTGCTGTCTGTTGTAGCGTGTTTTGCAAGATGGCAGAAGAAAAATGTCTCTGTTACAATATGATCAGCTATCTGCATCTCCCCAGGGATTTTTCATGAGCCTAAGAAGGAAATCTTAGTCAAGTTCCCAAGGGTAAACCATCTTTGTCAAGAGACCACTGAGAACAATTTCTAAAGATGGAAGACACTCCTGTGTTCCCAGCATCTGGGTTAGCACTGGGGGTAGAATGGAGGGCTGCTTAAGCCTTGCATCTCAGAAAAAGCATCTTCTAGTGAATTGTGGATAATTGTATAGGTTTTACATAGTAACTTATCACAGCAAAAATAACAAAATTAAGGAATGAAGATAATGTCCATATTGCACCCCTCAACCCCTCCTTCGTTCTACAGAGGGAAACGGGTGAGAAGAGAATAAAAGGGCTGCCGCCAGTCAAGGAAGTTTACACTTAACCCACCCCTCTCCGGCCTGAGTGCACACAACTCACTGCCTGGGGGGCTGTCCAGGCAGAAAGGACAGGGTGAGAGTCAGGGGGTGCTGGGCATCAGGACATTAAACAGCAGATCATACTAGAAACCAGGGCTCAGGATACAAGCTTTCTGGTCCCGACTGCATCTCTAATCATTTTCATGACTTTGGACAAGGCATTCTGCCCGCTTCCTGTGTACAACTGAGGGGCTTGGTCTAAGTGTTCTCCAAGGCTCCTAACAGCTCCTTAAAATTAGTGTCTTTTTGGTAAAGTGAGTGTAGGGAGGTTGTAAAATGAAGCATGATTATCCCTGTTGGCTGTAAAAGAATAGGCCCTTGAAGGCAGTGCGAAAACAATCCACAAGGAATCCTTGTGATGGGTTAGGCATCTATACAGAAACACAGAATTGTGTGTTCTGCATAACACCAGTGGAGACACATGAGGCCATGTAAAACGGGGCTCAGGTAAGAAAGCCCACATCTTAACGCAGAAAATCAGGCTTCTGAACCTAAGCTGTGCCCTAGCTTCCTTACAATCTCTCCCCGTGATAATGTAGCACCTTGAGCACACAATTAAATGTCAGCCACAGAAAACATTTCCCCTGGCTTTGTTGTTCCAGAAGGGGATTTTTTTGTCCTCAATATAATGGATATGCAGAAACAATGATAGAACAGACATTTTTTTTCTAAAGCGATGACAAACACACTGCTGCTTCCTCCCTCCCTCCTTTCCTCTTATCCCCACCCCCCAAAATAAATCATTGTTTTAAAAAAATCCCATTGTCTATTGTCCACGGAGATCAAGATCTGCCTAGGAACCGTGCTGGCGGGCTCGAAGCTGCCGCGAGCAGCCGGTAGGTGGCGCACGAAGGCAGCGCAGGCGGGAGCTCGGGACCCATCCCGGCGGGGGCGGTGGGGTGCGGGGGAATCTCACCACCCCACGCCCGCCCGCCGCCGCCTTCCACCCCCTCCTCACGTGCTAATTGCTGAATACTCTACTGGGACTTGGGTTAAGGGGAAAGAAAGCGGGAATGGGAGG
>NW_011495070.1:7793322-7798813 GCF_000754665.1 Bison bison bison | reverse complement strand
CGGTTCCGAATACACAAAGCCTCCGGGGTCGGCGGCCGAGGAGCAGGGCGTCCCCTCCCTTCCCCCCCATCACCCAGCACCGCCCGGCTGCACCCGGCCGGGGCTCCGGCCAGACGGGCAGACAGACCACTGGTGGTGGGAGGCGGGTGGTGCGGGGTGAGGATTGCCGGGGAGAGGGGTCGGGGGGTGTGATCTGGGTTTAGAGCCCCACGCCCGTGTCCTTGGCGCACGCCTAAGCCTGGATACCTCCCTCTCTAGCTCACCTATCCAGAGCACCCCAGTTGCTGTTCAGCCGAGCATGGGGCTGCCTTCCGACTCGGGCAAGGCCAAGGCCAGGACCCGCTGCGGGCACGGCCCCCAAGCAACAGGGTCCGGTGGGCCCCGGAGTAGCAGGCTCCCATGTGGCTGCCTGAGCCCGGCTGGCGCCATCCGCATGCATCCCTCAGGAGGACTGGCGACCCTGCCCCTCCCGGGTCAGCCCGCGCTGAAAGGGCCACGCGGTCGTCCACGACCCCCAACCTCTGTCTAGTAGAACATGGTGTTACATGCTTGATGGCCCTAAAGTCAGACGCCTGGGTTGAAATGTGAGCCTTGACACCTGGGGTCTTTTGATCTTGGGGATGTCCCTAAACCCCCCAATCCTCCTTCTCCCCAACTATTAAAAGTGGCAGTAAAAAATAAAATAAAAGTGGCAGTAATACTTACCTTACAATAATGATGTGAGGATTTTTTAAAAGTGATGCTTAACTTAGCAGGAGGCCAGCCTAGAGTAATTTATTAACAACCGGACTCTCCTTGGAGCTGGAGGATGATGCACAATTTGTTGCCCCCTGAGACCCATCTGGCATCTTTGTCTCCTAGACTGAGGAGCAGGGGGCCAAGAGATGAGCCGAAGAACATCCTTAGACTGGTCACTCCTAACAGCAGATGCCATCAGTTTGTCCCTCTTCAGCCCTCTGCCTCCATCCATCTTCCTGCCCCTGATGCTGGGCTGCGGCAGTGTGGGGCCCCTGTCCTCTCCTTCCTCTTTCCTGGGTATATGTTTCTCTTCTCAGTTGGAAAGATCTCAGAGAGTGTATAGGGCTCTGGGGTCAGACACACTCAGATTGGAAAATTCTGAGCCCACGTCTCCTAGCTGGGACATTGGGTGTGTCATTTAACCTCCCTGAGCTTCAGTTTGCAGCTTTATGAAATGGTGGTCATGATTCGTACCTAAGGGTTCCTCTGAAGATTAAAGGAGATAATGTTTCTAAACAGCCAGGTATATACTATCTGTTCAGTCGATTTTTAAGTTTACAGTTGAAATTAGGTCAGATTATCTTGCAGATCACTGGAGTTTCTGCAGACAGCCACCAAAGTTGAACCCCAGAACTACTACCGTTGAGCGTCTCGTCTCCCTTCTGAGTCAGCAAGCTTTATTTGCCCTCCAGGAAGAGAGCAGAAATCCAGTGAGGCCACATTCTCTTCTCCCCAGAGCCTCACAAGCATAACTCAGACACTTAGATAGGCTTACTCAGTCTTTGGGGTCACCAAAGGCGCATTTTAGAGCAATACTCCATCTAGAAGTTTCTCTGGGGGTGGGCCTTGCTTTCAAGCTGCATCTAAGCCATGGTGTGTGGCTGGATAGTCAGCGACTGGGTTACTGTCAGCATTTGTCACAAATGTACTTGCTGCTACACAGCAGAGATGTGGTGGCTGGGGTGGGACACTGAACCACCCCCTACTTGAGGCAGACAGGAAGTCAGGAACTGTTGACTGTTTTCTAGAAAGACATTTGGACATTTCCATCAGCATCAGATTTGTATGGCTCTTGGGAAGAGCTCAGGTATTTGTTTTGTTTGGGGGTTTGTTTGTTTGTTTGTTTTTGGCTGTACCAAGTCTTAGTTGCAGCATGATGGATCTAGTCCCCTGACCGGGAACTGAACCTGGACCCCTGAATTGGGAGCACAGAATCTTAGCCACTGGACTGTGAGGGAAGTCCCAGCCCTGGTATTTGTACAGCTCTTGAGAGAAGATCATTTCCCGTGGGCAGCAGTAGAGCCACGAGGCAGCCAAGGAAGCCAGCCTCCAAGATGGCCCCCAAGGACCCCTGCCTCCCAGTACTCATGTCCTGGTGTAGTCCCCTCCCTGTTAAGCAGGGTGACTTGTGTAACCGTGTGTGTGACTTCCAAGGCCAGTACGTAAGAGACATTGTGACTTCCACTTTGCTGTCCCCTGTATCACTCACCATGGGGAAAGCCGGCCACCAATGTCGTGAGAACACTCAAGCGACGATGTGAGTGGACATGGTCCACATGTCAAGGAACTGAGGCCTTCTACTGTCAGCCAGCACTGACTTCCCAGGGAAAGTGATGTGAGTGAGCATCTTGGATGAAATGGGTCCTCTTACCCCAGTCAGAACTTTAGGTGACTGCAGCCCAGGCTGATGTCTTAACCTCTTGAGAGACCCTGAACCCAAAACACACCCTTAAGCCATCCGCAAATTCCTGACTCAGAAATGCGTGCGTGCTGTCTTTTCAGTCTTGTCTGACTCTTTGTAACCCCATGAACTGTAGACACAGAAATGCTGTCAGATTTTTTAAAAACTCAGATGGTTTTAAGTGTCCAGAGGCTGCATAGATGACTAATTTAGCAACACTGAAAAGACGGGGCTTCCATGGGCCAAAGCAGGGCTGGGAATGAGGTCCTGCCCCTTCACCTGGCTGGGTGTGCTGGGTCCGTATACATGTCTGGGGTCTAAAAGCCCCCTTGTTGATCTTAGTTGAGGCCCCATCTCCAAAGGTACTGGGGGAAAAAAACACCTTAAGCCAGAGTCTGCCAGCAGCACTAAGTTAATAGTAGCCCTAACCTTTGTTTTTGCAAAGGGTTGCGAGCAGGGCATTCCTGCCGTCCACCCACCTCCGCCCCAGAGCCAGTTCTGGCACTTGGCCCAGGTATAAAATTGCCGGCACTGTCACTGCTTTCTGGTCTTATTATGAGTGTGTCTGTCCTGACACGCTGGTTTCAGCATGTCGTGTGGGAAGTGTGAGCACAGCAAAGGAGGCCGTGTGAGAGCTTTCTCTCTCCTTGCTAGAGCCGGCTGCTTAAAAGCCCATAGGTCAGGTGGGAGGAGACAGGTTACCCTGTCCTGAAGGGCTCAGAGCCCAGCTGCTGCATGGATCAGGTGTGGAAGCTAAAGTGGTCAGCCACTTTGCCTCTTCCTGAAGTTTCCCTGGTCATTTCCATTGGTAGAGAGAGAGAGAGAGAAGTATGTGGCTGAGCCCATGCCCCTAAACATGGCGAATTCACACGTGTGCACCACCTCTAGTAGGGGTCTCAGATGTGTGCACTGCTAGTCACAGTTGAGAATCATGTGTTAAATTCAAGCAGGGTGAATTAAAATGCACTAGTATACCAGAGTTGTGAGCTGACCGAATGCTAATTCAAATCCTGTTCTTTCCTAAAATATCTGCCAATGAGTGTAGTCAACCCATAGTTCTGTGAAGTCTAAGCAGATCTCAAATATTCTCCTGGGCGTCTGCACCATTCAGCTATATGTCTAGGGCTGAGATCTTCATGGATCTAGAACTGTAAACAGAGCTGGCTTGTCAGGAAACCTCAGCGGCTTGAAAACCATCCTGATCCCCTAAAAATCCATTTCTCATTTTTGATGTGATTCTGAGTATCAGCTTTTTTATTTTTTTCAGAAAGTTTTATTTCTGCTTATATTTTTAGATTCAAAAGTATTTATTTAAGGTGAACAAATGATACAGCATACACAACTGCTGGGACTGCTTTTTAATTGAGAACAAAAAGGAAATACCTGGGACAAGAATATGCAATTACCACCGCTTATTGTTCTCAGTGAATTTTTGTCGTTTGTTTATCTTATTGTTAATGTGATGATACAGCAATCCTTGGCAGAAGAATAACATTTTGCGTTGAAACACAAATCTAGATAAAAAGGGAAAATGGAGTTAGCCACAACCCACAAGGCCTTCTTTGGGAAAAACTCTTGAAGAAAAACCGACGCGCACTTCACAGAAGAATATGGCACTGTCGTCTTTCCCTTAATAGTACCAGAGTGTTCCTGAACAAAGGCCTCAAGGCATTATCAACTCGTCATCTGTTTTTTGACGTGATTTCTATTTTCAGGACCCTGCTTCCCTGCCTCTCTGTTCCTAATGCATCTGGTCATTGGTGCCTTGGTCCTATTAAACTTAGTGTGACCAGCCCCCACCTGGAGAGTTTGCCATGGACACCACGAATCAGAGCAGCTGGGTCACTGTCCACGCACGGAGCCAGAGAAAGACCTCCAGGATACACCCTCTGCATTCAGACTAGCTGGAGACAAGAAAGACGGTGAAGGATGATCAGGCGATTCCAAACCATCTGTAAAGAAACCAATAGACTATCCAGATGTATGCAAGCCCAGGGTATTGTTTAACAAACAAGCAAAACAGAAAACTTTGTTTTTTCTTTTGCTGGATTTCTGATGGTACAGGACACAAGTTCCAGTGTGCAACCCAATCAAAGATAACTATAGAGTGCTTGGGAATTTTCATAGCATCAACCTTGCAGAAAACAAGAAATTGAGGCTATTTATACTTTAGTGGTAAACAATGGCATAGATAGTCTCTGAACATGTCTTCCAGCTCAAAAGTTCTGCAGCTTAGATTCTGTAAATGACTTTAATCTGCTTTTACTATTCATTCATTCATTCGACAGTTATATAAATGCCTGTTATGTGCTGTGTACAGTTGTAACATTAATGACTAAACCAGAAGTGTATTTCCTCTTACAGTCTACAGACAACCAACCCACAAACAACTGTAGATAGGCCCACATGCTGCATACATTTGGATAGAAAATTAAATGGATTCAGAAATAAGAATAACATAGTCTACCTCCATAGATAGAGGTATTAGAAATGGCCTAAGAAGAAAGTATTTATATCAACATGTTAACAATAAAAAAAAGAAAATGGTCAACTTTGTGTCAACAGCCATGTGTTGACATTCCAGGGAAAAAATACCAGGTGGGCAATGACCCTAAGAAGAAGAAAGTGTGATGTGTTCAAAGAGAGGAACATTGTGAATACAGAACTTTGTAGATTGGAGAACATGCTAAAGCCTAACTTGTCTGGGTTTGACTGGATAATTTAGTGTGGCCACTGGGCCAGTTCTTAAACCCCCTTCACAATAGTCTCAATAGCCAGTCGTCCTGTGCTTGAGTGTCCCCACGAGAAGGAATGTTCTACCTCTTGAAGCATCCATGCCAGATTAGGTTAAAAATATGAATTTGTTCCCTGGATTCCAGCTCCAGGAAGCTGGAGTCATGAATTATGATCATGGGTCTGCACCTGAAGAAAATTTTGGGTTGAAACAGAAGACGTGGGACTTCCCTGGTGGTCCAAGGGTTGACTCCGTGTTTCCAGTGTCGGGGAACCAGGGTTCGATCCCTAGTCAGGGAACTAGATCCTGCATGCAGTAAATTAAAGACCAGTGCAGCC
>NW_011495070.1:7783081-7793221 GCF_000754665.1 Bison bison bison | reverse complement strand
ACTTAGATAGCTGTATTTACTTATCTTTGTTATGTAGAGTGCCGAGAACACACAGCAGGACTCTAGGTTCATTACCCTTTTTGAGAAGAAAAATCTATGAGAATGTTAAGACAGCTCTCACAAACTTCCAACAGTTTTCTATTGCAGCACAATTCATGTCAATATCCTTGCAAACCAGTGGTTGCACAATAATGTCAGCTGTACTCTTGAAAGACAACCATGAGTTTGGGCTTCAGCGTGAGGTGGGAGTGACTTTCCTGTGGTATTTGTGGCATATCACGTAGAGGAAGTACAGTGTATCCACCAGTTTTACAAAAGTCTTTGATAATAGGAGTTGACTTACACAAGATCTGTTATTGACTTGACTAAAAAATCTCAGTGGGATTCCCTGAAGATTCCACCATTTATATACTGGTATTCCCCACAGCCACTTCACACCACTGACAGTGTGAGACTGGCTTGAGAATTTATTTGTTCCAAAGTACATTAAGAAACCTACGTTTCAAAGTCTCAGGGAGGCACTTCCAACTTCACAACCCACAGGCCATTCTCTGTTAAAGCCATTTATGAGCTGTTATATGGTAACTGGGCTTCCCTGGTAGCTCAGTTGGTAAAAAATCTGCCTGCAATGCAAGAGACCCTGGTTCTATTTCTGGGTCAGGAAGTTCCCCTGGAGAAGGGATCAGCTACCCACCCCAGTGTTCTTGGGTTTCCCTGGTGGCACAGATGGTAAAGAATCCACCCGAAATGTGGGAGACCTGGGTTTGATCCCTGGGTTGGGAAGATCCCCTGGAGGAGGGCATGGCAACCCACTCCAGTATTTTTGCCTGGAGAGTCCCATGGACAGAGCAGCCTGGCAGGCTACAGTCCATGGGGTTGCAAAGAGTCAGATACGGCTGAGCAACTAAGCATAGCACAGCATCTGGTGACTGCTAAGCCACACTGGGGCTTCCCTGGTGGCTCTACTGATAAAGAACCTGCCTGCCAATGCAGGAGACACAAGAGATACGGATTCCATCCCTGGGTAGGGAAGAGCCACTGGAGTAGGAAATAGCAACCCACTCCAATATTCTTGCCTGGGAAATTCCATGGACAGAGGAGCCTGGGGGGCTACAATGCATGGGGTCTCAAAGAGTTGGATGCAGCTGAGCAACTGAGTGACTGAAGCCACGCTACTTGAAACAGCCTCCAAAAGATTTTGGACCATCTTGCAAGTTATAACACTGTTAAGGGTATGAGAAGTCAAAAAGTTGACCACGATTGAATGCTAACCCATGCAATGAGAATCCTGTTAGTAGTCAAAGGAAGTTCACCTCTGAAATACAAAAGAAACACCCTCCATTGAATTTTTCTTCTCAGTGGTAATGCTCTGAAAGTATCAAGGCAATAGGAAAATTAAGCAAAAATCAATTAGGATATCTTGATGAGGCTGGTAGATGGAGTTTGTACTTGTACTCATACGTACAAGTACATCTCCTGGTTCTAGACCAGAGTAAATAAAAATCTACAGACGAGTACCATAAATATCACAGCCAACTTCTTGAGTCAGCTCATGAGGATCGTCTCTTGTTCAGCTGCTAAGTCGTGTCTGACTCTTTGCGACCCCATGGACCACAGAATGCCAGGCTTCCCTATCCTTCGCCATCTCCCAGAGTTCGGTCAAACTCATGTCCATGGAGTCAATGATGTAACCAAGCATCACATTCTCTGTCGTCCCCTTCTCCTCTTGCCTTCAATCTTTCCCAGCATCAGGGTCTTTTCCAGTGAGTTGGCTCTTCACAGCAGGTGGTCAAAGTATTGGAGCTTCAGCTTCAGCATTAGTCCTTCCAGTGAGTATTCAGGGTTGATGTCCTGAACCCTGAGGATCGTCGAGATCATCTGGTAGAACTTTAATTTAAAGGGTAAGACAGATTCAGGGTTGATGTCCTGAACCCTGAGGATCGTCAAGATCATCTGGGAGAACTTTAATTTAAAGGGTAAGACAGATTCAGGGTTGATGTCCTGAACCCTGATGATCATTGAGATCATCTGGTAGAACTTTAATTTAAAGGGTAAGACAGATTCACCACCATGTCTGAAGTTCAGCCAGTATGCCAGGACTGAAAGGATGTCAGTTGGGCCAACCAAATGTCCAACAGGAATGTCAACAGGATGTTTTTGAAATTGCCCCATATTGAGCTGAGGTGGGACACCTCCAAGGAGGAGGACAAAGGCCTGTTTTCAAGACTTGCTTGAGCATGACTTTCGTGATGACTTCTAGCCGTGGCAGCTTGGCATAGAAGCTTGTGGGCCAGAAGTAAGAAGGGGAGCCAAGCCTTCTGAGCAGAGGCAGATGACAGCTGGCTTCATCATAGCCCATCTGGAAAGAGCCACCAGCCCTGTGAACCAGGACTGGACTTGTAAGCTGCAGCTTGGTCCTTGCCTTCTATATGACACAGAAGCAGCAGCCACTTGCTTATCAGTATGGTGTGGTGATTTGGTACCCAGCTTCTCGACTCAGACTTCTTGAGTTTAAATTCCCTGTTCATCATTTACTAGCTGCTTGCCATTAGGACAGTTTCCTAACCTCTCTAAATTCATTTCTTTATGGGAATAATGAGCATGCCTACCTTATAGAGGATTCAATGAAATTGTATGTGTTAACTGTTAGAACAGTGCCTGGCATATAGTCTGTGCTTAGTAAATGTTAGTTTTATTATCAATCTTTATGGCTCCTCCCAGGAAACTAGAGCTCACAGTATAGTCTGTTATTAACAAGTCTGTGTTCATGTTTCTGCCATTTACGAGTAAACCTAAAGGTCAAATTATTAAAAATTTTAATATCAGTTCCTTCCTCTGTCAAATGCAAATAATACTAATTCATTAGGTTATATGATGATGAATGAGAATAGTCATAAAACACCAACAATAAGGTCTGTATGCTGCTGGGTGTGCTGCGTGTGTGCTTAGTCGCTCAGTCATGTCCGACTCTCTGCAATCCTCTGGGCTATAGCCCCCCAGGCTCCTCTGTCCAAGGGATTCTCCAGGCAAGAATACCGGAGTGGTTTGCCATTCCCTTCTCCAAGGGATCTTCCCCACCCAGGGATTGAGCCCAGGTCTCCTGCATTGCAGGTGGATTCTTTACCATCTGAGCCACCAGGGAAGCCCCTGTATGCTGCTGGGGCTCAGCAAATGATAGTTACTCCTATTAAACCCTGATGCCTAGCGTCTGGCCGAGCAGAGCTGTGCCATAGAGGTTTCCATGATGAGAGCAATGCTCCATATCCCAGTATGCCCAATGTCATAGCCACAAGCCACTTGTGGCTATTGTTTGAAAGGTGAAGACGTAAAGAACTAAACTTCTAATTCTATTTACTTGTAATTAATTTGCATTAACATTCCACACAAGGCTGGTGACTAGTGTATTGAGCAGCACAGGCTGGGTTCTTCAGTCCTCATCATGTCCTTCCATACCCTGTCTGGGCTCATGTCATGTCCATCTTGTTTCCATTAGTATCTATCTCTCCCAGGCTTGGACAAGGATATAAAACCTAATGTCGGCAGGTTGGTGGTGTGGCATCATAGAAAAAAGAACAGTCAGTGGGTCTGTGGGGACAGTCCCCTTCCAACTCTGCCTGCTATTCTTGGGCAAGTCACTTAAGCTCATATTCAGAAGGAGAGTTGATACTGGCATGACTTTAAAGCTCCCACCCATCACATGATCACCACGGGGCAAAAGTAAGAAATAGCACACAAACTTAGATTACTTTCTTGGGGCTACAGATTGTAGTTAGCTGTGTTTAGTGTCTCCCAGATTTAAAGGTGGTGTATTTAAGTGTTAGCATACGAACTAATATAAGTGAATAGACAGGGGTAAAAAGGAAATTGAGGACAAAGAGAAATTAACCTTGGAGCAAAGAAAAAGGTTGTGAAAAAGAACAGTTGTTGTGTGCCTGTATGTGTTCCTGCTATATCCTTATGCAGATATATGCCTTCCAACAGTGGGGGTGAAAGTGAAGTGCTGGGGAATGTTTGACTGATAAGGACTTTGGGTACATACACCCATAATATGATTTCTTGTCTCCGGCTGAGTACAAAGTGGAAAGGAAGTTCTGCAAAACAGATCTCCTAGAATCCACCTGAGTAGAAAGAGCACGGAACAAGGAGCCTAGAAGCCCAAGTTCCTTCTCTGGCTCTGTGGTTAACCAGCTGGGTGACCACACTTATTCTGGTTTACTTCTCTGGTCCACAGTTTAATCATCTGTGCAGTGAATTGGTTGGACTCTACTCCTACAAGGTTGGAAAATCTATGATCACGGTTAGAACCCTAGAAATCTCCAAGATGCTTTTCTTTACCAGGAGCCCAAAGTATAAGAAATAACAGCAGCTAAAGAAGAAAACAACCCCTTCCCCCAAAACACACACACACACACACACACACACACACAGAAACATAATTTTTAATCTGCTAAAGATCAAGGCCATGCCTTATTGGATATGATTTCTCAGTGTCTATCTGAAGCAACTACTTGTGAACCATAGGTGATAGGATCCCACCTGGTTATAAGCATAATTCTGACTGATGAGCCTTGACAGTTCCCAAAGAATTTTCTAGATTTTTTTTTTTAAAGAGACAGAGCACAGTAATTCCTCAGAGTATCGGGCTCATGGTGGTTGGACTTCTCTGGTCATCCAGTGGTTAAGATTATGTACTTCCAATACAGCGGGGTATGGGTTCCATTCCTGGTTGGGGAAGTTCAACATGCCTCGAGGTGTGACCAAAACAATGTGGCCAAAAGAGAGAGAACTCATTTCAGAGCAGGATGATGGTGTGTGTGTGTGTGTGTCTGTGTGTGAAGGAAAGTGAGAAACCTCACCCCCTGCTTCTAAAAATGGCGAAATATAGAATACACACAGTGGTCAGCTGGAACCAGCTAGTTATTAGCAAGAAAAAACACTGAAGTTCTGAATAGGAAAACCAGCGGCTAAAGAAAACCATTCAGGATAATCAAGTTTATTATTAATCTATCTGACTTTAAATCATCTTGCCTCCGCCATTGTTATAGTCTCTTAAGTCCGCAAGTTGTTTTGAAACTCGGCCCCTCCTCCTCTACTCCTCTCCCAAGGCTGCTGCGAGATAAATAGCTTTCGTTGCTCTCCCCTCCCCCCATTTCTTCTCACATTCCTCTCTAGCCACGTCGATTCTTTCCTGAGAGGAGGGTGGGAATCTCTGCCCCACCGGTCCACTTGCCTGGAACCTGTGTCTAACAACAGGAAGTACTGGTTTTAGAGCCACTCAGAGCGATTCTTCCACACACACAAACAACTTTCTCAGACCAGAAGTCCCCTGGAGGCCGTACTAGCTGGACCTTGACCTCTAATAACATCAGGATGAAAGCGAAGAGACTATAAAGCCAACCAAGTCCGCTTTCCACGTTAAGTCCTGCTGCTTGGCAGCTTTGCAGACTCCTCTGCATCCAGGCTGATTACAGGACACCAGAACAGTCTTCCCTGCAGTTTCTGCTTCCTGGCGATAGCCTGTCCCACTGACCTCCCTTGTTAGGAGAGGATCCTTGGCCTTTGTTGGGACCCTTGTGACCAAATTTATGGCTCTTTTATGAGGTTGGCAGGTGCTTTAAGTGAGGGAGGGAAGAAGTGGCCTGATTTGCATAGAGTTTCAGTTCAGGAAACAGGGAAGTGGAAGAATTTATCCACGGTCATTTTCTGCTAAAAGCTTGCAAAATTCTTCAGCCACCATTGAGAAGAAACCTTCTCCCTGCTTCAAGCCTAGATTTCTGGTACCTCATGGCTAGAAGGGATTTTGAGATCATGAAAACTTCTATTGGTAGGAGAGGGGGCCTACAGAGAGAGAGGTTAAATAACAGGACCCAAAGATCATGGATTTCCCCAGGGCTCACCTCTCTCTCCCTTTGTCTCCTTGATCATCTTCAAAAGGAATCTTCTTCGGTGGGCCTAGAAGAAAACAGTACATGTCTGAAAGACATGGAGGAGATTGGCAATCTGTCTGCTGGCATCCCTTTCTTTCTTTCAAAATATTCAGTATTCTGACTTTGCCCAGGAAACAGAGATGAAGAAAAGAGCATCAGATATCATTTTGAACAAAACAAAGCAAATAAAGAAAACTGCTTTTAAAAGAAAAGTGTGTGTGTGTGTGTGTGTGTGTGTGTGTGTGTCCAGGGCCATATATCTTTTTGGAGTTAGCTAAATAAAAATGTAAGCGGCCTTCTCATTAAGTGAAACATATAGAACAAGGCCTTCTTTCCCTATTTCAGCCTTTAAACACCTTAAAAATCACTGCAGGGACAAATAATTTACTCTACCTCACACCCTGAGTCTCTGTTCCGCCCTACATTCTTCAGGATCATCCAGTCTCCTCTAGGCTCCTCTCGGCTCTCCCCAACACTTGTCAAGTCGTCTTCCTTCCATTATTAGTCACTCTAATAAACACTCCTAATAAACACAAATTCAGGGTGCTGCTTTAGGAAAGACCTGCATTAACTTTGTCATCTGTCCTGGAGAAACCCAGCTGAGATCTCGAACACATTCTGTTGAAAGCTGCAGTATAATGGACAGATTTAGTGTGTATTTTCCTGTTAAATGGAATCTGCATTCCTAAGTGAACTAAAAATGCTTAATTATTAATAAGTCCCCCAGGGATTGGTGACATTTGGAATGATTTTATCATGCTGTAGATATTTAACAACATAATGTGTGTGGTAGTATCAAATGCAACTTCTTTCATTTAAAAGAACATTCCCTCCCAACTCGTTCTGACTTATATGCCGCATGGGTGAGTCCCTAAATATCCAACCCCAGGTGGAGGCTGAGGGAAATTCCTGAGGGACAGGATGGGATTGAAGCTGGGGCCTACAGTGCAGGGGAGACCCGGGAAGGGGTGCCAAGGAGTTACCCCCTGAGAATAGAAATTGGTTTGGGGTAGATGACAGATGAGGGGCTTCTGTTGGGTAGAGGCAATGGTCGCCATGGATGGAAGCTTCTGGAAAGATCTCAGGTCTGAGGAATCACAGGACTAGTGGCAGGCTTCCAGTTTTGTGCCAATTTGCTGAGTGGCTCTGAGCACATTACTTAACTTCTCTGAGACAGAGTTTTCTCATATATTTGGCAAGGATAATTATATACCTCTGAGCTGCCTTCTGAGAAGGCAGTGGCACCCCACTCCAGTACTCTTGCCTGGAAAATCCCATGGACGGAGGAGCCTGGTAGGCTACAGTCCGTGGGGTCGCTAGAGTCGGACACGACTGAGTGACTTCACTTTCACTTTTCACTTTCATGCATTGGAAAAGGAAATGGCAGCCCACTCCAGTGTTCTTGCCTGGAGAATCCCAGGGACGGGGGAGCCTGGTGGGCTGCCATCTATGGGGTTGCACAGAGTCAGACACGACTGAAGCGACTTAGCAGCAGCAGCAGCAGAGCTGCCTTACTGAATTGTATGTATGGAATAAACATGAAAGTACTTCCAACAATTAAAGCACCTTAAGGAAGAGATTAGAAGACAGGGAGGAAGGAAATATCATTTACTAAGCACTCTTTCTGTACCAGGGCTTGTGTTCAATACCTTTACTAACCTGAAATCAATTAGTATTAGCAAAAAAATAAAATCAGAGATAGGCCTGATTACCCATTTACAGAGGAGAAATTTGAGGCTCAGAGCTTTTGCCTAAGGTCACAAAGCTTATGAGTGGTGGAGCCAGGCAGAAAACCTAAAGAGATATGGTATGTATTTGAGTACACAGTATGTAAATGGAAAATGGGTCACAAACTTAAAGCTTAAGTAGAAATATTCAGTCAAACATTTGGTTGACTTATATGTAATGACATGCATTATCACAACATATGAACATTCACATGAAATTTCAATTATTTTGTCATTAGTCTATTTCTCTGCACAGTTCTGATACCAAGGAAGAAAAATCTCTAAGTATAGTGTCAAAAATAGGTGGTTAAATAAATGTTTAGGAGGTCTTGCCATTAGGTTTATATGATCTTTGTTAGTACAAATGGGCCGATCACGTGCAGCTTTCCACCCATCACTTCCCTGTTCCAGGGGCATCACTGTGAGTGGTCTGTCTGCCTCCAGTGGTAACCCTTGTCTCTCTTCCCTTTCTGCTCAGATCTTGGCTTTGCTCAGGACGCTGGAGATCCCGTTTGCACACTGTGGGTCCTGGTTGGCAGTGTTTGGCCTGGAGATGAAATTATCAATAGCTGTTCATGAGAGAGACAAAGTGGAGCAGGGCTTAGAGAAAGAGACCAGAAGCCAGTCCATCACCTGCTCCCTTGGTGACCTCGCTTTACCTCTTCATGCTTCAGTTTCTCCATCTGTTGGTGGAAAGAGTGACACATGATACCTGGCTCTCAGAGTGTCAGGAACATCTTTGTAAAGTACCAGGAGATGCTCGAAGGGGCCTGAGAGACTGCTTCTCTTTATGTGGTCAAATGAAACTCCATCGGATGGGCAAAAAGTTACAGACCCCATATATCTTTTTAATTGAAAGAGGTTTTTGTACCTGAAAAAGTACTTGTATTTCTTTATTTATCAGTGGATGTTGTCCCATGAAACCCACTGCAATGGCAGGACCTAAATATTCATTTAAATAATAAACAAATAAGCCTCAGCATATGCAAGATACACATATGGCTGCTAAGATCTAATGCTTTTAATTTTCTGTGAACTTATGAGTTTATTTTCTTTTTTACATAAATTCCAATATACCTGTCAAATACTATCAGTATTTTTCCCAGTGTTCAGATAATCTGTTAATTTAAAATTTTATTTATTTATATATATTTGACTATGATGGGTGATAGTTATGGGATGCAGGATTTAGTTGCCTGACCAGGGATCAAACTCAGGCCCCCTGCGTTGGGAGAGTGGAGTCTTAACCACTGGACTATCAGGAAAGTCCCTGGCTGCTAATACTTATACTAGTTTACTGGCGGTTCTAGTGGTAAGGAACCTGCCTACCAGTGCAGGAGACATAAGAGATAGGTTCGATTCCTGGGTGAAGATCCCCTGGAGGAGGGCATGGCAACACACTCACTCCAGTATTTTTGCTCAGAGAATCCCATGGACAGAGGAACCTGGCAGGCTACAGCCTATGGGGTTGCAAAGAGTCCAACACGACTGAAGCGACTTAGCACACACACTACTACAAAATGCATTTCTACTACTTTTAACATTCTTAGTGTGCTTGTTCTCACCACACACACACGATAGATTCGCAGTGAGATGGTAGCACCACCCCCATTTTATAGATGAGAAAACTTAAGCCAGGAGAAGTAAATAGATCGTCAAGTCCACATGGATAATTAGGGGCCGAGTAAGAAAAATAAGTCTCCTGTCTTCAAAATCTGGCGCTTGTCCCTCTCAATCTCACTTTGATCATTCTGAGGACTATTTTCCCTTCCTGTTCTTGTACATCTTTTGTTCTCCACTTACTGATAGAACAGGGCTCTAGGTGCCTTCTCCTGCTTCTCCTCTGGGAACAGAGCCCTTTAAAGCTCTGAAGTCCTCAAGCAAGGTTTGCGGTGAAGTGAGAACTCGGACATGACTGCTTGTTAAGCTGGTTCCTCATCGCAAGGCACCGAAGAAAAACCTGCCCCAAATCACATTACTCAGTCCCTGGGACTTCCCAGCTGCTCTAGGTGGAGGAGCCTGTCAAGCCGCATCAGTCATCCGGGCTGAAAGAGCCGAGTCGTGATGCTCTCAAAGACTGGAGTTTGCTTTGTATGTGCTTCTAAAGGGTATCCAGGCTCAAGAATCCGAAGGGAAAGTTGGGTTGAACATCGAAAGAACACTCTAAGTGGTATTGTTTTCTTCCTGTGGGGAATTAAATTGCAAAGGTTAGCAGAGACTGTTGAAGACACACGGAAAAGTCACAGTTGGCGAGGCACTTACCCCACTGTGCACACACGTTCAAGCGTGATTGGTTCTTCGCATGCCCTTTGCCAACCCAGGCTGCTTTAAAATTTCTTCCAAGGAAGTACTCCCTGCCTGGTACCACTCTGCAAACAAAGTTCTACTAAGGTTTTAAAACAATGAGACAAAGAAGGCTGCGAAGGTGAACCCCAACACGACAGCCCCGCTGCTGCCTGTGGTCTGGCTGCTGAAGGTCAGAGAGG
>NW_011495070.1:7775459-7782657 GCF_000754665.1 Bison bison bison | reverse complement strand
GGCCGGAAGCCAGCCTCTGAAGAAACGGCAGAGGGCAGAGAGAGGCGGTGGGTGGGGCAGGGAGCCTGGCGTTACACATCCAAAGCCTAATTTTGGATCAGAGTCATACTTGTAGTCAGGCCTGAAAAATCACTGGTCCCCGAATGAACCCACAGCTCTGAGGTGGGTCCGGGGCGATTCCTCAGCTCTCACATGCTCACTTGCTGCTCTCCTTAGTTCCAGAGACTAAGTCAGGCTTGTTTGGATTTTCACTGGCATCCTTTTAAAGCAACCTCAATTGTCTCTCTGCCTCCTGCTACCTGAGAGCAGGGCAAATTTCCCACCTCCATCTCTCCGTGTTCGCCTTAGCTGAGATGCTGACCGAAAGCCGGGATCCCTGGTGCTCCTGCTTCCTGAGTCAGACCTAGGACACACCACCTGCTTTATTAAAATTAAAAAAAATAAAAATTTTTTGGGCACATGTGGCCTGTGGAATCTTAGTTCCCCCACCAGGGATCAAATCCCCACCGCCTGCAGTGGAAGTAGGGAGGAGTCTTAACCCCTGGACAGCCAGTCCCACACCATCCTGCTTCGAGGTGACACCAGACGGGTAGGGTGAGGGCAGCAGCGGGTGACCGACGGAGCAGACACCTTCCCCTGAGCAGTAGAAAGGACCCTCTCTGACTCAATGGAGAAGAGAGGAGGCAGCTGGCCTCTGGGAGCCACGAGAGGGACGCGGGCTGCTCGCTCGCCTTCCGAGGGCGTGGGCACGGCCTTCGGAGGATTTGCTGCTGCCAGGAGCCGGCTGTGGCCCCCGGGGAACTCCGGGTATCAGGACGCTTGTTTGCAGAGCCGGCCGGCCAGCCGCCCGGAGCAGGAGCAGCTGGTTGTAATTATGCATCGCAGCTTCAGAGGAAGTTGCTGGCTGCGGATCCAATGCTGGGCCCGGCTGCACACTGGCTGCTGGGCTTCAGGGAACAATGGAGATAGAAACTCGCGGCAGCAGGGGAAGGGGAGGAGGAGCAGGACGAGGGTGAAGACGGGCAGAGAGAAAGGGCGGGAGCTGTTCCCATCGCTCCCAGGGCTGAATCCGGAGAAACCCAGGTCTGCACTCCGAGGACCCCCGGCTCTCATTCCCAGACTCACAACCCAAGTCTGCGCCCCTCTGGGAGCAGCTTCCTGACTCTTTTCTTTTTCAAAAGCTGTACCTGCTGAACACCGGATTTCAAGACGTGTGCCTGGCTGACATATCGAATAGCACTCCTCAGCCTGTTTAATCTAAATTGACTGCATCTTTGTAGCAGCTGGCCACAGAGAAAAACAAAAGAATTCTTGATGAAAAAGGCACTTCTCTCCTGACTCGAGGCAGCCACAGCAGCAGCTAAACATTTCATAGCATGCTACACACTGCTGTTCAGATGTGGACATCGGGAGGGAAGGAAAAAATGAACTTTTCGGAAGTGAAATGTGCGTTAATTAACAAGTTAGGGTTTTCTCCCCCACCCCGGATGGAGAGAAATGAGAAACGTATTAATGTCTGGTTCTTTATACTTTCCAAGATTTCTTCAGCGTTTCCTAAAATTAAAATGTAGCTGGAAAATGAACACAGGGGAGAGGGTGGTAAACAGGGGTGGGGGTCTGTCTTCCTGGTGCTTTGTCTGGAGTCCCCAGCCTCCCACCAGCAGGGATCTGCCCTCCCACGCGCAGACACTCCCATCCATATCTGTTGTGTTTCCTTCCTTGAGTCCCGTCAGGAGGTTGCCCGCATCATCTGCACGGCTACTCAGCATCCTCTGTTTTTGCCAGCTCAGGGAACAACTCCAAGGCCCACAGCAGACCAGCAGACACACTTGAGATCCCTGTGGCCTCTGGATCACCCCTCTCCACTCACAGCTCCTGACTTATGTCACTTTAAAAGGGGTGGGGGATGTCCTACCTGTTCTTGGACTCCCTTGTTGTGTAAAAGCCACAGCTCCACGCAATAACCCATGATTGGCTTGGGCTGGTGAATGACAAGGGCATTCTGATACCTTTCCCCCTTGTCCACTGCCTTGCTCACGATGGCTGGCAGTGCTATCAATCAGGAGGCATGAAGGCAGAGCAGTGCCAGCCTGTGTGTGGGCATGGCAGCCTTGCTCCCAAGTGATTAATGGAACCTCATGATGACACTGTTCTCTTTCGGCCTGATTCCTAGGAACTCCTTATTGCCTGGGTGGAGATCGTATAGCAACGGTGGGAAGAATTTTTCTAGTAGAATCCAAGTAAGCCATATTTTTTCTTCCTTTTCCTTCTCTTTCTTTCACATGAGGTTCGACATTTTGTGAACACACACACTGTTGATTCCTAGAGCCAAGCCGGTCAGTTCAGTAGCCATTAGCCATTGATGACAATTTAAATTAATTAAAATGAAAGAAAATTGAAAATTTAGTTCTTCAGTCATTCTAGGAATATTTTGAATGCTCTGCAGCCACATGGGCTGGAGGCTACAATATTGGACAACACTGAGTTACAGAACATGCATGCGTGCCAAGTCATTTCGGTTGTGTCTGATTCTGTGCGACCCCATGGACAGCAGCCTGCCAGGCTCCTCTGTCCGTGCGGATTCTCCAGGCAAGAATACTGGAGTGGGTTGCCATGCTCTCCTCCAGAGGATCTTCTGGACCCAGGGATTGAAACCAGGTCTTCTGCATCTCCTGTATTAGCAGGCAGGTTCTCTATCTCTGCTGCTGCTGCTGCTAAGTCGCTTCAGTCGTGTCCGACTCTGTGCGACCCCATAGACGGCAGCCCACCAGGCCCCGCTGTCCCTGGGATTCTCCAGGCTAGCCACCTGGAAAGCTTCCATCATTGCAGAAAGGTCTATCAAACAACCTTTCCTAGAGCATCTGTTTCCTCTTGTATTTTAAGCATTCCTATGCCTTTCAGAGTCCTCTACCAATAATTTTTACAAAGTGAAACTTTTTTTTTCTTTAACAACAACTTAACTCAAAACTAATGACAACTTAACTCAAAACTAATGAACTCCCTTTAGGTTCCTAAGAGAAAGTTCCCCAGCTACTGTACTGATTGATAGAGCCTTTTCAAATAGTTGAGCAGGATGTGGCATAGTAGACACTGGAAAGGACCTCAGGTCAGCAGGATTAGTCTCAGGCAGTCCTGACCCTTGCCTATTCCTGTAGATAATTTTCCTAGGCAGTCCTAATTCTAGGTAGGAGAAGATAGTTTTTGTTTAGTCGCTAAGTGGTGTCCAGCTCTTTGTGACCCCATGGACTGCAGCACGCCAGGCTTCCCTGTCCTTCACCATCTCCCAGAGCTTGCTCAAACTCATGTCCATTCAGTCAGTGATGCCGTCCAACCATCTCATCCTCTGTCACCCCCTTGTCCTCCTGCCCTCAATCTCAGAAGCTACTACAGGCTAAGCTGTGAGTCAAGAAAGATACCAGGGCATCTCCATAAAAATTTGCACAATAAATAGGGAGTAATAGCTCCTTTAGAACTACAAGGTAGACCACAGAACGAGTTCCTGGCGGTGGGGCTTTGAAGTTGGGCGGGAGATGCAGGGGGCAGTGAAGCAGTTTGATGCAGCTGGAAGCACCTTCAAAGCCTCTAAGGGGAGAGATTATAGCAACTACCTGTAAGGATTGTTCAGGTCCTTTGTGTGTGTGTTGGTGGGGGCAGGGACTGGACCACACAAAAAGTAAACAAATAAACCGAAAGAAAGCTCAGCTTGAAGCACTGTCCCCAAAATAAAAACAGCCAGAGGAAACGATAGAATATGTAATTGAATGCTTTTGCTGGAAAATTAAAAATTCCACCCCAACTGTTATTTGTTTTATTTGCTGCCTTAGAATAGAACCTTGGTGGCAACTAGTAAATCCTTTCAATATCTAAATATCCGTTATCAGTTCTTTTTTGCAAAATTTCCCAATCCTTTTCCTTCTCATCTTTCATAGAAAGGACACCCTTTGCATCTGATGAACAAGTTAGACAGCATGAATACAGGCTTTATCCTGAGCCCCTCTCAATTTAATTTAAGATGGAGGCGTTCATAGCGCAGGCTTCCTGACCATATTATTCACAAATTCTTATGAACTTTTCTTCTGCTCCATTGTGGTGAGGGTATGGATGGGTGAAGCACATTCCTGGAAGCAGATTAACAGAATATTACCAAAGTCTCTTTCTGAGTCCAAGCTGCTTTGTCACAAAGCACCTGTGAGCTGTTACAGTTACAAACCTGGGCTACCAAAGGCCCGATGTTTCCCATTTTTCAAGGAGTAAATGTGGACATGGCCTTGATCGAAAGTGAAAGCTGAATCAGGGAGGGAGAGTGAAAAGAGCCAAGGCTCGGCGACTTTCCAGTTGGAAAGTTCCAGAGGGTAGTGGTTAGAAATGTCTTAGAGTAAGAGATCCTGTGGCTTCCCTGGTGGCTCAGACAATGAAGAATCTGTCTGCAATGCAGGAGACCTGGGTTTGATCCCTGGGTCGGAAAGATCCCCTGGAGAAGGGAATGGCTACCTACTCCAGTATTCTTGCCTGGAGAATCCCATGGACTCTCTACAATGCCTATCGCTACATTCCATAGGATTCCAAAGAGTTGGACATGACTGAGTGACTAACACACACACAAGCCCTTCTTTTTCTGACCCACCATGTTGGGGGAGTATGGATGGGACTGGGGAAAGGAGTTCTGTTAAGGATATCTCTCCTGAACAGGGATGCTGGGAGACAGTCCAACAGAAGCTGCTAGCCTGGGTACAAATAAAACTTGGTCCCTCTTCAACCTTCTCGCGTGTCCTGAGCTGCAGACATTGTCTGGAGAGAAGCAATTCCAGGTCTAAGTAACACCTCTGATAGGATGCTCTGGCCCCTTTCAGAGTCACTGAACCTCCTGTGGCAGCTGAAGACCCTTGTTCTTGGGGCTACAACTCTGACCTCTTCTTACATAGAAAAGTGCAAAGTGGAAGTGTTAACTGCTCAATTCTGTCCAACTCTTTGCAACCCCATGAAGCCTGCCAGACTCCTCTATCCATGGGATTCTTCAGGCAAAAATACTGGAGGGGGTAGCCATTCCTTTCTGCAGGAGATCTTCCTGACCCAGGGATCACACCCAGGTCTCCGGCATTGCAGTCAGGTTCTTTACCATCTGAGCCACCAGGGAAGCCCTTCTTACACTGCAGACATCCTCATTTAAGCTGGAGATGGGGCAGGGGTGGCGGGAGGGGAGAGCTGGAAGCTGTCCTTGAGCTCCTTGCTGCTGGAGGCAGCCCCACTATGTCACTCAGAGAACAAGAAATGGTGCCTTGATCTTGGATGAACAAATCCCCTGAAAGTGAAGCTCCTTCATAATGAAGCTGGCTGTTTTCTTTTTCTTTAGGTCTCCATAAATCATATGCACCAGTGTTGGCATGAGTCATATGGCTCGGCAGCAAAGCTCCTGCTAAGCCACACAGCTGCACAGGACAAAAATACCTCGATGAATAGAGCTTGTTTGTCCTGCATGGTTTATGGTATAAATACAAAATCAGCAAAAATGCAGGGGTTCCCCAGCCTCTGAGTCTCACAGTCCCTTGGCTGGCTTCTCTGTCCCTTCTGCTGCTCTGTGTCAACCCACTTCCCCACTTCCTTGCTTTTGGCAGGAAAGAGAAGGCTCTGATCAGACTGATTGTCTGATTTATCAATGAGCAATGCTTGGGTGCGTGTATGCTCAGTCGCTCAGTAGTATTCAACTCTGCCACCCCATGGACAGCAGCCCGCCAGGCTCCTCGGTCCATTTTCCAGGCAACGCTCCTGGAGTAGGTTGCCATTTCCTTCTGGTATCTTCCCAACCCAGGGATCGAACCCATGTATCTTGAATTGGCAGGCGGATTCTTTATCCCTACACCACCTGGGAAGTCCTGGTCAGCACTTTAAGAGAGTTTTAATATAGAACCCAGGTAAATGTACTTGGTCTTTTCATTCTAATGGAAACATGGCAGACGTGTCCCTTTGTGAGAGGACTTGCAGGTGAATGGGATGACATGGATGCAATGCAGTCATGTAACCCCAATGATGAGCTTACCCTTGGTGGATTTGGGGGCCCCTGGGGCATCAGGGATGCTGTCTCTCTGTTGTAGATAGCTGTGTCCTTTCAGAGACTTGTCTGGTCAGGCTCAGTTCCAGCCCCTCCAGGCCTGATCTGGGACTGCTGGAGTGACCAAGTCAGTGGAATCCTTTCTGCTATCACCCAGGCTTCCTCCCCTCCTCCCCCGCCCCAGGTTTTTCCTCCAGACCTCTCCCCCACTTCTCTGGAGCAGCAGAGATTGGCCCTGAGGGTCCTTCTCCCTCTTTATAGCCTCTGTTTTAGAGCTGCCAGAGTCTTGTTTTCAGGCCACCTGTTTGTATTCCTCTGGTTCATACTGAATAGTTTTACACTATCACCACGTCTCTGTCCTCCTTTATGGGTCCTTATGACGTCTGTGTCATTGTCTCACTGGATAATGACGTTTCTGACACTAACATGTGCCTCCTTAATGGAGACTGTACTGAATGTAGGTCACAATATCTGTTAGGTGGCATGTCTCGTTTACCTTCAGATTACGGTACCATTTAATATGTATTTAGGGCTTTGGTTTTAAGAGATGTATCTTTTTAATTAAACACATATTTTGAGTCCTGACATCTGACATGTTGGGCTTATATATAAAGTGTTTATATAATTTGCCTAAGTTTAGCGAAATATAAAATACACTAATGAATGATAGTAAATCACTCTACACATATAAACCTCTGTTTATTTGTGGCTAGACTAGAAACAGCCTAAGAGATTTTTTATTTTCAGAGCAGGAATAGAGAACAGACATGTGGGCACAGGGGAGGAAGGAGAGGGTCGGACAAATTGGGAGAATAGAACTGACACATATACACTACGAAGGGCTCCCCAGTTTGCTCTAGTAGTAAAGAATCCACCTGCCAAAGCAGGGGATGCAGGAGACTCGGGTGAGATCCCAGGGTCGGGAAGATCCCCTGGAGGAGGAAACGGCAACCCACTCCAGTATTCTTGCCTGGACAATTTCGTGGAGCCAGACGGGTTGCAAAGAGCCTGACACAACTAAGTGCGTGCACGTGCACACGCACGCGCGCACACACACACACACACACACTACCATGTGTGAAATAGATAGCTAGTGGGGAGCTGCTGTACAGCATAGGGAGCTCAACTCGGTGCTCTGTGATGACCTAGAGG
>NW_011495070.1:7754411-7775319 GCF_000754665.1 Bison bison bison | reverse complement strand
TACAGCAAGAACTAACATAACATTGTAAATCAATTATACTCCAGAAAAAAAAATAAGTGGAAAAAAAGACTTCATAGGTAGACACATAAAAGAATACCCATTAAAATTTTCTATTTGTATGTATTTAAGAAAAAAGAGTTTTCTTTTTCTAACATTCCAAGTACTATTGCTTCTGAATTTGCTTCCCCCCCACACACAGGATAAATCCCTGCCTTTAGGACAGATTTCCAGCCACGTTTCTGCTTTGGGGCTTTAGAGGTGGAAACCAAGGAGAAAAGTAAGAGACAAGATGTTTTTAGTGATCATCTTTTCTCTTTGAACTATCCGCTGACTTCCTCAGGGAAGCCATCATCTTACGTGGTGAGAGAGAGTGGATTTCAATGTCAAAGGGAACTGGATTTGAATCTATTAGTTTGTGACCTTGAACAAGCTGCTTAACCTTTCCAAGTCTCACTTTTCTCACCTTTAAAAACTGGATGATGAGATATATTTCCTAGGTTGGTTGTGAAATGAAAATGCTTAGCCCAATCTCTATCAAAAAGGATATTCGATAAGTGCCAGTCCTCCTCCTATTTGGATCTTAGCTTAGACAACAGTATCAGATAAGTCATATTTAGAAGATTATAGGAGGAAGTATTTCTGTCCTGTCCCCATCACTGGGTAAGGTAATCAAGTTAAGTCATTAATTAGAATGTACTTCTAAAAAGTTACATTCATCTCACATTGTGGACGCCCAGCCCTAAGCCATTGCCCTAAGCCTCTTCTCTACTTACCACCCCTGGTCACATGGAGTCAGCCCTGTGGGGACGTGGGCAACAAGAGTACCAGTGAGGCTTCCTGTTGGAGGAGGACCATGTGAGGTGTACACATACCTGTCACAACCAACTCCATTGTGGACTATGTTTGAAGACTATGGAGAACTATCTGCCACCCACCCACACACATCCACCAAATTTCTACTTAAGTGGCTTCCAGGTGGTGAAGAACCGACCTGCCAAAGCAGGAAAGGTAAGAGACGTGGGTTCGATCCCTGGGTTGGGAAGATCCTTTGGAGGAGGAAATGGCAACCCACTCCAGTATTCTTGCTGAAAAATCCCATGGACAGAGGAGCCTGGAGGGCTACAGCCCATGGGGTTGCAAAGGGTCGGACCTTTTAAACTGGGAATTTAAAAAGGTGACATTGATCCCGTGTCCATCTGGAGCACATGTGTTTATACTAAGTCATTTCAGTAGGGTCTGACTCTTTGCGACACTATGGACTATAGCCCGTCAGGCTCCTCTGTCCATGGATTCTCCAGGCAAGAACACTGGAGTGGGCTGCCATATCCTTTCCTATGCCAGGGGATTTTCCTGACCCAGGGATTGCAGCCATGTCGCTTTGTCTCCTGCATGAGCAGGCAGGTTTTTTACCACTGCTGCCATCTGCGATGTCCACCTGCTAAGCCCATCACTCTGGCTGGGGCACCAAAATTTGCTTTGGTTAGACTTGGGTCACAGCCTTCTCCTGGAGCAAGGGGTAGAGATTGTCCTCCCTAAACTACAGGGACAGAGAATGAATTTGGGGAGGCTTGCCAAGATAAAAGATGGTTTCTGAGCAGACAAATGCAATAGATGCTGACTGCAAGCTACTACAGAACAGAAGATATTGTGGGAGTGTTAACACGTGCGTCCAGCTGTGTATCAGTCAGGAGACAGAAACTCCCCTACTTATTTTAACAGAGAGAATTTAATATAAGGAATTTATAACTAGATACAAGATAACTAAGTGTAAAAAGAGGATATTAAGATCCTAGGGTTGCGGGGGGTGGGTGGTGAAAGGAAAGAAGATGGAATTATAAAAATCTAGAAGCTTGGAGATGCCATATAGAGCTAAAACTCAGACCCCTGAGGATGGGGTGTGCTTGGCTGGCGCTCGTTGCTAGGGATGTACACGTGTCTGGTTCTGCAGGGTCAGACCCCCTGAACGCTGGTTGTACTGGCTGCCATGGAAAAGAACTGCTTCTGCGAAGTGGAGAAGGGTGACTGAGGAGCTGCTCCAGGGCGTGGCAAACAGACCCGAAGCCAGTAGGGAGCACGTGGGAAGGAGTCAGTCCCTTCTCCTCCTCCAGTTTTGCAGGCTTCCTCTCATCCCCACAATTCTCAGAACCTAATGTAGAGCTGTAGGCAAAGAAGAAACATGGTTTGTAGACTCCATATCCAGCCTCATAAAGCCAGGTGTGAAAAGGTGGGGCTTCCCTGGTGGCTCACCTGGTAAAGAATCCGTCTGCAGTGGAAGAGACCCCAGTTCAATTCCTGGGTCGGGAAGATGCCCTGGAGAAGGGATAGGCTACTCACTCCAGTACTCATGGGCTTCCCTGGTGGCTCAGATGGGAAAGAATCTGCTTGCAATGCGGGAGACCTGGGTTTGATTCCTGGGTGGGAAGATCCCCTGGGGGGATCTGGAGGCAACCCACTCCAGTATTTTTGCTTGGGGAATCCCATGAACAGAGAAGCCTGGTGGGCTACAGTTCATGGGATCGCGAAGAGCTGGACACGACTGAGTGACTAAGCATATGAAAGGGTGGGTGTGGAGCAGAGGGACAAAGACTGCCTAACCTGGAGGTCGTCACTTGAGTGTGCGGTGTTTCCTTGCTTAAAGATGAGCAGACAGTAAATGGACCAAAGACATGGAAGTTTGGGTGGTGTTGAACAAGCCTCAGGAGCTCCTATTTCACAGTTCCTACTTCCTTGGGCAGAGCAGACCCGGTATCAGGCAGACTTTACCAGGTGTGACCGTCAAATAAAGGGATGGCATAAAGCATTTTGTTAACTCGAGTTATTCTTTCAGGTATCCAGGCTACAAGTAGGTCAGGGTTTCCCGTTTCTCTCTAGGCTGTAGGTAGTCAATGTCTTAGTAATTACTGAGTCATGTTGATCAAAGTTCAGCTGAAACTTTCCTGATGACTAAGCATACACAGCCTTGCCAGAGGACGGAGCAAGTGTGTTTATACAAAATGTCGGCCTTTTTCCTAAGGTAAGATTCTTCTCTTGGTCAAAATTTCTCACTAATGCTGTTGCTTGAGATTAGCTCTAAAACCCTGAAGTTTTAGACAAATTGAATTTCTCTGGTTATTCTCACCATACTAGTAGGGCTACTTTGGTCCAAGAAAGTTTTGCGTGTGTGTATGTGCTTAATAAGACCAGGTAGAGAACTCACATTCTGTGTAAGCAATAAATGTCAGAACATCAGGTACAATTTGATGAACTTTAGAAGAACAGTTATTAAGCAATACAGCCCTTCTCTTTGCTGCAACAAATTATGAAGACTTCACTCTTCAAAAAAGGAGAAAAGCTGAACAGCACTATGAAACTGTGAATCCATTTTTGGTTTATTGTTAGCAACAGGCTGTCATCAAAACTATTTTTATGCCTATTAATAAATGAGTCATAAATAACAATTGTTCCCAATCAGAATATACTTTCAAGGAAAAAAAATTATGGAGAAAGAAATTTATCGTCGTGACTTGGAGCCTAAAAAAAAAAAAAAAACAGTGAAAAAAAAGTATCCTAATTTATTTCAAATAAGTGCTTTATAGTTTTCAAAACGCTTTCACATCTATCTTCCTATTCAGCCCTCACAGGAACTGGATGAGGTCCAGGTAAGATTTATCTTTCAGTTTTACAGGTTGGAAAAACAACAAACAAAACAAGTGAAGCTCAGAGAGGCTTAGTAATTTGCTTAAGTGGTGAATTGTGGAGCCGGGTCACAAACCAGGTGTTCTGAATCCTGCATCAGCCCTCTTTACTGCTTCTTTAACTGCATGGTCAGATTTCAAAAATATGTATAAAAGGAAATGATCATAGCCTGCTATTTCCTATGTATGTCAAGTAGACAAGATCTAAATAAGATCTATCCGATTAGATACACCTACAAAATTTAACTTACTGGTAATTGGGAAGCAAGGTTTGGCATTTGAAAAGAATATTAAAGCTAACATTTGTTGCTGTTGTTTAGGTGCTAAGTTGTGTCCAACTCTTTGTGACCCCGTGGACTGTATCCTGCCAGGCTCCTCTGTCCATGGCATTTTCCAGGCAAGAGTACTGGAGTGGGGTGCCATTGCCTTCTCCGACACTTATTATTAGTACTTGCCAAACTCTCTTCCTTATACAAGCCCTAAAACTACCCAAAAGGTATGTCTTATTTTTTTTTTAGCCTAATTTTACAGAGAATAGACAGAGTCTCAGAGAACTCTCCAAAGTCACTTAACCAGTAAGTTACAGAACAAGGCTCAAATCGAGATTTGTCTGATCCAAAACCCGCACTGGTCCCTGCTCTTTGGTGCAGGCTAATATCCCCGGTACAACTGCCCCAGTAATAAACGCTAATCCATCTTGTTCTCCCAGACCTGCCCAAATGCACAGTATCTAAATAAAGAGGATGAAACCACAGTCTAACACAATGCAAATATAGCCTCATCTGGGAAAGACATGAACTTCAGCTTTGATTTGCTGAGTCATCTTGGTTAAGACCCTCCTTCACATTCTTTCTCTGTTAACAGGAAATGACAATATCAGGGCTGTCTTAATAGCCATTAGCACCAGATTTCTTGCCATCAGGGCTGTCATCACAAGGACACCCCATTGACCAGAAAAGTGGGCCTTTCTTCCCTTACTTTGTCCAATATCCTAGAATGCAAGATGTCAGCTGTTATGCCAGTTATAACCTAATTGACAATAGTGGATAATATTTTTTTATATTGCAGCCCCAAATGCAGACAGCAAAATTCAATGTCGACATGAGCAGTGGTGTTTTTTGAAATATTCAGGCACAACATATTTCCCAACAAATAGTTCAGTTGTTCTTTCTAGCTTTGTATTGTCTTCAAAACATACCACAGGCATTAATCCATATTATGGACTTGGAGCTTTCTTTTTCCTGCTTAAAGTCTAACTTATTTTTAAATTATAAAACTTAAAAGTGCCTGTAACCAGAAAACTTTTTTTTTTTCTGGCACTCATAACTGAAAAAGAGCTGAATTTTCTTTTTCCCTAATATTTTTTTATAAGGGATTTGCTCTTAGGCGGATGTTTGTTAACTGCAGCTCTTTTTTTTTTCCGACCAACTTTTAATGTTCTGAAAATTGGGGCTTATGATATGAAGAAGGCATTAACAAGTCCTAATCTGGGATAATGAGCTGGATGGATAAATGAGTACATGGCCACCACCAAAAGATCATCATGGCCATAGGTTTGCCCCCCTGAATTAAGTATAGATGTGATTACCTGAACAGGCAGCAGTATTCCCTTAGTGCTAGATTAACAGTCTGAATTTATTTTATGTAATATTCTTTTCAATAGCAATGTCTATTAAAGACATCTGGTGAAGGTCTGTAATGTTTATTCCATGGATAGGCAGCATAAGAGGGTGCTTTAAGAATTCTGTTTTCAGTTTAATGTTATGGGCTGTTAAGGAGAAGGTTTATGGGTGTCACATTATTGTTGGAATTTGACTCAAATTGAAATCGGGCCCAAGAATTTACTTATCCATAATATTATGAAGGGCTTTTAAAAATATTAAAAAGTTTCATTAAACAAGAATATTAGTATAACTTAATGTTTTACCTGCAGTTCTCAAGCCCATTCAAAATAGTTCCTAATCACCAGATTTCAAATTCATATGTTAGCTTGTCTCTCATACTACAAGGCTTTTAAAAATCAGAATTTTATTACATCAGGTCAATATTTTAACCACAAGAAAAAAAAAAGAGATATATATTTGCTGAAATGTTTGTGTACAGATGAAAAAGAAAAAAATCCCATATGCCATGGACCCTTCTTTAGGGTTTGATGTGCCGGCTTGAGCCCCAGGGGAGGTGAAGGGCAGGGAGGCCTGGCCCGGACAGAAGCTGCCATACTCACACCACTGCAAAGTAGAAATGAAGCACTCTGCCCATTGGCCAGGCTTAGCATCCCTGTAATTTCATTTTAAAATCTCAATGATCAAGATGAAAAGAAAGCAATAAAACATATCAAAGTTCTCCTCGTGCACTTTGAAGAGCCCCCTATTCCGCCTGCCTGTGGCCTTGACACCTCTTTTGGCATCACTATTAGTAACACAAGGAGTAATTCACCACTGTCAGGGAATTTGGCTATTTCATCACCTACATGGGAGACCTGCATAACTCCATGGTGATTGCTGTCTAGATGAATTATGTGGCTCCTTCGTGCACTTTTTGATTGAACAGTGATAACTCAGATAATGCATTATCCTGAGCCTCTCTTGGAGAGGAACCTGCTCTTTTTTCCCAGAGCAGTGAAAGAAAGACCCCGTCAAGGCATTTAAAGTGACATCACCATGCCAATTCCCCCCTCCTTACAGTCAGTGAGAAGCAATTGCTGTGCTAGATTAAATATAGTAAAGGTAAATCTCCGTGACAACTCTTTCAGCTGTTTAGAGCTGGTGCTAATTGTTCATCAAGTTCTTACAAAAGAGTAGATGAAGCAATGCCCAAAATGTAGCTGATAATATTTATTTTATAATCTCATATTCATATCTGCCAGGGAATCCACTGGCTTTGCCATTTATTCCTTCATCTGTCCATTCATCCATCAATCCATCCATCCATCAGACCCTCCATTCATCATCCATTCATTCACTATTTTAAAATATTTTATTTATTTATTTATTTTTGGATGTGCTGGATCTGCATTACTGCACTCAGGCCTTTCTAATTGCAGCGAGCCAAGGCTACTGTTCATTGTGATGTGCGGGCCTCTCACTGCAGAGATTTCTCTTGCTGAAGACCACCAGCTCTAAAGCACAGGCTCAGTAGTTGTGGCATACAGGCTTAGTTGCCCAGAGGCATGTGGAATCTTCCTGGCCCAGGGATCAAACTTGCGCCCCCTGCATTGACCGGTGAATTCTTAACCACTGGACCATCAGGGAAGTCCCCATTCGTTCACCATTCATTCAACACATACTGTGGCATGTTCACTGGATGCTCAAGCTAGGCACTAGTGATTCAGTAGTAAGCCAAACAGATGGTGTTTCTTTTCTAGGAATTATTGTCTATTGCGGAGATAGAAATTAAGTATTTACAAGTGTGATGAATACTGGGAAGGACATACACAGGATACTGTAGAAAGCATGTCACAGAAGAACCTAACCTCTTCAGAGGAGACAGAAAGACTTCCTGAAAGAAATGATGCTTCACTAGAGACCTAAAGGATGAAAGACTGGGGATGGAACCCCTTTGGCAGAGGAACAGCAGGTACAAAGTGTCTGAGGCAGGCAAGAAGTGCAGGGCAACCACGAGAAATTATGATGTCCATCATGGATGAAACGCGGACAGGGAGGGGAAACTGGTGTAAGAGAAGGCTACTAATGGTCCACACTGACCCATGAACAAAACTAAGAAAAAAATAAAGTCAATAAGATTTTATTTGAACATGATTCTAGAGGCGTAAGTAAGTAAGTGAAGTCGCTCAGTCCTGTCCAACTCTTTGCAACCCCAAGGACGGTAGCCCACCAGGCTTCTCTGTCCATGGGATTCTCCAGGCAAGAATACTGGAGTGGGCTGCCATTTTCTTCTCCAGGGGATCTTCCCAACCCAGGGATCAAACCTGGGTCTCCTGTATTGCAGGCAGATGCTTTGAATCTTAAATAATATTTTATTATGTATATAATATATACTGAGTATATGTATGTCTATAAGATATGTATATATACTGTATGGTGTCTGTATACATATAAGTACTGACACATACAGTTTTGATGACTATATTCTTATTGAGCTATTCTCAAACTATGATTATTAAACTATAGTTTAAATGAAAATAATAAAATGATCATATTTGTATCCACGACCCAGATTAAGCAATGCCTGTCTATAACGTGTTTTTTTTTTTTTGCCATACCATGCAGCTTGTGGGATCTTAGTTCTCCAGCCAGGAAACTGGGTCCTATCCACCGGACCACTAGAGAAGTCCTATATCTCTGTAACTTCTAAGACACACTTTTTACCCTCTCCAACACACTCCCTCTCCTTCACATTTGTTTATAATTTTACCACATAAGTGCATATCACAAAACACCATATTGGTGTGTGTATTTCCCTGAATTTTATATAAATGCAATTATATTCTATGTATTTTTCTGAGACTTTCTTTCTTGCACAAGACATGTTGAGAGTCATTTATGTTGATGTATAAACATTTCCTTTTCCTGGCAATAGAATAGAACTTCAATTTGGAGCTAAACTTCATGATGAGAGGCAAAGAAGTATGCATTTTGCAAATCTATAGGCAATTCTCAGATTTCTTTTTTATTCATTAGTTATCTCTGGCCTTCCTCACCCATCTTCATTAAGTAGCAGTGAAGCCAATAATGAGCAATATATTTACTGGATGCTACCTGATATTTTCAAAAAGCTCTGTACTTTATGCCATGCAAGCATATAGTCACATTTAATCCTTACCACAATGGTAGGAGGTACGCATGCCCCAAATTTCCAGTTTGACAAGTGAGGGAATTGAGGTCTAGAGAGATTAGGTGACTTGGTGAGGTGTCCCTTTAGGTGGCAGAGAAGTACAAAATCCAGTGTTTTCCTCTCTCTTCTTCGTTGCCAAACTGGGCCATTCAAGCCTTTAGGCCTGCCTCTGTTCCTGCCAAACTGGGAACAGGGTGATCCTAAAGGCTTGAATGATTGGGAAACTCCAAGAACAATTTTTCCTAATAGTTTATCTCATTTTAACCTCTGGGTGTGAGTCAAAGACAAACCCATTCTGATTGAATCCCAAGTCTTAAACTTACCCTTGCTTCTAGACTTGTAAGATTTTAGAGAAAAGCAACATCACAACCTACACTGATCAAGTATTGATCTCAAGGAAAGCTACATTCAATACCTACTCTCTACACTCTTGCCTGGAAAATCCCAAGGACAGAGGAGCCTGGTAGGCTGCAGTCTATGGGGTTGCTAGGAGTCGGACACGACTGAGCGACTTCACTTTCACTTTTCACTTTCATGCGTTGGAGAAGGAAATGGCAACCCACTCCAGTGTTCTTGCCTGGAAAATCCCATGGACAGAGGAGCCTGGTAGGCTGAAGTCCATGGGGTCACACAGAGTCGGACACGACTGGAGCAACTTAGCAGCAGCAGCAGCAACACTGTGTATAAATTTGGAGTACATTGCAGTGATTTAGTGATGAGATAAATTTGCCACAAATACCTTGCATTCTAAAGCTTTCAAAGCTTTTCATTAATTTCTCATAACCCAGTATCCCTCATAGATGGTATTGGCTCCGCAGGCACACTTGCGCTTGTCAGGAGTTGAATGATTATTCAGGGAGACGAAGTGATCAGGAGCAAAGATCTTGTCACTCCTGATCCAGTTTTCTCTCACATGCTCTGTCTACACCCAAGAGTACTTTCAGCTGTGGCACTGCTTGGGATCATCTTCAGAGTGTCTCTGAGGGCCTGAATCTAAGTGGACCGCTGAGCTCAGCCTTGAGCAGAAACTATTTGCCATAGTTTCTGTGCTGAGGGTGAGTTTCCAGGCTGGTTTTGTAGTCCAGGGCTGGGTCACCACAGGACAAGCTTTCCGAGCCTTGGAGCTGATGTGAAGCATCAGGTATTGGTGTGTAATTTGCACACCAACCTCTAAATTTGCAACTGTATTTTTTTTAATCACACCATTCTACCCCATTAGCTCTACTTTGAAATATGTTTATCTATAAAACAAACCACTTTAAAAAAGTTTTTATTTTATATTGGGGTATAGTTGATTAATAATGTTGTGTTAGTTTTTAAACCACTTTAAAAATACTTAGGTCTCATGATCTTTTCTGGGGCTTCCCTGTTGGCTCAGTGGTAAAGATTCTGCCTGCTAATGAGGGAGCCACAGGAGATTTAGGTTCAATCCATGGGTTGGGAAGATCCCGTGGAGAAACCCACTCCAGTATTCTTGTCTGGGAAATCTCATGGAAAGAGGAGCCTGGTGGGCCACAAAAAGAGTAGCATGTGACCAATCACACAGGCACATATGGTCTTATCTTGCATAAATGAATGCCTAATTAGGCTTTAACCCTGGAATAGCTCCTGGCCCTCCATTCTGCTCCAAGGACTGTCACACCTGCACCCACGCCCTGCAGTCCACATAGTCCCTTGGCATTTAAAGAGCCTAGATTCACTGTTTGAATCACTCCAGAGAACCCCAGGAGAACCTTGACCTGTACTGATTTGTAGTTGAGGTGAGACAAATTCGATTAAAGTGAACTGCAAGGTTGGAGAGTGGACACCCAGATACTTTAGCTACTGAATGAACGTGATCAACTGCTAGTGATCTGAGTTTGGGAGCAGCTTCACTCTTCTCTCTCCATTCTCAAGCTCAATTATGGGAGAAGTTATGCGCTAAAGTGGTATTTGCCAATTTGAGGATATACAAAGGTCTGGGGTATCCTTCTTAAATGCCAGGAGTCTTCTCTAGTCATCTGTAACATTCCTTGAATGAAACATTCCACATATGTATACATATATGTTGTTGTAGTTCAGTCGCTCAGTCATCTCCGACTCTTTGCCACCCCATGGACTGCAGCACTCCAGGCTTCCCCGTCTATCACCAACTCTCGGAGCCTGTTCAAACTCATGTCCATCAAGCCAGTGATGTCATCCAATAATCTCATCCTCCATCATCCCCTTCTCCTTCTCCTCCTGCTTTCAATCTTTCCCAGCACCAGGGTTTTTTCCAGTAAGTCAGTTCTTTGCATCAGGTGGCCAAAGTATTGGAGTTTCAGCTTCAGCATCAGTCCTTCCAATGAATATTCAGGACTGATTTCCTTTAAGATGGACTGGTTGGATCTCCTTGCAGTCCAAGGGACTCTCAAGAGTCTTCTCCAACACCACAGTTCAAAAGCATCAATTCTTTGGTGTTCAGCTTTCTCTATAGTCCAACTCACATCCATACATGACTACTGGAAAAACCATAGCTTTGACTAGATGGATCTTTGTTGGCAAAGTAATGTCTCTGCTTTTTAATATGCTGTCTAGGTTGGTAATAGCTTTTCTTCCAAGGAGCAAGCATCTTTGAATTTCATGGCTGCAGTCACCATCTGCAGTGATTTTGGAGCCCCCAAAAATAAAGTCACTGTTTCCATTGTTTCCCCATCTATTTCCCATGAAGTGATGGGACCAGATGCCATGATCTTAGTTTTCTGAATGTTGAGTTTTAAGCCAACTTTTTCACTCTCCTCTTTCTCTTTCATCAAGAGGCTCTTTTGTTCTTCTTCGCTTTCTGCCTTAAGGGTGATGTCATCTGCATATCTGAGGTTATTGATATCTTTCCTGACAATCTTGATTCCAGCTTGTGCTTCGTCTAGCCTGGCATTTTGCATTATGTACTCTGCATATAAGTTAAATAAACAGGGTGATAATATACAGCCTTGACATACTCCTTTCCCAATTTGGAAAATTCTGTTGTTCCATGTCCAGTTCTAACTGTTGCTTCTTGACCTGCATACAGATTTATCAGGAAGCAAGTAAGGTGGTCTGGTATTCCCACCTCTTGAAGAATTTTCCATAGTTTGTTGTGATCTACACAGTCAAAGGCTTTGGCATAGTCAATAAAACATAAGTAGATGTTTTTCTGGAATTCTCTTGCTTTTTTGATGATCTAATGGATATTGGCAATTTGATAGGACCTATGAAAAAGTTTCAAATATGAAAGAAATGGTATTTACTTCGTATGGTTAGAACAGTGGTTCCCAGCTAGGGTTGCTTCTTGCTCCCTGGGGGCTTTTGGCAATATTTTGTTGTTGTTGTTTAGTCACTAAGTTGTGTCTGACTTTTGCAACCACATGAACTATATAGCCTGCCAGGCTCTGCTGTTCATGGAATTCTCCAGGCAAGAATATTGGAATGGGTTGCTATTTCCTCCTCCAGGAGATCTTCCCAACCCACAAATCGAACCTGCATCTCCTGCAGCTCCTACATTGGCAGGTGGGTCCTTTACCACTGAGCCACCTGGGAAACCCCCTTTGGCAATATTTAGAGATATTTTTGATTGCTGCAACTGGCCAGAAGGAGTGTGAGGGGTTTGGGGTTGGGGTTGCTTCTGCATTTACTGGGCAGAGGTCAGAGATACTGCTAATCCTCCTATAGTGCTTAGTGCAGCTCTCCATGACAAATCACTGTCCAGTACAAAATGTCAATAGTGCCAGTGTTGAGAACCTAGGATTAGAGTGGTATTTTCTCTCTTGTTCTAAAATTTCATGACATTTTTATAATTCAGGCATAGCTCAGAGATATTATGGGCTCAGTTCCAGACCACCACAATACAATGAATATCGCAATAAAGTGAGTGACACAAGTATTTTGGTTTCTCATTGCGTATAAAAATTATATTTATGCTATACTATAGTATATTAAGTGTACAATAATAGCATTATGTCTAAAACCCAATGTTTATACGGGGTTGGCCAAAAAGGTCTTTTGAGTTTTTCCATAAGATATGACAGAAAAATCCAAATGAACTTTTTGGCTAACCCACTGCCTTAATTTGGAGAAGGAAATGGCAACCCACTCCAGTATTCTTGCCTGGGACATCCCATGGACAGAGGAGTCTGGTGGGCTACAGTCCATGGGGTCGCAGAAGGGTTGGACATTACTTAGTGACTAAAACAAACAGCGAAAAATACCTTAATTAAAAATACTTTAGTGCTAAAAGATGCTAACCATCGTTGAAGTCTTCAGTGAGTCATAGTAGTAACATCAAAGATTGTTGATCACAGGTCAACAGAACAAATATAATAATGATGAAAAAGTTTCAAGTATGTTGAGAATTACCAGAATATGATAAACCTGTATGTATGATATTTCATAATGTCATTGTGCTTAGGTTTTCCTTTTTTTTCTTCTAGTAAGTTTTGTTACCCCAGATTCTAAACCATCATCATTCTCTTTCTGGAGAATTTCTTTTATGATTTAAATTGTGTCCTCCCCTTTTATTAAGGGCTGACCAATCAAAAGCCATGTGTGAAATCTCTGTATTTTGGGTAAATCTATTGTTTAGGATAGAGTTCACAATGGTACTCAGTTCATTTTATGCTTTCAGAATATACTTTTCTTAGAGCTCAGGGCTAGAAACGTTTCACATTTGTAGGTTATATTCGTTGACTTTGGGGCCATAAGCACAGTGGGTTCCTCACTTTGTCTTCGCTGCTAGGAAACTTAGGTGCTACGTTTTCTCCTCCTATCTTCCTCATCCCTTCACCCTCTTTCCTTGTTGATTCTTCCTGTCTTCTTAGATCTTGTTCACTTTTCTATCTGTACATAACATTATGTATAAACCTTTTAGAGTTAATTAATTTCCTAACTAAAATTGTCCCCTCCTCTCTCAATGTCTCCCCTTCCACAAATTCTTTGTGTAATTTTTCCCCCAGAGATTTTTTTCCCCTGTGAGTTTTTATTCCATATCTTATCTCTTTCATAATTTTAAATGTAGCTAATTTATTAATTCAGAATGTTGCATTAGCTCATGTCCCTGTTTAATGTTCCTGCTGTCTCTCTTCACAGCAGATTGCTGCCTTTGTGTGATTTGTAAATTTTGTGGTGAATTTGTGATCAGTGGAAAATACGGTTTGATGGTTGTCATTGGAATCCCATGCATCTTTGTTGGTCAAGGGATGAGTATATACACATTCTTTTTGAAAGTTATTAGTAGTGATTTTTAAATATACACATATGCTATATTTCATAGTAAAATTTACTAGTATAGTAAAAGTAGAAAATTATTTGAAATTTTTGTTACATCACCATATAAACAATAGTAAAATGAACTTGGTGTCATATAGCTGGGTATCATCAAATAAGAGCATGTAGAATGTTAAAATATAAAAGTTGAGTCTATGATTTTTTAAAAAGTCCTGGCCTAGAAGTAACATCCATCACTGGTCTTCCTATTCCGTGGCAACCATTCCAGTGGCCACACTTAGACGCAAAGGGAACTAGATTCTCTGGTTGAACCGCTGTTTCTCTGCGTAGAGGGAAGTGTGAATTTCAGTGATCAGCTTGCCATTTCCACCACAGTGGGCCTGATCCCAGCATAAAGGTAGTTCTCTTCCTTTCTCTTGCTAGTCTCCCTTTGATTGAGCCTTCTGTATGTTACAGGGTCTCCTCATCACACCCTCACTCCCACTCACTGCTTTTCTAAAGATAGCATCAGCAGTTGGGGGAAAGATCTGTGTACCCAGCTGAGTGCTAATGAACTCAGCCCTTCCCTAACCATGGAGAAATAGCAGTGATGAGCTGTGCTGTATCCAAAGAGAGCCACAAGAAAGGTAACTCTGTGAAGGCAAAGAATCTGCTGATCTTGTTCACCATTGTGTCCTCAGTACTTGCAGAGTACTTGGCATGGATTCTTGCTAGAAAAAAATGAATGATTAAATAAATACATCATTTTCTATCCTCTTTCTCACCTGGTTAGAATCTCTTTCTATCCCCCTCTATCTGTCCTAGAGCCTCACTCTCAGAAGCTGCCATGCCTCCTCTCTGGTTGACAAACTCATAACTAGGGTTACCTTCCTAGTAGACCTGGCTAGGAATGTGCTGTGCCTGACAAGGGAAGAAAGAGATTATTCACTAAAGGTGTTATAAGAATTAGCCTGAATGTACCAGCAGAAGCAAGGGAAGTACCCCTGGAATTGAAATTTTGAGGGTGCTTGATCAATAGGGTCAAATGTAAGGAATGATAAACAAGATTTTATTGTTTTAGAGGTATTTTATCAGGACACTGGTTTAAAACCCTAGCAAGGGCCCTGGGAAGCATGGTGGTTCTTAGAAGCCTGGAGACATCGCTGGATAATGCAGAGCAAAGTGCAGTGCCTGAGATACCCTGGCTGATGGTTGAGGAAGGATTAAGAAGACTGAAGGAAGTGGGCATGACGGAATGGATGGATATATTGTGTGAGGTCAGAAAATTCATCAGAAGATTATGTTGGGTTGGAGGGTCCAGAGGACTCACTGTTTAAAAGATCAAGCTAGTTATTGATGCCTGTGAATGTCCAACCTGTCAGCAATAGAGGCCAGTGCTGAGCCCCAGTATGGAACTATTCCTTGAGGAGAACATTTTCCACTTGGTGGCATGTCAGCCACATGGGGACCCTTTTATCCTAGAAGAGCCTGGGTGGCTTCAACAACAAACATTTATTGCTCACAGTTCTGGAGGCTGGGAAGTCCAAGATCAAGGTAGCAGGAGGTTCAGGGTCTTGTGAGAGCCCACTTCTTGGCATCCAAAGGATAGACTTCTTGCTGTATCCTTACATGATGGAGAGAAGGAGAGACAGAGGGAAAAAGGGAGGGAGACAGTGAGTGCTCTGGTCTCTTCCTCTTCTTATATGAGTTAATCCCATCATGGAGCTCTACTCTCAAGACATCATCTAAACCTAATATCCCCCCAAGGGTCCTACCTCTGAATTTCATCATAATGGGGGTGAGGACTTTAACATATGAGTTTGGGCTTCTCTGGTGGCTCAGTGGTAAAGAATCTGCCTGTAATGCAGGAGACCCAGGTTCAATCCCTGGGTCAGGTCTTGCCTGCAGAATCCCATGGACAGAGGAGCCTGGCAGGCTACAGCCCATGGGGTTGCAAAAGAATTGGACATGACTGAGCAACTAACGCTTGGGAGGGATACAAATATCCAGTTCATGCATCTGATAACCATGAAAATGCACTGCTCAGATGATTAACTGTGGGAAGTGAACGTGACAGGTGCTCCCAGCTTCTGCCCTTCTAGACCTCCCGTTGGGTTTGCACCAAGGTCAAACCTGTGGGCTCCCAACCTATAACCATGCATGGGAGGGGTGCTAATGAAAGTCTGTGCCTTCAACAGCTAGGATTCCTCCAGTAGGGGACTTTGGTTGGAAGATTTCCCATAGGCCTGGCTAAAACTTTCCCTGAACTGTGCTGCACTTCACGACTCTTCCTCTCCAACTCTCCTTCCTTCACGCTCCCTTTCAGGGCTGTCAGACCTGCAGCTGGTGGCTCTCCTCACTTCCTCTTGCTCCCTCCTCCCTTTATCCATCCCAGCCAATTCTCCCAGTAAATCTCTTGCATGTTTAATCCCATCTATGCATCTGCTTCTCAGCAGATAAGAACTAAAATAGTCCATAAAATATATAGAATGCTGAATGCTGTGGTGGAAAATAACATGGTGGTGATGAGGGTGGGAAGGTGATGACTCTACGAAGAGCAAGCGGAAGAGGCTCTGCAGAGACTGGTCTCAGGTTCTAAGCAAGTGACTGCTGAGTTGGGATGTAAAGTAAAAAGAAGACAAGAACCAGGCAGAGAGCCAGGGGCTTTGGTTTCTGGCATGGGGAAGACCAGGAAGGCTGGAGTGTAGTGGGTGAGGGAAGGTGGCAAGAAGAAGATGAAGAGGTTGACACCGATCAGCTCTGGGGTCTGTTGATCATCTGGATCAGATGGTCAGCTAGATACAAGGGAGGAGCAATCTCATGTATGAAAATAACACAGTGATGCAGAGTTTATAGTTCTGGATGGCAGCTCCTCCTAGAACTAATGTATTCATTCATCCATCCACTTATTCATTCATGTTGAAGTTTTAATTCTCCAAAACAGAAAACTGCTTTCCCTTCATTCACATCAGAGATAGAGCACAAAAGCTCATTTGCAGGGGATGGTAAAGTTCTGGGGTTCTAGGGTCCGGACCTCAGCTTCTCGATCCAAAAACTGTCTTCCATCTGCCTGGATGAGATCAGACCATTAAAGATCCTTACACAAACCAAACTTGAGAGGTTGATGTCTACACGAGGATAATCCATGTAAAGGCCAACGTGGTGGTTAGTTGGAGTAGAACTTGTTGTTGTTGTTCAGTCACTCAGTCATGTCTGACTCTTTGCGACCCCATGGACTGCAGCATGCCAAGCTTCCCTGTCCTTCACCACCTCCCAGAATTTGCTCAAACTCACATCCATTGAATCGGTGATGCCAACCAACCATCTCATCCTCTGTCATCCCCTTCTCCTCCTGCCTTTGAGTAATACTCTTGCTATGTGGCAAAATCTATCCAGAGAGTTAAGATTTAACCCCAGGGTTGTTTTATCAGCATGTATCTCCCAACAGATCAAACCCTCTCTCATTTCTCCTAATATATCCTTTTGTAGTTTCCATACAGATCATACTCTTAGGTCCATCAGCACATTCTTTCTTCCATCAGATCATAATGCAATTGATTCAGTTAGTGCTTTCCAGATTATAACAACCTTTTTCTCTGAACCTAAGGTCAGGTTATTGTGAAAGAATTCGGGGTGTTCTTGTAACTTCTTCACTGATGTCCAGTAGCATACTGGGCACCTACCAACCTGGGGAGTTCATCTTTCAGTGTCCTATCTTTTTGCCTTTTCATACTGTTCATGGGGTTCTCAAGGCAAGAATACTGAAGTGGTTTACCATTCCCTTCTCCAGTGAACCCCATTTTGTCAGAACTCTCCACCATGACCTGTTCATCTTGGGTGGCTCTACATGGCATGGCTCATAGTTTCATTGAGATAGACAAGGCTGTGGTCCATGTGATCAGTTTGGTTAGTTTTCTGTGATTGTGATTTTCAGTCTGTCTGTCCTCTGATGGATAAGGATAAGAGACTTATTGCACATTTCTTGAAACATTTCTTGGACTATGAATAGTTGTAACTAGGAGTGTGCATGTGTGCATTAGTCACTTAATCATATCTGACTCTTTGTGATCTCATAAACTGTAACTCGCCAGGCTCCCCTTCCATGGGATTCTCCAGGCAAGTGACAGGAGATGGCAAGAATGAACATAGACATTTTAGGAATCAGTGAACTAAAATGGACTGGAATGGGTGAATTTAACTCAGATGACCATAATATCTACTACTGTGGGCAAGAATCCTTTAGAAGAAATGGAGTAGCCATCATAGTCAACAAAAGAGTCTGAAATGCAGTACTTGGATGCAATCTCAAAAATGAAAGAATAATCTCTGTTCATTTCCAAGGCAAACCATTCAACGCCATGTAATCCAAGTCTATGCCCTTACCAGTAATGCTAAAGAAGCTGAAATTGAATGGTTCTATGAAGATCTACAAGACCTTCTAGAACTAACACCCAAAAAAGATATCCTTTTCATTACAGGGGACTGGAATGCAAAAGTAGGAAATAAAGAGATACCTGGAGTAACAGGCAAATTTGGCCTTGGAGTACAGAATGAAGCAGGGCAAAGGCTAACAGACTTTTGCCAAGAGAACACACTGGTCATAGCAAACACCCTCTTCCAACAACACAAGAGAAGATTCTACACATGGACATCACGAGATGGTCAATATCGTAATCAGATTGATTATATTCTTTGCAGCTAAAGATGGAGAAGCTCTATACAGTCAGCAAAAACAAGACTGGGAGCTGACTGTGGCTCAATTATGAACTCCTTATTGCCAAATTCAGACTTAAATCGAAGAAAGTAGAGAAAACCAATAGACCATTCAGGTATGACCTAAACCAAATCCCTTATGATTACACAGTGGAAGTGATGAATAGATTCAAGGGATTAGATCTGATAGAGTTCCTGAGGAACTATGGATGGAGGTTCGTGACATTGTACAGGAGGCAGGGATCAAGACCATCCCCAAGAAAAATAAATGCAAAAAGGCAAAATGGCTCTCTGAGGAGGCCTTACAAATAGCCGTTGAAAGAAGAGAAGAGAAAAGCAAAGGAAAAAGGAAAGATATGCCGGTTAAAATGCAGAGTTTCAAAGAATAGCAAGGAGAGATAAGAAAGCCTTCCTCAGTGATCAATGCAAAGAAATAGAGGAAAACAATAGAATGGGAAAGACTAGAGATCTCTTCAAGAAAATTAGAGATACCAAGGGAACATTTCATGCAAAGATGGGCTCGATAAAGGACAGACATGGTATGGACCTAACAGAAGCAGAAGATATTAAGAAGAGGTGGCAAGAATACACAGAAGAACTATACGAAAAAGATCTTCATGACCCAGATAATCACGATGGTGTGATCACTCACCTAGAGCCAGACATTCTGGAATCTGAAGTCAAGTGGGCCTTAGAAAGCATCACTACGAACAAAGCTGGTGGAGGTGATGGAATTCCAGTGGAGCTATTTCAAATCCTGGAAGATGATGCTGTGAAAGTGCTGCACTCAATATGCCAGCATATTTGGAAAACTCAGCAGTGGCCACAGGACTGGAAAAGGTCAGTTTTCATTTCTAATCCCTAAAAAAGGCAATGCCAAAGAATGCTCAAACTACTGCACAATTGTACTCATCTCACACGCTAGTAAAGTAATGCTCAAAATTCTCCAAGCCAGGCTTCAACAGTACGTTAACCATCAACTTCCAGATGTTCAAGCTGGATTTAGCAAAGGAAGAGGAACCAGAGATTGAATTGCCAATATCCACTGGATCATCGAAAAAGCAAGAGTTCCAGAAAAACGTCTACTTCTGCTTTATTGACTATGCCAAAGTCTTTGACTGTGTGGATCACAACAAACTGTGGAAAATTCTTCAAGAGATGGGAATAGCAGACCACCTGACCTGCCTCCTGAGAAATCTGTATGCAGGTCAGGAAGTAACAGTTAAAACTGGACGGGGAACAACAGACTGGTTACAAATCAGGAAAGGAATATATCAGGGCTATATATTGTCACCCTGCTTATTTAACTTATATGAAGAGTACATCATGAGAAATGCTGGGCTGGATGAAACATAAGGTGGAATCAAGATTGCCAGGAGAGATATCAATAACCTCAAATATGCAGATAACACCACCTTCATGGCAGAAAGCAAAGAACTAAAGAGCCTCTTGATGAAAGTGAAAGAGGAGAGTGAAAAGTTGGCTTAAAGCTCAACATTCAGAAAACTAAGATCATGGTATCTGGTCCCATCACTTCCTGGCAAATAGATGGGGAAACAGTGACAGACTTTATTTTGAGGGGGGAGCTCCAAAATCACTGCAGATGGTGACTGCAGCCATGAAATTCAAAGACACTTGCTCCTTGGAGGAAAAGTTATGACCAACCTAGATAGCATATTAAAAAGCAGAGACATTAGTTTGCCAACAAAGGTCTGTCTAGTCAAAGCTGTGCTTTTTCCAGTAGTCTTGTATGGATGTGAGAGTTGGACTATAAAGAAAGCCGAGTGCTGAAGAATTGATGCTTTTGAACTGTGGTGTTGGAGAAGACTCTTGAGAGTCCCTTGGACTGCAAGGAGATCCAACCAGTCCATCCTAAAGGAAATCAGTTCTGAATATTCTTTGGAAGGACTGATGCTGAAGCTGAAACTCTAACACTTTGGCCACCTGATGTGAAGAACTGACTCATTGGAAAAGACCCTGAGCTGGGAAAGATTGAAGGCAGGAGGAGAAGGGGATGACAGAGGATGAGATGGCTGGATGGCATCACTGACACAATGGACGTGAGTCTGAGTAAACTCTGGGAGTTGGTGATGGACAGGGAGGCCTGATGTGCTGCAGTCCATGGGGTCGCAAAGGGTCAGACATGACTGAGCGACTGAACTGAACTGAACATCTTTATCATATTTTTTCTTGCTATGTAAAACCAATAAGTGCACAGTTTAGCCAGGAAAACAGTTTTTAAAAGTAATAATCACAAGAGAGTGTAGGAGTGTTAAAGCGGCCCAGGTACACAGTGTTACAGAAGTGTGGGAAGGGAGGATAGGAGATGCACTTCACCCAGCTTCAGAGTTCACTTTAGATTGAAGTCCACCCTCTTGGGAATTTCCTGGCAGTTCACTGGTTAGGCCTGTGTGCTTCCACTGCCAGGGACTCAGGTTCAATCCCTGGTCAGGAAACTAAGATCCCCTAAGCTATGTGGTGTGACCAAAAAATAATAATAAAATAAAACCCCTCTTCCAGCCATCAACTAA
>NW_011495070.1:7746050-7754311 GCF_000754665.1 Bison bison bison | reverse complement strand
CAAAGCTGTGGTTTTTCCAGTAGTCTTGTATGGATGTGAGAGTTGGACTATAAAGAAAGCCGAGTGCTGAAGAATTGATGCTTTTGAACTGTGGTGTTGGAGAAGACTCTTGAGAGTGCCTTGGACTGCAAGGAGATCCAACCAGTCCATCCTAAAGGAAATCAGTTCTGAATATTCTTTGGAAGGACTGATGCTGAAGCTGAAACTCCAATACTTTGGCCACCTGATGTGAAGAACTGACTCACTGGAAAAGACCCTGAGCTGGGAAAGACTGAAGGCAGGAGGAGAAGGGGATGACATCACTGACACAATGGACATGAGTCTGAGTAAACTCTGGGAGTTGGTGATGGACAGGGAGGCCTAGTGTGCTGCAGTCCATGGGGTTGCAAAGGGTCGGACATGACTGAGTGACTGAACTGAACTGAACTGAACATCTTTATCATATTTTGTCTTGCTATGTAAAACCAAAAAGTGCACAGTTTAGCCGGGGAAACAGTTTTTAAAACAAATAATCACAAGAGAGTGTAGGAGTGTTAAAGCGGCCCAGGTACACAGTGTTACAGAAGTGTGGAAGGGAGGATAGGAGATGCACTTCGCCCAGCTTCAGAGTTCACTGTAGATTGAAGTCCACCTCCCAGGAAATATCCTGGCAGTTCAGTGGTTAGGCCTGTGTGCTTCCACTGCCAGGGACCCGGGTTCAATCCCTGGTCAGGGAATTAAGATGCCCCAAGCTATGTGGTGTGACCAAAAAATAACAATAATAAAATAAAATCCATCTTCCAGCCATCAGCTAAAACTGGGGGGTTTTACTTTTACAAAATGTGTTTAATTTTCAGGTCTCTTAAAACGTCTACCCACTAAACATTAGACTTTTTACCCATTTCTTATCTCTTGTAAGACATCAACCTCTTAAATTATGGGCCCCAAAATAGACTGCAGTAGGACCTTGGCCTATGAGAATTTAAAATTTGCAGTTTTAAGAATCTGCGTGAAGTTTCATTTGTGTGAAGTTTTGTGTGACCAATTGTTTTCTGAAGGCACAAATTTGAAACCTATAGGCTTCAGTGAAGAAACACCTTCATTTATCCATCCATCCATTCATTCAACAAATACTTAGTTGACATTTTTGCAGGAATCACTCTTGAATGAGTCTGGCTGATTTTCTTTTTAAAACTTATTTATTATTTAGATTTTGGCCGCACCCTGGGGCATGTGGGATCTTTGTTCCCCCACGAGGGATTGAATCTACAGTCCCTGCTTTGGAAAGTGGAGTCTTAACCACTGGACCACCAGGGAAGTCCCCAGTCTAGCTGATTTTCAGTCATCTACATATGAGTCCGCTTTCCTGTTGTCTACACTACAGCACACGGGCATCTGCAGCAGAAGTGGGTGAGGATTCCAGGTGAGGGGTACCATGACGCTATCAAATATCTTGCTTTGCATGCTCTATTTCTTTCCTTTTTAAAATGGTTCTGTTGAGGTATAATTAGTGTACAATGCATTACACATTTTTAGTTGTAAATTTTATTAGCCTTTGCATGCATAGAAGTCTATAAAATGTTCACAATCAAAATAATGAACATATTCATCATTCCTTAAAGTTTGTTCATTGCCCTTGGTGTGTATCCCATCCCTTGGAAACCACTGATTTGCTTTCTGTCATCACAGGTCAGTTTGCCTCGTATAGAATTTTACACAGATGGAATGAAATGCTTGTATTTTTTGGTTTGACTTCTTTCATTCAGGATAATTATTTTGAGATTCAGAGATGGTATTGGATGTATCAGTATTTTGTTCTTTTTACTGTTGAATTGTATTCCATCATATGTATATAGCACTTTAAAAAAATTAATTAATGTTTTGGCTGCACTGGGTCTTCGTTGCTGTGCATGGGCTTTCTCCAGTTGCAGCGAGCAGGGGCTACTCTAGTTGCAGTACATAGGCTTCTCGTTGTGGTGGCTTCTCTTATTTCAGGACACAGGCTCTAGAGCGTGGGCTCAGCAGGTGTGTGGGCTTAATTATCCTGTGGCATGTGGAATGTTCCTGGAGCTGGGATTGAACCCATGTCCCCTACATTAGCAGACAGATTCTTGACCACTGGACCACCAGGGAAGTCCAATATAGCACTTTTTATGTATCCATCCATCTGTTGATGGCAAGTGGTTTGTTTCCAAGTTTTGGCTTGCTTGGAGAATTCCATGGACAGAGGAGCCTGGAGGGTTACAGTCCATGGGTCTCAAAGAGTCAGACACAACTGAGCACCTTTATTTTCTTTTCTGTAAAAATGTTATGGCAACATTGAAGAATTTTAGAAAAAATAATTTAAGATTTCATTCTATTGATACTGTTTTCATTGCTGCCTTATTTTCTTCAAATTTTGCCTGTATGTATACCAATTTTTATATCTCTATCCATATGCATATACATTTTTTTACTTTTAACTTTTACTAACCTTTTAAAATTGAAGAATAACTGATTTACAATGTTATGTTTATTTCTGCTGTACAGCAAAGTGATTCAGTTTTATATATATATATTTTTCATATTCTTTTCCATTATGGTTTATCACAGGATACTGAATAGAGTTCCCTGTGCTATGCAGTAGGACCTTATCATTTATCCACCCTGTGTCTAATAGCTTGCATCTGCTAATCCCAAACTCTCAATCTATCCGTCCCTCCCGCATCCACCTCCTCCTGCAACCGCATGTCTGTTCTCTCTCTGAGTCTGTTTTGTAGATAAATTCATTCGTGTCATATTTTAGATTCCACGTATAAGTGATATAGACTTCCCTGGTGGCTCAGATGGTAAAGAGGCTGCCTGCAGTGTGGGAGATGCAGGTTCGATCCCTGGGTCAGGAAAATCCCCTGGAGAAGGAAATGGCAACCCACTCCAGTATCTTTGCCTGGAAAATTCCATGGACAGAGGAGTCTGGTAGTCTACAGTCCATGGGGTCACAAAGAATTGGACATGGCTGAGTGATTTCACTTTCTTTCTTTATAAGTGATATCGAATGGTATTTGTCTTTCTCTGGCTTACTTCATTTAGTATGATAATCTCTAGGTCCGTCCAGGGTGCTGCACATGGCATTATTTCGTTCTTTTTTATGGTTGAGCAGTATTCCCTTATATATATGTGCCACAGCTTCTGTATCCATTCATCTATTCACAGACATTTAGGTTGTTGCCATATCCTTGCTATTGTGAATATTGCTGCTATAAACATAGGGGTACGTGTATCTTTCAAAATTATAGTTATGTCCAGGTATATGCCCAGAAGTGAGATTGCTGGATCATATGGCAACTCTATTTTTAGTTTTTTTAGGAACCTCTATACTGTTTTCCATAGTGGCTGTACCAACTTACATTCCCACCAACCACATAGGAGAGATCCCTTTTCTCCACATCCTCTCTAACATTTATTATTTGTAGACTTTTTAGTGATAGCCATTCTGACTGGTGTGAAGTGGTGTCTTATAGCTTTGATGTGCATTTCTCTAATAATTAGTGATGTTGAGCCTCTTTTCATGTGCCTGTTGGCCGTCTGTATGTCTTCTTTGGATAAACGTCTATTAGTTCTTCTGCCCATTTTTCTATTGGGTTGTTTGCTTTTTGTTGTTGAGTTGGATGAGCTGTTTGTATATTTTCAAAATGAAGCCCTTGCCAGTTACATCATTTGCAAATATTTTCTTCCAGCCTGTAGGTTGTCTTTTTGTTTTGTTTATGGTTTCCTTTGTTGTACAAAAGCTTGTAAGTTTGATTAGATCCCATTTGTTTAGTTTTGCTTTTATTTCTATTGCCTTGGGAGACTGACCTGAGAAAACATTGGTATGATTTATGTCAGAGAGTGTGTTGCTTATGTTCTCTTCTAGGAGTTTTATGGTGTCATGGTTTTTTTTTTTGGCCAGGCCCGCAGCATGTAGGATCTTGGCTCCCTAACCTTAGTAGCACAGAGCCTTAATCACTGGACCGCCAGGGAAGTCCTGTATAGTGTCATGCCTTATATTTGTCTTTAAGCCATTTTGAGTATACTTGTGTGTATGGTGTGAGGGTGTATTCTAATTTCATTGATTTATATGCGGCACTCCAACTTTCCCAACACCATTTGCTGAAGAGACTGCTTTCTCCATTGTATATTCTTGTCTCATATACTTTTACATTTTATTCTTTTTACTGAATATTGTATATTACACATTGTTCGACACTAGGGATAAGGCTCTGTTGCCAATTTGTCTTTGTGAATTTTCTGAAGGGTGCACATTTAGGAATGGAATTACAGAGTCACAAGATACATTTATTTAAAATGCAATACGTATTGCCATAGAGCTTTCTGAAAGAGTTGCATTGACTTATAATGTTACTGAAGTCCATGAGTATATGAGGTTCTCCAGTAATAAAACTGCTGACTCTGCAGTGGTAATATGACCCAGGTTTTTCTCATTTTCTTGTCTTTGATAACTGCCACCAGTGCTCATTGAACCCACAAGGAAGCCGTGGGTGGGGCAGTAGAAAGAAGTGAGGGGGGAGTCATTACTTTTCTGGCCCAGTCTCCATGTCTGGGATTGTGAAACCACAGCCTGATATACCTGCCCCTTCCCTGGAACCCCTGGAGAGTCCCACCAAAAGCATCTCCTTTGCTGTGGCTGATGGCTGCTTCCAGTCTGGCTCCACATCTCAGGGCCTGGGTCTTCGTGCCTTCCTCCCCGTCCACTGACTGCCCCCTCTTCCTCCGTCCTCCGCTTTGTTGACTAATAGCCACTCCTCCCTTCTGTGCCTCCAAGGTCAGGCTGCCAAAGTGCAGACAGTTCCCACCATCTGCCCAGACACTTACCTTTGCTGCAAAGTGTGCTTCCTGGTGAGCTCAGTTTTCTTACAGAGAGTCAAAGCCATTCATACATCCAACTACTAATTATTCAGCAGTGTATTCGTCAAAATCCCAGCAGGAAACAGATGGCACACTCAAACTGGGCAACTGAAAAGAGTTTAATAAAGGGATTATTTGCAAATATAAGCAGCAGTTGAGGAAGCCAACAAAGGCTGATGGAGTGCTTAGGGGCTTGCAACAAACAGGAGTAATGTCCACCTAAATGGACAAGAAGAGAGTGGTTACAGAAACTCAGAGATAGATAGATAGATAGAGAGGGCTGCCTGGTAGAATCTAGGACCTTAGGAAGAAGGATGCGGCAATCCATGGTAACTCAATGATGAGGACATCAGGGGAATACACACCTAAGCTCACTCTCCTCCTGCCCCGGTATCCTGCCCCGGCGTCCATTGATTGAATCCAATCAGAGGCCATAGAGTCAAAGAGCCTGTTTATGGAGGCGGGAGGTGGAGACAAAGCAGTGCAGTACTGCACATGTGAATAAGACTGCTGGGGATGAAGTGTGTTCTGAGCATCCTGTGATGACTGAAGCAGACAGGAATAGAGGCCGTGATGGGGTTGTTCCAGACTGTCTCAAGGTAAATACTGAGGCTACCAGTGTTCAGAAGCGGTTAGAAAGAAGGGTGAGGGTCTTGCCAGGAGCGGGCAAAGTTCTTGTGCCATCTCTTAACTTTCTAACAATGAGGATATATTGGGGAGGGGCAGTGTTTTCCTGAAAACAGGAGATCCAAGGGTTGCTCTTAGACTCACAGCATGGAGGTGCGGGGGCCTGTTCATATTGTTACCCACTCTGTAATTTTCTGTGTTCAGTTACCCCATGTCTTTCCATGACACACTGTCTCTCTGTCAGGAATGTGGATGCTAACTTACTTCGTAAGTACCAAATACTGGTCACTATCATGGTGCTGGGAATACAAAGATACTTGCTATGTTTCCTTCACTCAAGAGGAGGCGATCTAGCACGTGAGCATGTGGTATTTAGAACAGAAAGTAACAAGCATGCCTAGAGAAATACACAAAGGAAACCATAGGAGCACAAGGATGTCAGAGAGTGACGTCACCTGACTTCACCTTCTTCTGTTGGTGGGGATTCTCTGTTGAGAGTCCTGCATCCGTTATTAAGAAAGACCTTCAGAGACTTCCCTGGTGGTCCAGTGGTTAAGACTTCATGCTTCCAGGGCAGGCTGCGTGAGTTTAATCCCACGTGCCAAGCAGTGCAGCTAAAAAATAAAAATAAAGAATTTGACAGACCTTCAGTTGGATAGAGATTCCAAGAAACTCTCTGAGACCTCACTGCTCTGCAAAGTATGAACTTTCATCCTGTGAATGTGTCCTTTGAATATGTTATGTATTTCCTCTTTGGTGAATTATTATTTTTATTCATCATCTTTTTTTCTTATAAATTTAAATCCAGTTTTTTTAGTATTATAGATGTTATTCTGTCATAATTGATGCAGATCTTTTTGACAGCCTGATTTTTTTCCTTTTAATATTAGTAATCTACATTGTATGGATGTCTTAAAAGTCTGCTTATTCAAACCTGTCATTTGTCAGTCTTTTCTGTTGATATTGTTTATGTTTCTTTAGAGCTGAGAATATTGCCATTTCTCTACAGATCTACATGCATTTTAGTCTATTTTCTACCAGACTTTCATGTAATTTTGAATTCTATAGCACTTTTAATTTATTTGAGAATGATTTTGTGTGTTCTTTAACATATGCACCTACATTAATTCTCCTCCCAAATATTACACATATATTATCTATACTGTATATTATGTATAGTATATTGCCTTATCGTCTGATTTACTGAGAAAACTTTGGGAAAGTCCAGAGCAAAGTCTGCCGCCCAAAGCACTAGAAGGTTCCTTTTGGGCTTATACTAATCCACTAGTCAATATTCTTGGTGACTCTCCCTGTGGATTACCTGTTTCAGTGTGTGTATTCTGCCTGGTAATTGTCTGTTTCTGCCATAGATGATAAGTTCCATAAAAGCAAGAATCATCTATATATCTTCTCACCTAACAAGTACCTTACCCATTGTTTATTTGGCACCATAAACATTTGCTGAATGAGTGAGTAAATAAAAGAATGAATTAAATCCACTCACTGTTTTAATATTCATCTTCCTGTAAGCCCACAAGGAGCAAGTCACTCTGAGACGCTGCTTATGCCACCTGGTTGATATTACCTCCTGGATCCATTAGTCTCATAACCTTCTCGAAAGAGAAAGTTATGTTAGGTGTGCCGCATGCCTAGCGGATGCATACTAACTCCCAGTCATCACTGCCTTTTGGTCACAAAACATCTGCTCCATAATCTTTTCCAAAATTTTGTCGGAAACTGTCAGTAAGCCTCCTGACTTCCAGTCTCCATTCTCGCCTTGCCCTAATCCCTTTTGAAAAAGAGGACAGGGACCATGACTTAACTTGCCTTGGTTTCTTCTTTGCTGAGCCATATGCTGAAAAATAAAAAGTAGTTGCTTAATAAATGTTTCATGAATGAATGGACATATCAACAAATGGGGAAAAAACTAATTATTTATTATCCAGCTCCCTGATACCTCAGTTGATAAAGAATCTGCCTGCAATGCAGGAGACCTGGGTTCAATCCCTGGGTTGGGAAGATCCTCTGGAGAAGGGAAAGGCTACCCACTCTAGTATTTTGACCTGGAGAATTCCATGGACTATACAGTCCATGTGGTCACAAAGAGTTGGACATGACTGAGAGACTTTCAAACCTTCTAGACAGCTTAAATGAAACTGTCTAAATAAACAGGTGATGTTAGGAAATGCATACCAACAGATCCCCTCTGTTCTATGCTGCTTCTGGGTGTGATGTGCGGGCAGCTGGAAAGTGTTGACTGCGTTGGAAGGAATTCACAGAGAAGCAGACTGATGAGCTAGCCCCTGCCATCAGGGCAAAGCACTTCCTGGTCAACATGGAAATTCTCAAGTCTAGGTCCTTTGATCAAGACATGACTCAGACTGAGAAAAGTTTGTAGACTTGTGACTTCAATTCCAGTTTGCAACTGTTAGAACTTTTATTTCTTTGTCAATAAAACAAGAAAGTGGGGTTTCCCTGGTGGCTCAGTGGTGAAGAATCTGCCTGCCAATGCAGGAGACACAGGTTTAATCCCTGGTCTGGGAAGATCTCAAAGGCCAAGGAACAAGTAAACCCATGCACCACAGCTATTGAGCCTGTGCCCTAGAGCTTGGGAGCTGCAACTGCTGAGCCCATGTGCTGCAACTACCGAAGGCTGAGCACCCTAGAGCCCGCGCTCCGCAATACTGCAGCTTCAGAAAAGCTTGCACACAGCAACAAAGACCCAGCATAGCCAAAAATAAATAAATAAAACTAAAAAAAAAAAACAAGAA
>NW_011495070.1:7729163-7745950 GCF_000754665.1 Bison bison bison | reverse complement strand
AAAAAAAAAAAAAAAAAAAAAAAACCAAGAAAGAAAGCAAATCTACGTGTCACAGTTTCTTCTCTGGTCTCATCACTTGTGCAGTGTCCAAGCTGGATCACTAGTTTTGGTGTGTGTGGCAGGAATATGAAAAAGCAAGCCAGGTGTACTCCAAGTCATCTGCTTCAAATATCTCACTCAAATCTTTAATGTTATTATGCACCAATGGTGCTTAGTTCCATTTGTCGTAAAGCAGAATCAAGCTAATCTTTCTGAAGGTCAGGCTGAAAGTCCTCTGGTTTAGGGACACATCGATATTAAATTGAAATGAATGCATTTTGTGTTGAAGTAGCTGATAAGCGAAGCCCAATCGAAGAAGAGAATGAATGCAAGGCTAAGGCTACATCGGGTATTGATGTGTTCCAACCAGGGTCATCAGGCCCCTCTGCTGGCCTGGAGACTTGTCAGTTCAGATGAAGAGAAAGAGTGGATAGCCGGAGTTAGCCTCACCCTGCACATGAACAGCAGCACGAGTCAAGGGAGAGTCCTCCTTGCTCACTTGCTGCCCGCCACACCTCTCTGCAGGACTGTTACTAAAACAGGGGACCCATGGCTGTAGTTTGCTGACACCTGCACTATATTCTCAGCCTCCTCAAAGAAGAATGTTTCTTGACCTTCCCCTGGCTGACATCTGGCTCCCTCAGAGGACATGACTTTTTGTAACCCTCTCAGATGGTCTGCTACTTATTTCCTCTTCATACAGCAGAGCCAGGGTGGAGCAGGTATTTTCCATGTTTTACTGTGCTGAGACTGCCCTCCTTCCCTCCTTCCTAACAATACTCTGCTTTGAATCTCACGCATCAGATGATTCCATCCCCAATTTCAGCTCCCTACTGATCCCTACTGCTACAGTCCACGGGGTCCCAAAAAGTTGGACACGACTGAGTGACCGAACAACAACTGATCCCTCAGCCACTACCCTTCACTCCTTGAAATTTTTAGCAACCAATACAATATCACTGTTTTCAAAATCAGTGTGATTATTATTCATGTAATTTCAATAGCCAGATATTCTTTCCAATGCCCTGGTCTTCCAGTCTTTCGTCTCCTTTTTCCAATGGCCTCATCCTCTCTGCTGCTCACTTGATGACCATATCTTTGAGCTTTTCATTCTTAAGAAATTCAACATTTCTAAAATCTTAATTTCAAATATCCTACTCTCTTACCACTGTCTATTATCTTTCAAACTTGTATCTCAACATGGACAATTCTTCTGTACCAGGACTTTAATCCAATGCTCCTCTCACCTTCTCCTTGTTTCACCCCCTGATACTGTCTCTTTCCTGCCCAATTTAAATTCCACAACTAATCATCCCTTTGCATACAGACTCGATTCTCTTGCCCCTCTCTCCCTTGTACTGGCTTCACCAAACCAAGACTCTCATGAAATTTCGACTCTGCCTCCTGGACCAGCACACATCATACCCTCCGAGCATGGCCAGACAAACACCCAAACTTGCTGAGTGATTTCACTTTAGATTTACGGTCACTATCCTCGGGTGGTCCTGGATATTGCCTGGAATTCACCCTGATCCCATCACTTTGCCATGTTCCTAGGCAGCCAGATCATGCCTGCTGTCTCTTCAAACCTCCAGCATCTCTTCCACCATTTTTGTTCTCAGCTGATGGTGTTGCTTCCTATTTCACTGAGAAAACAGAAGTGATGCTCCCAATAGCCACAACCAACCACTACCTCCCTGTGCCCATTTACTCTACCTTTGGGTCCCATCCTCTCTGACCTACTCAAGGATGTTGCTGCAGCAAGTATCCCCTTTCTCCTCCAGTATCATCAAGTGCTCCTTCTCTATTGGATAAATCTCATGACCGTCAAGCATGTTGTTATTTTCCCATTAGAAAAAAGTCCCTCTTGACTCCACTGAATCCCATTTATCCCTTTCTCTTGACAGCAGAACTTCCAAACTGTCTGTTCCCACCGTTTGCAATCTCTCTTCTCCCTGAAACCCACACCAGTCAAGACTTCACCACCACTCCACCAAAACTGCTCAAATCACCAAGGACTTCACATGGCTCAGCTCCATCACGCAGTGCGTGGACCTCATCTGATGGCTCTCTCAGCACCTTTTCTCTCTGTGTGTGCCTGCAGGGTCCACAGCACACAGTGCTCCTAAAGAATGGACGAGTTCTGGTTTGATGAAATTCAATGTGTGGGATATGAAGGAACCAATAGACAAAAGTATGTCTTATAGCTACTCGCCCACCTGCCTTCTCTGAGTTAACGATGATTGATGACCGAGCAGTAGTAAGGAATGTTAATTGGTTTCATTTTGGTACAGTTGGGGTTCTTGCCAGGGACTGTGGGTTGATGGGGGGAAAGTCTGAGGGAACCCTGTACTTTTTGTTTTCCAGCTGAAACTGAGCGTCCTCTCTTCTATCTCCATATCTGAATCGCAGAATAGTGTTAGATTTGGAATGTGTCTTACAGAACACCTAACCAAAAACTTCATTAGTCCAGAGAGGCTGAATGACCTTCCCAAAGTCTCATGGCCAGTTAGTGATTCATTTGAAATAGGATCTTAACTTCTCAGTCAAGAGTCCAACATCCTCTCTACACACTTACTGTTTCTCTGCTTCCTTATGGTTCTTTCAATGTCCACATTCTGCAGTGATGCTTTCAATTTACTTTGCTAGGAATCCTTTTATTCTCCTGGTCTGTGCAGGGTCTGTATGTCCAGCATCTTTCCCAAACACACTTGGAGATAATAGGTTTTCTAACAGTATTTCAGTGTGGGCATTCTTTTATAAAATTTAAGTACAATTAATTTACAATGTTGTGTTCGTTTCAGGTGTACAGCAAAGTGATTCAATTATACACACATATATATATATATTCCAGATTCTTTTCCATCATAGGTTTTTAAAAAATTTAATTTATTGTACTATAGTTGATTTACAATATTGTGTTAGTTTCAAGTGTACAGCAAAGTGATTCAGTTATACATACACATATATTCCTTCTTTTTTAGATACTTTTTTCATATAGGTTATTATAGAATATTGGGTAGAGTTCCCTGTGCTATACAGTAGGTCCTTGTTGTTTATCTATTTTATACAAAGTAGCCAGTGTTCTTGCCTGGAGAATCCCAGGGATGAGGGAGCCTGGCGGGCTGCCATCTATGGGGTCACACAGTCGGACACAACTGAAGTGACTTAGCAGACGCAGCAGCAGTATGTATATGTTAATCCCAAACTCTTAATTTATCTCTCCCCACCACCCTTGCTATCCCCTTTGGTAACCATGAGTTTGTTTACTATGTCTATGAATCTATTTCTGTTTTATAAATAAGTTCATCTGCATCATTTTTTTAGATTCCGCAAATATGCAATCTCACATGCTCTTTGTCTCTGTCTGGCTTACTTTACCTGCGTGCATTCTTTATTGAGGCCTTTCATTCCCTGTTTGAGGAGTCCTGCTGTCCTCCTGGAGGGTTTGGAATCTTTGGTTCCATCAAAGAACATGACTTCACTTATCAGTGATAAATCTGACAGCAGCTTTGATTTGTAGCTTTGCCCCCAAGTTGTAAGAGAGACACTCTTGGCAGAACCCCAGAGAGCATTCCAGGGCCAAATACTTAAAGATGTTCTCGATTGTGCAACATTTGAAAACACCATCCTGACCTAAAACCTTAGACTCACTGCTTGTTCAGTTACCAGTCCCATGCGATCGCTCCAGTTCCATTCCTCAGTCAGTCCTCTGGCCTCTGAACCTCCGAGCACTTTCTGAAAGTCTCCTGAGCTCTGCCCACGTTGTTCTGCCACTGAGCTGTCCCTGTCTTTATACGGATAGTGAGGACAATGGGAGGAAAATAAGGCCATCCTTCTCCCCCGCACGCAAATGACAGACCTTTTAGGACAATAAGCAAGGACACCTTCATGAAATAAACTGGTTTCAAGAACAGAGTCAAACTTGTTGAAAGCTACTGCCATACCTAAGGAAGACTGGGACAGTTTAAAGATGGGGAGGGCAGCCTGAACAACAGCTATCGTGATAGCTAACACTTCCTTTCATACCCAAAACTAGTCGGGGTTCTTTCTGTGCATTATATTAGATGTATTACATTTAAACCTTACAACTGTATAAAACAGGTTCTGTTTGGATGAGAAATCTGAGGCCCAGAGAGATTAAATAGCTGCCAAGGCTGCACAGCTAGTACAGTGGGAGGATGATTAGAATCAGGTCCTGACTCTGGGGGTCTTCACTCAACCGTGGTACATTTTTAGAAGTCACAAATAGGAGAGCTAACATCCATTCTTGGCAAAGCCAGCTGGGGACTTGAAGTCAAACTGCTCCTCTCTAACCATACTCGCGAGGTCATCCCTTCAGTGGGTAAGAGGTCCTCAAACTGTGTCTGTTAAGGAGCCATTTCGAACAGCATCCATATCTCTGAATCTCCATTTTAAAATCCACTTTAAGATTATAATGTAAGCTTTCCTGGAGCTCAGGCTACAGAGAGAAAATGCAAATCAATACATGGAATTTGAGTTTTTTGCTCAGACTCTGTGGCTCCCCAGGTGGCTTAGTGGGTAAAAAAGCCACCTGCAATGCAGGAAATGCAGGAGACACGGGTTCAATCCCTGAGTCACGAAGATTCCCTGGAGGAGGACATGGCAACCCACTCCAGTGTTCTTGCCTGGAGAATCCCATGGACAGAGGAGCCTGGAGGGTTACAGTCCATGAGATCGCAGGGTTGGACATGACTGAAGTGACGGAGCACGCACTATGGGTCTTTCTTTTTTTTTTTTAACTTTACAATATTGTATCGGTTTTGTCTGGCAGCTCCTCTGAATCCGAGCCATGGGTGCTGATGGATCAGGTGCCGGGCTGGGAGCCAGAGCCCGGATGCACAGAGCACTGCCCTGGGGAGATCCAGGTGCTGATTTCGCCTGGAGTCTTCAGACATCATGGCATCACAAACCTTTTCCTTTGAAGTTTCGACCTGCCTATCTTCCTTATTTGATTGGTGGTTTCACGATGGAAACTATCGTGATTTAGATGTCTAGTTATTCCCCTACTGGGTCTGTCATTGCCCTGCCTGCTTCCTCAAGATATGTCAGATCGCTTCAGCTGACTTCCAGCTGCCAGAATTGTATGTCTGTGCTGAGAACTTTCCCCCAGAACAACAGAAGGCACACAGCAAATGGAAATTGCCTGGCACACAATCTATTCCTCTCCCAGTAGTCTTCAACCAATGAGTCTTAGGACGAGGTGTATAAATACCCCAGCTCTCTCCTCCCTCAGGTGGGATAATGCTGAAGTTCTGTGTTGCACTGTTTACCTGTGGGATTAAGTTCCAGTCATCCACACAGGTGTGCATCTTAAATAACACATCCTACTGACTGCTTCCCAATCCCTGTCTCACTTCTCCACTCCTCTGGGAGCATCCATGCCCCAGAAACTTTCTCTCAGGGTCTGCTGAGGGGTGTGTGTGTGTGTGTGAGACAGAGAGAGTCACTCAGTCATGTCTGACTGTTGCAACCCCATGGACTGTAGCCCACCAGGCTTCTCTGTCCATGGAATTCTCCAGGAAGAATATTGGAGTGGGTTGCCATTCCTTTTGCCAGGGGGATCTTCCTGACCCAGGGATCAAACCCAGGTCTCCCATATTGCAGGTGGATTCTTTACCGTCTGAGCCACCAAGGAAGCCCCTGCTGTGGCGGGAACCTCAAGTAAGACAAAGGGTGAAGGCAAGGAACGATGACAGAACGGCTACAGTTTCCTGCATCATGTCAAGATTGTTATAGGCATGATCTTATTTCATCCTCTCCACAGCCATAGGCTATAAGGGGTTATCTTACAGAGAATAATCTGAAGCGCAGGAGGAGGTATAACTTGCTTATGGTCACGTCGCTGCTCAGCAGATAAGCTGGATGCTGAGCACTCACTGTTCTCTTTGGCCCCATGGCCATCCTGGTTCCACCCTACCCTGTGGGCCCAGGTCAGTGTTCCATATTCCAGATTAAAGACTCAAGAATACATGGAATCAATCTGTTGATCTTTCTGGAATAACCTCTGATGATTTGTCATCCTATTACCTATTCCGTGGATAGATTAGCATCGATAAAACATGTGGCAACCTAAGCAAGTGTTTTCAAAACACCTTTTCCTCCTCTGCTGTGTCTCCCTCCGTGGAGACTGAGGCTGTGCCAAAGTGAAGGCAGGGAGCAGGCGTGACTCACAAACAGCCTGCTTGGCGGACTGCTTTGTAATACTCTTCGCAGACAACTGATGACACAACCACGGAGCTGAGAGAAGACGAAACTGGCTGCGGTGTAAAGACGGCATCTCTTTACATCTCTGTGCCTGGCTTCATTCCTGCAAACGTGTTCCTAGGCTTTGTGTGGACAAAGCCTGAATAACTCCACAAAGAGAGATTTGGTGTCTTCTCATATTTGGCAAATAAGTGGCCAGATTTTGTTTTTGTTGTATGTTTTAGCCTCAGAGGAAAACTACAGTTGTTTTTTTTTTTTTTTTCTTTTTGCTCAAAGATCTCTCTAGAGTCAGACCATCAGTCTTTCCTGAGCATACACAGAATATAAATTTAGCAACAAGCTCTTGTCCTGAAAAACATTAGGGTCTCACAGCAGAATTGACCAACCTAATCCTTCCATGGAACTAGAAGTCCCCGCTCTCTCTGTTGTCACGCCTCACCCGGACACCTGGATCTCAGGGCTAGGAGCGACATGCTCAGTGACCCCAGGACAGAACATTGTCAGTCCTGTTACTTTCTCAGGGATCCTTTGTGAGAGTCTAGCTTCTGGACAGTCCTCCATTCTGCAGGTAAGACAAGCAGGGTTGAACCGGGGCTGTCCATCCTGATCACCTGTAAAGACCCTCCCTCTCAGGATGTTGAGATGGATGGTCTGTGAGGGAATAATTGTCCTAGGGCCACTATTGATTAAACGCTGAGAAACATGCTTAGGTTGCACATGCCATCAGCCGAACCAGTGACAGTTCTGTGTCTTCCTATAAATTCCTCTTTTCCAGCTGGGCTTTTTCTGTGGTTTCGTATTAGAATAGGCACTTCCTAATTAGACGCATCTCTGTCGTGAGGATCCATCTGAGAACTTCGGTGGTATTTTCCTATTAGATATCTCTTCACAAATCAGCCCTGTGCTCTCCAGCTTTTCTAAATCATAACTCACTGAATAGCTCCTTGAGCAGGCAACAGCCCCATAACTAGTAATTAGTGTCCTGTCAGCTGATATCAGCAGCATTAGTTTTTAGCTGCTGACATCAGCAAGTCATTCATATATTTAAAGCCATAGCGACTCATAATTGCAATGAATACATCTGAACTATCTGATGAATAAGAAGATCTTTTTTTTTTTTTAAATAAAGCAAACCATGTTTGGATGAAAATATATAAAACAAATTAAAGTTAAGAATTACAAGACAGATTCCAGCATGAAAACAAGTCTGTGAAGAGCCCACAGTCCTAGACAGTCTTCCCAGGTCTGACACAGACATATATCATAAATCCACAAACAAGTCTGCTCCTTTCTGATTAGAGGATGGAATGGTTTGGTCAAGGTTATAGAGAACATCTGTTTTAATGACAGAAGTCAGTAGAATGGCAGTACTTTAAGCCTTTTCATTTTTGTATTCACTAATTGCTCATAAAGGAGTCAGTGATTTTTTTCAAGTACGTTCTGATTAAAAAATAAGGCCAAATAAATACTTGACTCTTATTCTGAAGGGAAAAAAAATACTGTGTAAAGTTTCCTTTTATTTGAAAATTCAAAAATTGAAATTTCAGAAATGTGAACCCTATATGAACAATACCTATATAGGTTTTTAGAAAACTTAGAAAAATTAATATGATCGAAATACATAATAGGAAAACAAGAATCATTTTAAATAAATTAAATATGAAGAAAAATTCCTATTTTGCTGGAAAAGCTATATTATGCTTAGGAAATCATCAGAGAAATAACAATTTTCTTTAAGGAATGTACTTCGTCTATTACTTAACTTCTTCTAGCCCCTCAAAAGACTATCAGAGTAATATCTATTTTTAGATTTTGTTCTGAGGTTTTGCACCAAATTGATGATTGCTACACCTGCAAAGCCTCACCTATCAAATTGAGTTAAGCACGAAACAGATCGCAATTGCAACTCATCTTATCAACCTCCAGAAAACTCAAAATACAAGAGCTCAGATTTAATAAAGGAATTCTAAACAGGTAATATTTTTCTTTCTTCACAATTTGAGACAGGATTTGTTCATCATATAGAAATGCCAAATATGCAAGTTAGAAATTCAGAAAACAAATATGTCAGGAAGCATTTTATGTATCATTTAAAATTATATTTAAACAGTTCCCCAGCTGTAAATTAAAGAAGAGAAAAATTACGTGCCTAAGCTTTCATAAATGTCATATAGCAAATTCATAGAAATTAATAAATACAAATCAAGTACAGTTTATCTTTTTCTCCCTCATTGAATGAAACAGTCACTCACCAAGTCCAAATCAGAGTTACAGACACTTCCACATTACTAAAGGGAACAATGATACTGTATTGCCAGAAATGTTAGTAACACATTAGGTATGTCGCTCCAACTGAACAGGAATAAATTAGAAATAGCATGCGTGTTTTATGACATACAGGTAGTTTTTCTTCCTTGTTTAATCCTTTTCTCATAGTTTAACCATTCCCCTGGGGCAACAAATGCTATCCATTCATGTCACAAACAAGTTCAGGGCGATGGAATGGCTATTAACCCAGGAGCAAAGGATAATAAGGAATATTTATATACTTGGGCAAGATTGGGGTATAAAATGTTGATCTTTCACAAACTTTTCTCGTTTGTTGACCTGCACAGGCGTTTTCATTTTTGCAAACAGAGTCTGGACAAGGGGGGCAATTTATCATGGTGGCTCGTAATTCCCTGCAGTGGATTATAACCCGGGAGGTCTGTGTGCCTTGTAGTCTAATACCAACTGGACTGGAGAGGGAGATGCTGTACTGAGACAATAAAGGGGGAAGAGATGAGGGCTATTTTCAGATCAGAAAATTTCTATTTACTATATGATTTAGAAAATACAGAAATCAATTAAAAAGTAAAAATCACTGGTCATTTAACTTCTTAGAGGTGATCAGTGTTAAATTTTGATGTGTTGTTTCCTGGTTGTTTAAAAATATATATATGACAAAAATTTGAAGTGTATCTTTTATTTGTGAGCATATTTGATCTTACTAGGTATTCCTCAAAGATATACTTTTTATTGGCAACATAATATTTCCTTGTATGTACTTTCATCTATTGAGCCATCCCCTGTTGTGGGACATCTAGGCTGTTTCCACTTCTCTAATGCTCTGAATAATGTTGTAACAAAAACGTCCTTGCCTGTACATTTTTGTGTGCATGTTTGATTCTCTCCTTGGGATAATTACCTGTTATAAGTGTGCTCTTGTTCCATACTGCCAAATTACTTTTTAGATAATATGATACTGATTCACACAGCTAACATCTATGATTAAGGGTAGAACTTAACTGTGGCCTGGCCAGCACTCAATGTAAATTTTAAAAAAAAGGTGAAAATTGAAACTACTGAAAACTGTTGTTTCTCTTTCATTTTGGCCTCCTTAGTTTATTGACAGAGCCCCTGACACCAGAGAGGAAGAGGAACTTCTCTGGGCGGAGGTGGACCTAGAAGCTAAGTCTGCTGGCTCCCAAATCTTTCCCCAACTAGATCCTGCCTCTGCCCTGCCATTCTTTTCCATTTTAATTTATATTTCTATGGTAGGTGACTTCTGAAGAACTGTATCAGTAGTTTTATTATGTTTATAAAAGTACACATGATCATTAAGAAATAGAGAAAATAGCAAAGAATATCTACTATCTAAATATAACCAGAGAAAAATCATTTAGAATTTTTTATTTAACATTTCTGATATAAATATGGACATAATATTTTGTAACTTTTTTCGTCCCATAAAATATTTAGATATTGTCCCATATTGTATAAAGCATCATTTTAAGTGTTTGCATGGTAATTCATTATGTACTAACGTTTGTACTAACTAAAGTACTAACATTAACTAGTTCCCTATTCATGGGTATTTAGGTGATTTTGAAGAAACTGGACATTTTGATAATTTTCCTTTTTCTTGATTTTAAAATAAAATATCTTAAATTTTAAATGTTTTGGATAAAATGCTTCAAACATATATGCAATGTAAATAATAATATAATAAACACTTCTATGTCTAGCAGAGTTTTAACAAATCCCAGCAATTTGTTATAGTTAAATCAAAATTTTTTAAAGAAAAAACAACATATCATTAAAGCCTCCTGTGTAGCCCTTTCCAGTCATATCTGCTCCATTCCTTCCCTAAAGGGAAGTTGCTACATAACATTTCCATGAATGGTTTTATATGGATTATATCTGTAAGTGTATAATATATCCATAAACAGCAGATAGCATTGCATTTTTGTTCTTAAACTTTAAATAAATATTATCATACTCTATAGGGCTTCCCTGGTGGCTCAGTGGTAAAGAATCCACCTGCCAATGCAGGAGACCCAGGTTCTATCCCTGTGTTGAGAAGATCCCCTGGAGAAGGGAACAGCAACACACTCCAGTATTCTTGCCTGGGAAATCCCATGGACAGTGGAGTCTGGCGGGCTACAGTCCATGTGGTCACAAAAGAATCTCACAACTTATTGACTAAAACACACAAAACACGTTGTACTCTATATATCCTCCAACTTACTTTTTCCGGCATTATATTTTTTTAAGCTTTATCCACATGCAAACATGTAGCTTTAGGTCATTCATTTTCACAGCTGCACAGTATTTTGCTATATGACTGTATTTGACAATATATTCCTGTATATTGAAGTGCATTTAGGTCATTTCCAATATTTTGCTACTACAAATTACACAGCTGTGAATATTGTTCTTTGTGTAAGAGTTTATCTTGAGTAGAGACTATTTCCTTGGAGAAGGCGATGGCACCCCACTCCAGTACTCTTGCCTGGAAAATCCCATGGACAGAGGAGCCCGGTAGGCTGCAGTCAATGGGGTCGAGAAGAGTCAGACACGACTGAGTGACTTCACTTTCATCTTTCATTTTCATGCATTGGAGAAGGAAATGGCAAGCCATTCCAGTGTTCTTGCCTGGAGAATCCCAGGGACGGGGGAGCCTGGTGGGCTGCAGTCTATGGGTTCGCACAGAGTCGGACAAGACTGAAGAGACTTAGCAGCAGCAGTAGCAGCAGCAGAGACTATTTCCTAGAAGTGAAATCACTGGGTGGTAAAAAGTATAAGGATCTTAATTTTGCTATTTCAATTGTCCTCCCAACTTGTTCTACCAATTTATATCCCCGATGGTAGCACATCAAAGTCCCTGTTTACTAAAGTCAGGCTTTTTATTATTTACAATCCAATAGATATGAAATAGCAACTCATTTTTATTTTTACTTCCCTGATTGTTAGTAAGGTTGACCATCTTAACATATGCTTTCTGACCATTCATTTTTCTTCTATAAATTGCCTGTTCATATTTTTTGTTCATTGGTCTATTAATTGTCTGTTTTACGAATCCTTTGTTAGTTCAACACATAGTGAATGTCTTCTAGTCTGTAGCTTGTCATTTTACATCTTTGAGGGTTTGTTTTTTTTTTGTCATATGGTTGAATGTTGAATTCTTAATGTTGAATTCTAAGATTATGATGTCATCACATTTGTCAACATTTCTTTGTGGTTTGGGATCTCATATCTTACCTAATACATTCTTCCCTACACTGATTTGTTATGATTAAAATTGTATTTTCTTTTTAAAGTTTTGTTCTTCACATTTGATTCTGTAATCCATCTGAATTTTTTTGGTGTGATGTGAGGTATGACTCATTTCTTTTTCATATAAATTTTTTTAGCATGACTTATCAATATTGATATTGGTTTGTGCTGTGACCTCTGTCTTATACTAAGTTTATAGTCCAGTTTCTGAGTTTTTGTGTTTGCCTCATTGGTTTGTTTCTCCTTTCCCTGAAGTCACACTGCCTTAAATATTCCCCTGTGATAGAGTCAGGACTATATTAGTTTTTTCTGTTTCAGAAATTTTTGGCTAATTTTTGCCCTTTACAAAAGATGAATTTTAGGATTAGCTTTGTCAAGTTCTGTGAAAAATTCCATTGTGGTTTTCACACAATGGAGTTGTATTTACTTTTAAGATTAATTTGGAGTCAACAGGCTTCTTAATCTATGAAGTCTTTTTATCAATGATCATAGCATTACATTTCATTTTTTCAAGTTGTCTTCATCAATATGTTTTTGCAAACTTTCAAAAACTCTTATGAATTTTTGTTAGACTAATTCTTAAGTACTTAATAGTTTTATTACACTTATAAATTATCTTTCATTTAGTATGTTTTCAGATTAATTATTACTGATACACAGGGATGTTACAGAGCTCTAGAGTATGTGGGTGTGTGTGCATGTGTTAGTCGCTCAGTCGTGTCTGACTCTATGAGACCCCATCGACTGCAGCCCGGCAGGCTCCTCTGTCCATGGAATTTTCCAGACAAGAATACTGGAGTGGGTTGTTATTCCCTTCTCCAGGGGAATCTTCCTGACCCAGGGATCAAATCTGGGTCTCCTGCACTGCAGGTGGACTCTACCATCTGAGCCACCGGGAAGCCCAAACTTTCATCTTATTTGGCATAAACCAAATTTTCTTAATTTTACTAACCAATTATCTGAACACATTTTTTTTGGGGGGGGGAACAATCCTATAGCTTACATATAAAGATAATCTTGTCTCTTCCTTTCCAGTTCTTATCCCTCTGATCATTATTTTCATCTTATCACATTGTTGAACAGTGGGATAGTATCAGATATCCTTGTTCTTCTCCTTAAAGTTCTAAAACTGCACAGAGAGAATGGTGTCTATTGTTTTTAATAGTTGATGTCCATCTTCAAGTTTATTGAGCCTTTCCCTTAGTGCATTTTTACTCAGAGCTTACTCTGTGTCGGGACCTTTTCTAAGGGGACAGAGTAGTGAATATGAAAAAGTTCTTCATTGAGCTCACAAGATAAAAAGGAAAACACACGCACATATTCAGAAATTGATACATGATATAAAGGAAAAAAAAAAAGAATTTCCAGGTGGCGCTAGTGGTAAAGAACCCACCTGCAATGCAGGAGACTCAGGAGATGAGGTTTGATCCCTGGGTTGGGAAGATCCCCTGGAGAAGGAAATGGCAATCCACTCCAGTTCTGTTTGGAGAATCTCGTGGACACAGGGGCCTGGTAGGCTACCCACAGGGTTGCTAAGAGTCGCATACAAATGAGCAACTAACACACACACAAAGAAAAATAGAGAGTGACAGGGGAATGCTTATTGTAGATACTGTCTTCACAAAAAGGCCTCTCTGAGAGATTAACATGTAGCAGAGAACTGAATAATTGACGTGGGTCATGTGCTGCAGGCTCTGAGGTGGAATTCAGCATGCAGGTGTGCATTAGGAAAGGAGAAAGGAGGTGAGAAGTGTGGGCAGAGGAGGACGTGGAGCTTCGGCAAGGAAACTTCACCTTTACACTCTTGCAGGGATCAGACGTTAGATGCAGCTACCCCAGGAAGTAGCATAACCGTGAACAAGGTGGCTTTCTTCAGTGAGGGTGGAAAAAGCCATGCATTCAGGCTGTCCCCTGAGATTCTAGGTGAGGCAATGAGACCGCTAAAGGGGATCTGTAGAGCATCAGAAGCCATATGAGATCTGGAAGAAAAGCAGTCCATGCAAGGGGGCTATGAAAGTTGTACCTGAGTTAGGTGTCAGCCTAGGATGTCTTGGGCTTCTCTGGTAGCTCATAGGTAAAGACTCTGCCTGCAATGCAGGAGACCCTGGTTCTATTCCTGGGTGGGGAAGATCCCCTGGAGAAGGGATAGGCTATCCATTCCAGTATTTTGGGGCTTCCCTGGTGACTCAGACGATAAAGAATCCGCCCACAGTTCAGGAGACCTGGGGTTGACCCCTGGGTTGGGAAGATCCCCTGGAGTGGGGCATGGCAACCCATTCCAGTGTTCTTGCCTGGAGAATCCCATGCCCATGGACAGAGGAGCCTGGTGGGCTACAATCCATTCGGTCACCAGGGGTTGGACACGACTGAGTGACTAAGCACAGCACACAAACAGCTAGTAAGTCTAAGAAGCAGATGAAGAGAGGTGAAACCAGAAGGAAGCAAACAGGGAGAACAGGAGTGGGAGCTGAGTCACTGAGGTAGCATTGTCAGGCCACGTAGGTGATGGCAAGAAGCTTGGAATTTACTCTGAGTACCAACAGAAGGCTTTGAGGAGTCATGAGGAGGGACACAATCTGAATGGATCACAGTTTAAGAAATTCTCTCTGATCTACTGTATGGCACAGAGAACTCTGCTCAATGTTATGTGGCAGTGTAGATGGGAAGATAGTTTGGAGGAGAATGGGTACATATATATGTGTGTCTGAGTCCCTTTGTTGCAGACCCAAAGCTATCACAACATCGTTAATCGGCTATATTCCAATATAAAATACAAACTTTAAAAAAAAAAAAAGAAGTTCTCTCTAGCTGCTGTTGGGAGAATCGCCTGTAGGGAACAAGAGTGGGAGCTGAGAGACCAGTTGGGAGGTAACTGCAGTCAACTGTGTAAGAGGTTATGCTGGCTTGTACTGTGTTGGTAGCTGTGAAGGAAGTAAGATCGGCTCACATTAAGGACATATTTGAAGATGAAATCAACAAGGTATAATGGTGGCTTCGATATATAGTAGATGAAAGGCTAGCAGTCAAGGATGACCCTATGTATACAGCCTGAGCAACAGTAAATGAAATTGCCTTTACAGACTTAAGAAGGTCCTGGAGGGGAAAAGGTTGTGTGCTGGCAAAAGAAAAAGGGAAGCCAAGAGTTTTACTTTGGACAAGTTAGGTTTGAGACATTTGTGTTACATTCAGTGAATGTCAACTGGAGGGTCGGAGCTAGATATGCCTGTGGGTGTTATCAGTGGGCACTGGTATTTAAAGTCACAGGAATGAATAAGATCATTAGGATGGCAAATATAAACAGAGGAGGGTAGGGACTTGCCTGATGGTCCAGTGCTAAGATGCTGTACTCCCAGTGGAGGGGGTCTGGGTTCAATCCCTGGCCAGGAAACTAGATCCCACAGTCCACACCTAAGAATTCACATGCCCCAACCAAAAATCCCCTCACTGCAACTATACCTGATGCAGCCAAATAAATAAATATTTTTTTAATAGAGAGGAGGGAAAAACAAAGAGGGTGAAGGGCTGAACTTCAGAGAACTTTGGTGTTTACATACTACAAAGCTACAGGGGCGCCAGTGAATAAGAGTGAGAATGGATGACCATTGATCCAGGAGGGAAATCGGGAGAGCAGAGGGTCACAGTAGCCAAGGAAGGAGAGTATTGCAAGAAGGAGGGAAAGATTTGGGGTGTCAAAAGCTGCTTGCTGTATATCTCAGGAAACTCAAACAGGGGCTCTGTTTCAACCTAGAGGGGTGGAATGGGGAGGGAGATGGGAGGGAGTTTCAAAAGGGAGGGTATATATGTATGCTGCTGCTGCTAAGTCGATTCAGTCGTGTCCGACTCTGTGCGACCCCATAGATAGCAGCCCACCAGGCTCCCCCGTCCCTGGGCTTCTTCAGGCAAGAACACTGGAGTGGGTTGCCATTTCCTTCTCCAATGCATGAAAGTGAGAAGTAAAAGTGAAGTCACTCAGTCGTGTCCAACTCTTAGCGACCCCATGGACTGCAGCCCACTAGGCTCCTCCGTCCATGGCATTCTCCAGGCAAGAGTACTGGAGTGGGGTGCCATTGCCTTCTCCAGTATATATGTATACCTATGGCTGATTCATGGTGAGGTTGGACAGAAAACAGCAAAATTCTGTAAAGCAATTATCCTTCAACAAAAACTAAATTAATATTTAAAAAGCTGCAGAGAACACAATAATAATTTTCCATTAAACTTGGTAGTGAAATGGTGATGGTTATAGCCTGATTTAGTTGGGCTCAGGAGAAAATATTAGGTGATAGAGTAGAAACAGTGAATCTAGAAATAAGATTAAGGGAAATCTGTTCTATTAAAAATTTACCAAGATTTTAAAAAATCTTAACTATTTAATTTTATCCCAACAGTTTTTTGCATCTGTTGAGGATGACTTTTCTCTTTCACTGACCATGCTAATTACATTCATATACCAATATTTTATGATGTTGAAACATCTTTGCATCATGGGGAAATTCCATTTAATTATGATGTATATAAATTCTAAAACACCCTGAAAAAATGTACTCTTCGTTATAGGGTGAAGAAAGAAAGCAAAAGTGAAGTCGGTCAGTCGTGTCTGACTCTTGGCGACCCCATGAACTACAGCCTACTAGGTTCCTCCATCCATGGGATTTTCCAGGCAAGAATACTGGAGTGGGTTGCCATTTCCATCTCCAGGCGATCTTCCCAACCTAGGGAATGAACCCGGGTATCCCGCATTGTAGGCAGATGCTTTACCCTCTGAGCCACCAGGGAAGTCATTATAGGGGACTGGAATGCAAAAGTAGAAAGTCAAAAGCTACCTGGAGTAACAAGCAAATTTGGCCTTGGAGTACAAAATGAAGTAGTTCAAAGGCTAACAGAGTTTTGCCAAAAGAACGCTCTGGTCATAGCAAACACCCTCTTCCAGCAACACAAGAGAAGACTCTAAGCATGGACGTCATGAGATGGTCAATATTGAA
>NW_011495070.1:7727788-7729063 GCF_000754665.1 Bison bison bison | reverse complement strand
GTTACCAAAAAAAAAAAAAAGACCATCCCCAAGAAAAAGAAATGCAAAAAGGCAAAATGGTTGTCTGAAGAGGCCTTACAAATAGCTATGAAAAGAAGAGAAGCGAAAGGCAAAGGAGAAAAGGAAAGATATACCCATTTGAAATAGAGGGAAACAACAGAATGGGAAAGACTGGAGATGTCTTCAAGAAAATTAGAGATACCAAGGGAACATTTCATGCAAAGATGGGCACAATAAATGACAGAAATGGTATGGACCTAACAGAAGCAGAAGATATTAAGGAGAGGTGGCAAGAATACACAGAAGAACTGTAGAAAAAAATATCCTCATGACCTAGATAATCATGATGGTGTGATCACTCACCTAGAGCAAGATATCCTGGAATGCAAAGTCAAGTGAGCCTTAGGAAGCATCACTATGAACAAAGCTAGTGGAGGTGATGGAATTCCAGTTGAGCTATTTCAAACCCTAAAAGTTGATGCTGTGAAAGTACTGCACTCAATATGCCAGCAAATCTGGAAAACTCAGCTGTGGCCACAGGACTGGAAAAGGTCACTTTTCACTTCCAATCCCAAAGAAAGGCAATGCCAAAGAATGTTCAAACTACTGCACAATTGCGCTAATCTCATACACTAGTAAAGTAATGCTCAAAATTCCCCAAGCCAGGCTTCAACAGTACGTGAACCATGAACTTCCAGATGTTCAAGCTGGATTTAGAAAAGGCAGAGGAACCAGAGATCAAATTGCCAACATCAGTTGAATCATCAAAAAAGCAAGATACTTCCAGAAAAACATCTGCTTTTGCTTTATTGACTATGCCAAAGCTTTTGATTGTGTGGATCACAACAAACTGTGGAAAATTCTTAAAGAGATGGGAATACCAGACCACCTGACCTGCCTCTTGAGAAATCTGTATGCAGGTCAAGAAGCAATAGTTAAAACTGGACGGGGAACAACAGACTGGTTCCAAATCAGGAAAGGAGTACGTCAAGGCTGTATACTGTCACCCTGCTTATTTAACTTATATGCAGAGTACATCATGCGAAATTCTGGGCTGGATGAAGCACAAGCTGGAAGCAAGACTGCTGGGAGAAATATCAATAACCTCAGACACACAGATGACACCACCCTTATGGAAGAAAGCAAAGAAGAACTAAAGAGCCTCTTGATGAAAGTGAAAGAGGAGAGTGAAAAAGTTGGCTTAAAGCTCAACATTCAGAAAACGAAGATCATGGCATCTGGTCCCATCACTTCAAGGCAAATAGATAGGGAAAC
>NW_011495070.1:7727376-7727688 GCF_000754665.1 Bison bison bison | reverse complement strand
CATTAAGGTATAACCTAAATCAAATCCCTTACAATTATACAGTGGAAGTGACAGATCCAAGGGAATAGATCTGATAGACACAGTGCCTGAAGAACTATGAACAGAGGTTCGTGACATTGTACAGGAGGCAGGGATCAAGACCATCCCCAAGAAAAAGAAATGCAAAAAGGCAAAATGGTTGTCTAGGAGGCCTTACAAATAGCTATGAAAAGAAGAGAAGCTTGGGGCTGGTGCACTGGGACGACCCAGAGGGAGGGTATGGGGAGGGAGGAGGGAGGAGGGTTCAGGATGGGGAACACAGGTATACCTGTG
>NW_011495070.1:7703231-7727255 GCF_000754665.1 Bison bison bison | reverse complement strand
AAATATCAATAACCTCAGACACACAGATGACACCACCCTTATGGAGAAAGCAAAGAAGAACTAAAGAGCCTCTTGATGAAAGTGAAAGAGGAGAGTGAAAAAGTTGGCTTAAAGCTCAACATTCAGAAAACGAAGATCATGGCATCTGGTCCCATCACTTCAAGGCAAATAGATAGGGAAACAACGGAAACAGTGACAGACTTTATTTTTGGGGGCTCCAAAATCACTGCAGATGGTGACTGCAGCCATGAAATTCAAAGACACTTGCTTATTGGAAGAAAAGTTATGACTAACCTAGACAGCATATTAAAAAGCAGAGACATTAGTTTGCCAACAAAGGTCCGTCTAGTCAAAGCTATGGTTTCTCCAGTAGTCATGTATGGATGTGAGATTTGGAGTATAAAGAAAGCTGAAAAGTGAAGAATTGATGCTTTTGAACTGTGGTATTGGAGAAGACTCTTGAGAGTCCCTTGGACTGTAAGGAGATCCAACCAGTCCATCCTAAAGGAAATTGGTCCTGAATATTCATTGGAAGGACTGATTTGAAGCTGAAACTCCAATACTTGGCCACCTAATGGGAACAACCGACTCACTGGAAAAGACCCTGATGCTGGGAAAGATTGAAGAAGGGAGGAGAAGGGGACGACAGAGGATGAGATGGTTGGATGGCATCACTGACAGGATGAACATGAGTTTGAGTAAGCTCCAGGAGTTGTTGATGGACAGGAAAGCCTGGTGTGTTACAGACCATGGGGTGGCAAAGAGTGGGACACGACTGAGCAACTGAACTGAACTGAACTGATATATATTATATGTACACACACACACATATATATATATATATGGTGTATTATATATATTATATATATATTCAATTTTTGTTCTTTTTTATGTAGGATATTCCTATGTTCATAAATGAGATACAACAGTTTTACACCTTTTCTTATGCTATCTCTTTCTAGTTTTAATTGCAAACTTATACTAGCCTCAAAAAATAAGTTGGGTAGTTTTTCTACTTTTCTAAGATATTTATATAATATTAGGATTATCTGTTTTAACTCCAATCAAACTGTCTGGGTCCAAGGTCTTTGGCGGTTAGGAGGTTAGGGAGAGTACTGAGAATATTTTGTTTGTGTATGGTTGCAGGTTTATCATTGTTGGTTCTTTTTTTTTTTTCCTTCTTGAGTCTATTTTAAGAATGCCATTTCTTTCCTATTTGCTCTCAGATGATTTCTCTGCCTTCCTGCTGCAAAGTTCAATTAGCCAGTTGGTCAATGGTGAGAACCAGCAGAGAACTGTGGGGCAGGAGTCGGGGTGAAGCCAAACCGTTTTCCCCCGTCCTCTGACTCCAGCAGTGACTGTCTCTTCTGGGGTTCTAGCTCCCACTACAAAGCTTTGCTCCAACTCCCTTTCAGCCCCTTGTCACAAATCCAGGTACCACTGGCGATTCTGGGTCTTACCCCTCAGTAATACCAGTTCCCCACCATGATCCCTCCAAGTCCTGGCGCTGGTAACAGCTTCCTGATGGTGCAAGTTTCAGTGTTGGCTTACCACCTGCTTCTTCACATTAAAGTTTTCCCTTTGAAGTCAATCTCTTGCATTAAATCACTGTTATTGGACTACCTGGAGAGGCTCTCTTTTCATGACTGAACACTGATTAACCCAGATAGCTTATATTTTTCTGATAAATTATCTACCTCCTTTGAGTTTTCTAGTTTATTGGCATACATATGAAAAATGAGTGGCATAATATTTAACTAGGATGCTTAAAATCTTTACCATATCCATAGTTATGTCCTTTTTTTTTAATTCCCATTATTGTGTCTTCTCTCTCTCCCTGTCTCTTATGTCAGTCTTGTTAAACATCTGTTTATCCAGATCTTTTTTACCATTTGCTAAAAAAAGAAAAAGGAAATGTCTGCTATCTATTACACTGGCTTCGTGTATAAAAGTTATCACTGAAAAGATGAGAAAGAAAATAATACTGGTTGTCTGTGGGAAGAAAATTTGATGGCTAGGTTAAAAAAAAATAAAGAAAGCTTTTAATTGCATACTAGTCATACATTTAAAATTTTGATCCATATGGATGATTTATCTAATCAAAGAATTAGGTTTAAAATAGTTTTAAAAAGCAGGTTTTCGATTTGCTTGCCTTCTTCATTTCTATTTTATCAATTTCTACATCATTATTATTATTTTCTACTTTTACTTTATTCAGGTTTACTCTGTTCTTCTAGCTCTCTTATTTTCAGTTTTCATGTCTTTTCAATAAACAAATTTAAGGCTACAATTTATCTTTAAAATACCATTTTAGCCTATCTCAGTTTTGACAGGTAGTAATTTCATACTGTTTATTTCTAAATATTTTATTATTTCCGTTGTGATTTCCTACTTACTCATTGGATTACTTAAGTGTATCTTTAATATTCCAAATATATGTGTCTTTTTGTTTTCCTTTTTATTGTTGGCTTCTAATTTAAATGGACCATAAAAGATTTGGTCTATATGGCAACTTTATCTTGATATTTGTAACCTCATTTGGATGGTTCGTTTTTTACAATTTCCACTAGTACTTGAAATTAAAGGATATATTATATTCAGTTCAGTTCAGTCCAGTCGTTCAGTTGTGTCCGACTCTTTGTGACCCCATGAATCGCAGCACGCCAGGCCTCCCTGTCCATCGCCAACTCCCGGAGTTCACTCAGACTCACATCCATCGAGTCAGTGATGCCATCCAGCCATCTCATCCTCTGTCGTCCCCTTCTCCTCCTGCCCCCAATCCCTCCCAGCATCAGAGTCTTTTCCAATAAGTCAACTCTTCGAATGAGGTGGCCAAAGTACTGGAGTTTCAGCTTCAGCATCATTCCTTCCAAAGAAATCCCAGGGCTGATCTCCTTCAGAATGGACTGGATGGATTTCCTTGCAGTCCAAGGGACTCTCAAGCGTCTTCTCCAACACCACAGTTCAAAAGCATCTTCGGCACTCAGCCTTCTTCACAGTCCAACTCTCACATCCATACATGACCACTGGAAAAACCATAGCCTTGACTAGATGGACCTTTGTTGGCAAAGTAATGCCTCTGCTTTTGAATATGCTATCTAGTTTGGTCATAACTTTCCTTCCAAGAAATAAGCATCTTTGAATTTCATGGCTGCAGTCACCATCTGCAGTGATTTTGGAGCCCCCCAAAATAAAGTCTGACACTGTTTCCACTGTTTCCCCATCTATTTCCCATGAAATGATGGAACCAGATGCCATGATCTTTGTTTTCTGAATGTTGAGCTTTAAGCCAACTTTTTCACTCTCCACTTCCACTTTCAAGAGGCTTTTGAGTTCCTCTTCACTTTCTGCCATAAGGGTGGTGTCATCTGCATATCTGAGGTTATTGATATTTCTCCTGGTTGGATATAAAATGTATGTGCATGCACAAATACTAACTCAAACTTGATTTTTTATATTTTTATTTTCTTATGGTTTTTTTCTGGGTGATCAATTAGTTTTTAATGTGTGTCAAATTACTCACCATATTTTGCAAAATTGTCTTTATAATTGTCAGTTTTTGCTTTACTAATATCAATACCATGTTGTTAGTTGCATAGAGAATTATGTATTCTTGGTAGATTGATACTTTTATTATGCAGTGTCTCATTTTTATCTTGCTGCTGCTGCTGCTAAGTCACTTCAGTCGTGTCTGACTCTGTGCGACCCCATAGACGGCAGCCCACCAGGCTCCCCCGTCCCTGAGATTCTCCAGGCAAGAATTTTTTATCTTACTGAGGCTTATATTCTAATCTCTCTGATATTACTAAGTCTTTACAATCTGTTGTGTGTGTGTGTGTGTGTGTGTGTTTGCCTGGTGTATCTTATTCCATTCTTTGTTTTAAAATTTTAAGAATCTTTTAAAGCTATATATCTTGAAGGAACAAATAACTTTTGAAAATACAAAATGATGAATGAAAAAGATAAAACTCTCTATTTTCAAGTAACATGATTGTTTAACTAGAAAATTTGAAGGACTCTAATAATACCACCAATAAAACTTGTCCTAGAAATCACAAGTGAGTTCAGCAGGTTCACAGACATAAGATCAAAAGCTAAAATCAATTGCATTTCTACATACTAACAACAAACAAGTGGACAACAACATTTTAAAAAATGCAATACCATTTACAGTTGCTCCAAAGAATATTAAGCATTTAAGTATAAATCTAACAAAGATGTATAGAATCTATATGATGAAAACTACAAGATGAAAGAAATCTAAGGTGATCTGATTAAGTGAAGAGACATACTGTGTTCATGGATTGGAAGACTCAATAAAGATGTCAATTTTCCTAATCGATAAGTTTAGTTTAATTCCTAGGAAAATATTTGTAAGATTTTTTGTAGACATAGTTAAGATTATTCTAAAATTTATGTGAAATAGCAAAAAAACTAGAATAGGTAAAGCAGTGTTGAAAAAGAATAAAATAGGCGGAGTCGGTGTACCTGATCTCGAGACACGTAGCTACAGTAATTGAGACTATATAGCCCTGAAGGACAGACTGATAGATCAGTGGAACAGACAGAGAACCCGGAGAGGGACCCACACAAATATGCTCAACTTATTTTTGACAGAGGTACAAAAACAGAAGGAAGGACAGCCTTTCATATCCATAGGCAAAAAGCAAGCCAGAAAGCAAACCCCACCCCAACCTAACACTGTATACAAAAATTAACTAAATGGGGACTTCCCTGGTGGCACAGTGGATAGGAATCCGCCTGCCAATGCAGGGGACAGGGGTTTGATCCACATGCCTGGGAGCAGCTAAGCCCGTGCAAGTCAACTACTAAGCCTGTGAGCCACAACCACTGAAGCTCACGCACCTAGAGCCTGTGCGAGTGTAGCTCTGCTTGCAGCAACTAGAGAAAGCCCTGGAAAGCAACCAAGACCCATGGCAGCCAAAACATATATATACATATACATATTTTTTAATTAACTAAATGGACTCAAAGTGAATCAAAGACTTAAATGTAAAATGCAAAACTATAAAAATTTAGGGAAAAACATAAGAGAAAAATCTCTGGGACCTAGGGTTAGGCAGAATTCTTAAATTTGATACCAAAAGCACAAATCCCTAAAAGGAAAGGCTAATAAATTGGACTTCATCACAAGTAAAAACTTTATTTCTGGGGAAGACTCTTTTAAAAGGATGAAAAGAAAAAGTACAACTTGGAAGAAAAATATTTGCAAAATGCATACTGGCCAAATGATTTGTTTCTAGAAAATACAATGAATTTTCAAACTATAATTAGCAAATAAGCAGTCAAATTAGAAAAGTGGGCCAAAGACATGAACCCATGCTCACAGAGAATGTACAAATGGCAAATAAGTTCATTAAGTGATATTCAACTTCATTAGCCATCTAGGAAATGGAAATTAAAACCACGATTGAGTTATCATTTACACCTATCAGTATGGCTAAAATTAAAAACAGTGACTACAGCAAATGCTGGCAAGAATGCAGAAAAACTGGTTCACTCATACAATGCTGGTAGGAATGTTAAATGGTACAGCCACTCTGGAAAATAGTTTGGCAGTTGCTTTTAAAAGTAAATGTGTATTTACCATATGATTCAGCAATTGTACTCCTGAGCATTAACCACAGAGAAATGAAAACTTATGTTCATGCAGAAGCTTGTACCTGAATGTTCAAAACAGTTCTATTCATAATAGCCAAAACCTGGAAATTATCCAATTTTCCTTTGATGGGTGAATGGATAAGCAAACTGTGGTATATCCATGCCAAAGAAAGTACTCAGAACTAGAAAGAATGAAATATTGATAAATGAAACAACTTGGATGAAACTCGAGGGAATAATGATAAGTGGAAAAAAAAAAAGCTCACATACTGAATGACTGTCTGTATACAACCCTCTTGAAGTAACAAAATTATAGATATAGAGAAAATACAAGTGATTGCCAGGGGTTAAGGTGGGGGAGGGAGAGGAGGTTGCTCTATTTTAAAGGGGCAGCAGAATGCGCCTTGTGCTGATGGTAGTTTTCTGTCTTGACTGTGACGGAGGCATATAGGAGGCTCTCTATACGCACTTTATTAGTTCAGGAATCTTTTGCACTTTGCAATCAAAAAGGAAAGATGCTGGTAACCTGAAAACTTTTTGAGAATGTTGTGACAATTGATAAGTAGTTTCCATGGAAGATGCAGAAATTAGTTTACTTGGAATTAATCATGACATGAAATCTACAGTATTGATCAAGGAGAATAACAGTTTAATGCCATATACACCAGAGAAGGCAATGGCACCCCACTCCAGTACTCTTGCCTGGAAAATCCCATGGATGGAGGAGCCTGGTAGGCTGTGGTCCACGGGGTCGCTAAGAGTCGGACACGACTGAGCGACTTCACTTTCACTTTTCCCTTTCATGCATTGGAGAAGGAAATGGCAACCCACTCCAGTGTTCTTGCCTGGAGAATCCCAGGGACGGGGGAGCCTGGTGGGCTGCTATCTATGGGGTCGCACAGAGTCGGACACGACTGAAGTGACTTAGCAGCAGCAGCAGCAGCAGCCACACACACACAATGGACAATAAAAATTATCCCATCTGGTTCAATATGTTAAATGCTAGAGACCATCTGGATACATTAAAAATCATTCAACTTTTAAGAAGTATGTAGATATTTAGCCTTCTATTAATTAGAAGATTTCCTGTAATATTGATTGGAAAATCATTCTGATAGCTATCCTTCTAAAGTGTTAGGAGGTGAAAGATTAAAGATTGCTAAATGTTTTCCTTTTGACTTACTCAGGATTACAATTAGGAAAAAATGTAGTTCTGAAACAATTGTTCTCCAGTTAAAGAAGGTGTTGGAAAGGACTTAGTTCAAGGCCTTTCTTGAAATACCAGTTTTTATAAATATCCATCTGTTTGGGTTATAATTTCCCTTATCATCATAGTTACATAAATACACGTCTCAGTTTTTAAATATGGGTTGTTAAATAAGAAATGCAAGATACTTCTCTTGAATGTTCTCAATATATCATCTATTAAAATGATACTAATCTGTAGGAGGCAGATATAAAACACAGATAATAAAATTTCTTAGCTAATTAAAAATACAGTAGATCAGTAAATTCTTTTAATAATTAAATTTCATTTCACCATTATTTATTGTGATTAGTGATATAATTGAATGTATCATTACTACGGTCTATTTTCTTTTTACCTTCCTTTCCCTTTTTATAATTTTTCTTCTTGTTTTCTGCTGAATTGATAAATGCCTTTATTCCATTAAATTTTCTTCTGCTAATTTTGAAACTGTAAATTACATTTCTATCCTTGCTGGGGTTACCCCTATATTTTTAACTATGTGACTATAAATTTTCATTGACAGTTTTAAGTTATTCTTTACTACCATTCTCCTAAACAAGCTGAGAGTCTTGACATGATTTAGCCACTTATGGAATTTGATAGTGTTATTACATAGAGTTAGTTTTCCTCCTTTTTAAAGTAAAAAGTTAATACTGTCAGTAATTAATTAAAATATATCCACTTATTTTGTCAGTTTCTTTGCTTATTACTATTTCTTGCATCCAATATCTTCCCAGACCACCTAGTTCAAATCCTCATTCTTAGAAGCTGGGAAGTCTTACCATTTCTGTTCCTCAGTTTCTTCCTTTTAAAATTAGGTTTAAAATATGGCTTCCCAGTTGGCATAGTGGTAAAGAATCCCCTGGCCAATGCAGGAAACACAGGAGCTGTGGGTTCCATACCTGGGTCAGAAAGATCCCCTGGAGGAGGGCATGGCAACCCACTTCAGTATTCTTGCCTGGAGAATCCCATGGACAGAGGAGCCTGGCAGTCTATAGTCCATAGGTTTGCAAAGAGTCAGACACAAGTGAGCACACAGAAAAAAATGTATCTACCCCATAGTATTATTGTGAGGATTAAAAGTAATTGAGGTATGTAAAGCGTTAGCTATTGTTATCATTGTTATGAGGCTCTTTTCTTTATATTCAAATCAATCCTTTAACGGATCTATGAGGGGTAAACTTCTCATGGGTGAAATGTCTCTATTTTGTCTCTTTTTTGAATGCTAGTTTAGTTTTGGCAGGAGAATCTAGCTAGATGGGAAATTATTTTCCTTCAGCAGTCGGGATAATTATTTCATCTACCAGTGCTGATGAGAAGTGAGCTGCCAGCCCAACTGTTACTCTTCTGTCAGTGAAAATGAAAGTATTAGTCGCTCAGTTGTGTCTGACTCTTTGCAGCCCCATGGACTGTAGCCCACCAGGCTCCTCTGTTCATGGAGTTTTCCAGGCAAGAGTACTGGAGTGGGTTGCCATTTCCCTCTCCAGGGGATCTTCCCCACCCAGGGATCGAACCCCAGTCTCTGGCATTGCAGGCAGATTCTTTACTGTCTGAGCCACCAGGGAAATCCTATTTGCCCTTGATGTTTTTGCAGTTTGCCTACAATATGGATATATTTTTGTTTATGTTGTGAAATTTTAGTTGGAGGACTTGTCTTCAATCCTGGACATTTCTTAGCCTCCTCTTTTCAAATGTTGTTCCTCTGTCTTTCTCTTTCATCTATTTTCCCCCGGAGCTCCTGAATATTTGCTTTGGAGCATCTCCATCTATTATTCATGACTCTTAACTTCTCTTAAGTAGTTTTTGTCTTCAGGTGCTGTGTTCTGTGTGAATTCCTCAGCATTATTTTCCAACTCTGTCTTTGGCTGATTTCAATCTAGACTTTATTCCGTCTATTGAGATTTTTAATTTCAAAGAGTGCCTTTCTCCAAAATTCCTAATCAGTTCTTTTTCATATCTGCTTGTTCTTGAGGATGTTCATTTTTGTGGGCGGTTGTAGTTTCTATAAATAACTACTCAACTGTGGAAATATCCACAGTCATGCAATGAAGTAAGGAAAATTCATGACCTTGACCAGCTAAATTTTCAGCAGGGTGAATGCTTTAAATTCATTCTATATTATTTAGTTATAATTTTTCATGAATCAAATGCTGATTTTATGTAATAATTACTCCACTGCCATGACAAGGATTCTTAAAACATCTTATTTTCTACTTGTGTTTGTATGCTAAGTCACCTCAGTTGTGTCTGCCTCTTTGCGACCCTATGGACTGTAGCCCGCCAGGCTCCTCTGTCATGGGATTCTCCAGGCAAGAGTACTGGAGTGTGTTGCCTTGCCCTCCTCCAGGGGATCTTCCTGACCCAGGGATTGAACCTCTGTCTCTTACGTCTCCTGCATTGGCAGGCGGGCTATTTACCACTAGTGCCATCTGAGTTCAGGGAATCAAAAATGTGTCTAGACGCATCAAAACTACTCACACTGCACACACATTGCCAGGAAAATCAAACTGAGGGGTAACAAGCATGTAAAAATACAGTATCATGGCCCCCCTGCCCCTGCCCCCGCCCCCGCTTTCAACCGCTTCCTTATTTCTTCTCAGGCAGTGCAATGGGCCAAGGCTAATTTGCCTGGCTCATAGAGGGCAGCAATTAGTAGCCCCATGGATTCAGAACATTACTAGCTCAGCCACTATTCTGAAAACCTGTCTGTGACCTCCCAAAGTCTCCCAAGACTCGTTCCTCTATGCAAAGACGTCCAACTAGAATCAGAGGAATGTTAAGGAACATTTTCCTTGCCAAGAGGATGTTAGCACCACCAAAGCATTTACTCAATGGTCCCTTTCAATCTGCAAAATACACCCAGTTGTCCTGGATGAGCTTTACTCTTTCCCAAAGGTAAGGACATTAATTCTGTTTCTTCAGGAGTTCAGCCTGAAAGTGTATTTTTATCTCAAAGTACTCTAAAGTCCTCAAAAAGTTACATAATAACTCCTAATGTGAAGAGCAGCCTCCTCTAAAGAGCTAGTCTGGACTGAACCTCAAATCTAATACTGACTCTAACTAAGCATGTAGAAGGGTTTCCCAGGTGGCTCAGTGGTAAAGAATCTGCCTACTTATGCAGGAGACCCAGGTTCAATCCCTGGGTCGGGAAGATCCCCTGCACAAGGAAATGGCAACCCACTCCAGTATTCTTGCCTGGGAAACCCCATGGGCAGAGGAGCCTGGCAGGCTACAGCGGGTCTCAAAGAGTTGGATGGGACTTAACAACTAAACAACAATGACAAAAACATTCCATGGAGTTGGCTACGATCAGTGCACGATGGATGAAGAAAGTTTTAGTTTTCAACTTTTTATGCATGGTATTAGCTGTGTCAACATTTGCATTTTCAAATAAGTTTAAAATTTTTTTGGCTGCATCAGGTTTTGGTTGCGGCAGGTGGGACCTTCTCTGTTGTGGTGCGAAGGCTCTAGAGCTTGCAGGGTCAGCAGTTGTAGTGAACGGGTTTAGTTGCTCCCAGGCGTGTGGAATCTTCGTTCCCCAAACAAGTATCAAATCTGCTTCCCCTGCATTGGAAGGTGGATTCTTAACCACTGGACCTCAGGGAAGTCCCTCAAATAAGTTTTTAATGTTTGATTTTTTTTCAAGGAAGTGAATGTAACTATTACATATCTTTATGTTTTTTAAAAAAATGTATATTATTGCTTTACCTTTTATCACTATCCTACTGTATGGCTGTAGCGGGGTTTACAACGTGAAATGCAAGAGCCCTTGCAGAGAACAGGAGCTTCTCTGTTCCTTTATAAGTCCTTCTATTCTCATATTCAGTTCCAAGTATCAAGTAGGACAGATTTCTGGCGGATGAGTTTTATTTAAGGATGATTGTAGAATTTTAGATTTGGAAGATGATGTAGACATTAACCTTCTGATACAGATACATAAGGTAACAAAGCACCAGAAAAGTCAGGATCAAACAGGTCACTAGTATCAGGTCTAGAATTAGCATTTATGGCTCCTGACTCCTGGTCTAATGCCCAGGAAGATAGAAGGGTCTATAAATAAATATAAATTTTTGGTCCATTCAGAAACCACCTGAGATATCCCTTCTACCTCATAGTGAGTCTATTAGTAGTATAAAAATTGTTACTTCTGACATGTTACAAACAAAATCAACAGTCTCCTGGACTCATTACAAAGTACTTAAGAACTTTTTTCCGAGGGCTTTGAAACGCAAAGGAAGATGGCCAAAGGAGCTCTCTGCAAATGGGCAGTGTTCCCAGATAAACCCAGAAGGAAAAAAGAATGAACAAATTAGTGAATCAGAGTTCTTTTAATAGATCTATTAGGCTGTCTAATTGTGGGCGTAAGACCCCATGACTTAAGCACAAAGTTTAGCACTCTGGTTGAAAATCTGGAGAAAGCCTGAATTCTTTTTGTTTTTTTAACATATACTTTTATTTGTTTCATTGTTGGCTGTGCTGGGTCTTCGTTGCTGCACTTGGACTTTTCTCTAGTTGAAGCGAGTGGTGGCTGCTCTCTGGTTGTGGTGCGTGGGCTTCTCACTGTAGTGGTTTCTCCTGCTGTGGAGCAGGGCTCTAGGGCCCTTGGGCATCGGTTGTTGTGGCACACGGGCTCAGGAGTTGTGCTCCCGGGGCTCTAGAGCATAAGACCAATTGTTGTGGCACACAGGCTTAGTGGCTTTGCGGCATGTGGGATCTTCCTGAATCAGGGATCGAATCTGTGTCTCCTGCATTGGATTTTTTACCACTGAGTCACGTTTAAGCACCAAACCTGCATTCTTTCAAGCCACTAAAAGTCCGACAAACTCTTGTCCCTTAAATGAAGAGACACCACCAAAACTCTAAGTTCATCGTTTGTGCAGAACCATACTCAAAATCACAGAAACCGTCTTTATAGGTAGTGTAGTTCTGAATGCTTAGTGTGTATCAAGCCATTTTATTTAATTCACTGAGTAAGCCGGTGTGGTAGATCTTAGAATAGATAGAGCCTCCATTTTGTAAACAAAGAAACAGAGATTTAGATAAGTTATTTGACTTGCCAGAAGTCATGCAGCCAGTAACAGCAAAGCTAGGATTTGTACCCAAGTCTCTCTGACTGCAGAGTTTAGCTCCAAATCACTCTAAGCTCCGTTTTGTTACACGTGGAAATGAGAGTTCATGGGAGAAAGTATTTCCATACCACCCCCACCCCATGCCTAGAACTGCGCCTGACACCTAATGCTGCTGCTGCTGCTAAGTCGCTTCAGTCGTGTCCGATTCTGTGCGACCCCATAGATGGCAGCCCATCAGGCTCCACCGTCCCTGGGATTCTCCAGGCAAGAACACTGGAGTGGGTTGCCATTTCCTTCTCCAATGAGTGAAAGTGAAAAGTGAAAGTGAAGTCACTCAGTCGTGTCCGACTCTTAGCGACCCCATGCACTGCAGCCTACCAGGCTCCTCCATCCATGGGATTTTCCAGGCAAGAGTACTGGAGTGGGGTTGATTGGATCCACAAAGGAATCAATTCACAAGGGTGAGGACTGCCAGCATCTTCATATAGGTTTGTAAAGCTACAAGGTATGTGTGACCCAAGAAAGGGTTTCAAACAAGTCTTTCCTGTTACTCTGTTAATCTCTGCCAAATTGCTTCAACGATGTCATGGTGTAAACTGCAAGGGAGTCCCAGGAGCTTTCCACTGTCTGCTTACTCTCTGCTGAGCTGTTTAGCTGTATGTAAGCTGGTACAGATACTATGTAGAAGGAAGTATTTTTATGCCTGGAAAATAAATTTAGGGAATAAGCCTTTTTTCAATCCTTGCTATTCTCCAGTACCTCTTAATGAATTTATAAGAAAGATATTGTGGAACAGGGCTTCCCAGGTAGCTCAGCTGGTAAAGAATCTGCCTGCAATGCAGGAGACCCTTGTTTGATTCCTGGGTCGGGAAGTTACCCTGGATAAGAGGTAGGCTATCCACTCCAGTATTCTTGGGCTTCCCTGGTGGCCCAGATGTTAAGGAATCCACCTGCAATGTGGGAAACCTGGGTTCGATCCCTGGGTTGGGAAGATCCCCTGGAGGAGAGAGCATGGCAACCCACTCCAGTATTCTTGCCTGGAGAATCACCATGGACAGAGGAAAGGTTACATGTTGCAATGGCTTCCCTGGTGGCTCAGTGGTAAAAACCCACCTGCTGATGCAGGAGACACAGGCTCGATTCTTGAGTTAGGAAGATACCCTGGAGAAGGAAATGGCTACCCCCTCCCAACTGAGGGACTAAGCACACACACGTATTGTGGAACTGGAATTGGCCTGGGCTGGAAGTCAGGCTCCATTCTTTATCAGCTGTGTGATATTGGCAGAATTACCTCTGCCTCAGTTTACTCATTCAAGAAATGCTAGGGTTGTGGCAATGAAATGAGTTCATTTATAGCATCCCCACATCAGAAACATGGCCTAGCGCCACATAGACTGTGCTCTGTGAGTGTGCTGTGTGTGCGTAGTCATGTCCAGCTGTTTGAGACCCATGGGCTGTAGCCCACCAGGCTCCTCTGTCCATGGGATTCCCCAGGCAAGAATACTGGAGTGAGTTGCCATTCCCTTCTCCAGGGATCTTCCTGACCAGGGATCAAACCCAGGTCTCCTGCACTGCAAGTAGATTCTCTACCATCTGAGCCACCAGGGAAGCCCATGTGCTCTATAAATGTTAGCTGTTATTATATCAGAAGTATCTTGTTTACTTCAGTGTACAGAAAGAAACCTCATTCATTCATCAACAAACAGGTATTGAGTGCCCCCCCAGGTGCCAACCTCTGCTCCACATTCAGAACTCAGAGAAACAAGGAAACAATCTACTTTCATGGGTTTCACGTGCCAGAGGGGGACTTGGAAGATAAATAAGACATACTGTATGCCTGGTGGTGAAATATGGCTCAAAAAAAAGATCAGATGCTGGGGGAGAATTGTTTCACACAGGGGAAGTCTCTGAGGGACGTGCCTGAGGGAATTTAGGAAGACCCTATGAATAATTGGGGCTTCCCGGGGGGCTGCTACTGGTAAACAATGCAGGAGACATAAGACACGCAAGTTCCATCCCTGAGTCACGAAGATCCCCTGGAGGAGGGCATGGCAACCCATTCCAGTATTCTTGCCTGGAGAATCCCCATGGACAGAGGAGCCTGGCTGGTTACTGCCCATAGGGTTGCAAAGAGTCGGACACAACAGAAGTGACTTAGCATGCAGGCAGGTATGGGTACTTGAGAATAGGACATTTCAGAGAGGCAATTTCTGGCCTGTTAAAATGAAGAAGAAGAAGAAAGGCAAGGAGGCCAGAAAGCAGAGTGAACAAGGAGTGCTGGGAGACAGAGCCAGTGAAGAAGAAGGAGAAGCCAGACCCTGCAGGGACTGGCAAGCCATGGTGAAGACTTTGGATTTCACCCCAAATGAGAATATTTGACTGACACGTTTGAGAAGGAATCGTCTGGTTGCTGTGGAGATAGTTGGCTATAAAGGAGCAGGGGTGGAAGCAGGGAGACTAGTTAAGACACCACTGCATTTGCCCAGGTGAGGGGAGACAGAAGTTCAGCCCATGCTGGTGGCAAGAGGCAAAATAAGTTTCAGTCAGGTTCTGGATATACTTGAAATGTAGACCTGACATGATTTGCTTTGCATTGAATCTTAGGTGTGGAAGAAAGAGGATAGGCAAGGATGACCCCAAGGTCTTTACACCAAGGCCTTGGTAGATTGATTTTGCCTTTTTTTTTTTTTCTGTTACTGGGACACTGCAAAGGAAGAAATATTAGCTAAGACTCTCCAGAGAAACAGAACCGATAGCGTGTATGTATGTACACACACACACACACATGTATGTATATATACATACATATACACATCTATGGTGTTGATGGCTTAGATGCTAAGTCATGTCTGACTCTTTGAGACCCTGTGGACTGTAACCCGCCAGGCTCCTCTCTCCATTGGGTTTTCCAAGCAAGAATACTGGAATGGGTTGCCATTCCCTACTCCAGGGGATCTTCTTGACCCAGGGATTGAACCTGTGTCTCCTGCTTGGCAGGTGGATTTTTTACAACTGAGCCACGTGAGAAGTCCCTGTTGGAGATATTATTAGATCTCAAAGGAGAGATGTGCTTAAGCTGCTGGGTGCAGAGACCAGTGTTCTTGAGATATAGTACTTTTCTCATCCCTTGTATCTTTCGTATGCAATTCCAACATGAATTTCCTTGTATTAACATTGACTTTAATTGATCCTGCCCTAGTTTTTAGGGTTAAATGCCAGTTTACTAATACTGATTTAGCTGAATCAGAAAATTTATTTCTTAACGTATCATGGCTTCTTACTTCTCTGAACTCCTTCACCTTTGCTGTTTCTTCTTTTCGGATGTCCTCTTCTTCATCTCTCCATCTGGAAAATACCTTTTGAAGATTCATGAGAAGGTATCACCTCTGCTTTGAATATTTTCCTAAATCACTTAGGCAAACCTCAGGCTACAGACATTCCCATTCTTCCTTCTCTTCAGATCCTCCTTCCGTTCCTTTCTCTAATTCTCTTTCTTTCTAGAAAATAGAAAGTTTTCATGTTATCTCCTTATTATATAAACACACACAATTAAAGCAATAAAGAAAAGAAATTACCAAACATCTCCAAATAATAATGAAGAGCTTTCTAGAGTTTGCTAGATTTATATACACAAAATTACATAATTTTATAAAATGAGAGCATTTTTATAAAATGCTCTTACTTTCACTGTGGATGGTGACTACAGCCATGAAATTTAAAGATGCTTGCTCCTTGGAAGAAAAATTATGATCAAACTAGACAGCGTATTAAAAAGCAGAGACATTACTTTGTGTACAAATGTCCGTATAATCAAAGCTATGGTTTTTCCAGTAGTCATGTATGAATGTGAGAGTTGGACCATAAAGAAGGCTAAGTGCAGAAGAATTTATGCCTATGAACCATGGTGCTGGACATGATTCTTGAGAGTCCCTTGGAGAGCAAGGAGATCAAACCAGTCAATCCTAAAGGAAATCAACCTTAAATATTCATTGCAAGGACTGATGCTGAAGCTCCAATACTCTGGCCACCTGATGCAAACAGCCAACTCATTAGAAAAGATCCTGATGCTGGGAAAGATTGAGGGCAAGAGGAGAAGGGGGCAACAGAGGATGAGATGGTTAGATGGCATCACCAATTCAATGGACATGAGTTCGAGCAAACTCCATGAGATAATGCAGGACAGGGAAGCCTGGCATGCTGCAGTCCACGGAGTCACAAAGAGTTGTACATGACTGAGTGATCAACAACAAGAGCATTTTTATAACTTGTTTTATAAACTGCTTTTTAAAATCAATAATATGTCATAAAGATCTGTTAACATCAATCAATATAGCTGAATATGACTCATTTTTAACAGTTGCTTACTTGAATATGTGGGTATAATATACTTTTCCCATCCCCTAGTAGTGGTTTTGAGTTGTTTTCACTGTTTTTGCTATGATAAGTAATGCAATAATTCATGTGTAGCTATACACAAGTCCTTTAATTGCATATAATTCATTGTTTGGATATAATATAATTTATTTAACCACACACGCATGGGCTTCCCTGATGGCTCAGACTGTAAAGAATCCACCTGCAATGTGGGAGACCTGGGTTCCATCCCTGGGTTGGGAAGATCCCCTGGAGGAGGGCAAAGCAACCCACCCCAGTATTCTTGCCTGGAGAATCCCCAAGGACAGAAGACCCTGGTAGGCTACAATCCATGGGGTTGCAAAGAGTTGGACACAACTGAGTGACTAAGCAACTAAGCACAGCGTACACACACACACACACACACACACACACGGTTGAAAGAATGGAAGGAAGGAAGAGAGGTAGGGAGAGACAGAATGAGAGAGGAAAATGTAAGAAAAGGGAGAATTATTGGCTTATATAATTGAGCCTTCTAGGGCATCTTGGCTTTAGGCCCACCTGGATCCAGAGCAGAAATGGTGTCACCAGGACTGTCTCCATTTCTTGGCTGTTTTCCTCTGAGTTGGCTTTGTTTTCAAACAGGCTTTGTCCTTGTTAAATCAAAGCTGGCCCCAGGCAGCTTTGGGCTCTTATGGTCGTTAACTTCCATGATTCCTGGAAGGGAAGATGTTCCTTTTCTGGTATTTCCAGCAAAATTCCCAGAGAGAGCTTTAACTGGACCTGTCCGAGTCACATGTCCGTCTTTGTATCAGTTACCGTGGTCAAGAGGAAGGTGATCTGGGTGAGTGCCACGCCCCTGGAACCAGGGCACGTTCAGTGCCTGCCCTGCTACAAGCTGCATGGCCTGGGAATGCACGCAGGAGAGTTCTGAAAGGCTGTCCAGGTGTTCTGTTACTGTATAACATGGCCATGGTAATCGAGAAGCCAAAAGCAACAATACTTAAGGGGGATTAATGTAGCTTTAAAAAAAAACACCAATGCTTGTGCCAAAAAAAACACTTTTCAGTGACTACAAATCTGTATAATGTCCATGGCTGGAACTTCATTTTAACCAACAGATGCCATGTCGCTTCTGCACAGGTTGGGTGATCCCTGCCCTGTGCCAATCAGCCTTTTCCTTCTTGTCTTTTTTTTTAAGTATTAATTTTTAAAGATTTATTCTATTATTTATATTTTTTGGCTGCATTGGGACTTCGTCGTGGCACACAGGGTCTTTGTTGCTGCGAGTGGGGACTACTCTGTAGTCGTGGTGTTCGGGCTTCTCATAGCAGAGGTTTCTCTTATTGTGCACCATGGGCTCTGGAGCACATGGGCTCAGTAGTTATGGCATGGGGGCTTGGTTGCCTCGTGGCATATGGGATCTTAGTTCCTGGACCAGGGATTGAACCAGTATCCCCTGCATTGCAAGGTGGATTCTTAACCATGGGACCACCAGGAAGGTCCCTTCTTCTTGTCTTTTTTGCAGCATCTCTCTCAGTTACTAATCCACAGAAGGTGAGCAGGATTGGATCAGTAAACCTCCTCTGTCCTGGACAGCCATCACTTCATCCCTATGCTTGGTCTATTGTTTATGGCACCTGAGGTATCACAGACTTCTTCCTTCTTCCATGCTGAAGGTTTTCTTTAACAGAGAATTGGCAGAAGAGGATGCAGAAGAAATGAAAAGTGTGGCCGCCAAAACTGAGACCTTTGTTTCATTTATTTTATTTATTTTTGGCTGTGCTGGGTCTTTGTTGCTGCATGGGCTTTTCTCTAGCTACAGAGAGCAAAAGCTATTCTTTGTTACAGCTCCAGGGCTTCTCAAGTCTGGCAGTTTCTCTTGTTGCGGAGCGCAGGCTCTAGAGCATGGGGGCTTCAGGATTTGCAGCACGTGGGGTCAGTAGTGTGGCAGCTGGGCTCTAGATCACAGACTCGATAGTTGTGGCTCGCAGTCTCAGTTGCTCTGAGGCAGGTGGGATCTTCCCAGGTCTGGGATCAAACCCATGTCTCCTGCATTGGCAGGCAGTTTCTTTACCGATGAGCCACCAGGGAAGTCTTGAGGCCTTTATTTTAAATCTTATGGGTGTTGACTAATACACTGATCCTAAAATGGTCGCATTTCACGTCTGATGATTTTCTGGCCGCCCCCAGAACCAACACGGAAGCATGACTGGACCAAGGCGTGTGGATGCCTGGATACCTTTATTGTTTGGAGACCTTGAAATCACTCTGTTTGGCATTTAATCAAAGGAGAAATTGAGGGTAGGAGAAGGGGCTCCATCTGTAATAGCTGTTCCTGGTCTATAGTCCCAAACCTGTCCCACCCAGCAAGACAAAACCCCTGTAGTACCAAGACATTCCCCTGTGAGCAGGCAGAATTTCCACCTTTGCATGATTCTGCTGCTGCTGCTGCTAAGTCACTTCAGTCGTGTCCGACTCTGTGCGACCCCATAGATGGCAGCCCACCAGGCTCCCCCATCCCTGGGATTCTCCAGGCAAGAATACTGGAGCAGGTTGCCAGTTTCTTCTCCAGTGCATAAAAGTGAAAAGTGAAAGTGAAGTCGCTCAGTCGTGTCCAACTCTTAGCGACCCCATGGACTACAGCCTACCAGGCTCCTCCATCCATGGGATTTTCCAGGCAAGAGTACTGGAGTGGGGTGCCATTGCCTTCTCCTTGCATGATTCTAGGGTCTTGCAAACCCTAGCCCACCACTACACCAGGCAGATGATGCTAGCATACTTTCTAAACATGCACAGTCCTCCCCAGCGGATTTCTAGACAATGTGGTTTTCTTTTCATCACATACTTAGTTGGGTCATCCTTATACCTGCCCAGATCAAAGAAGAGAAATCTGAGGAAGCTGATACTAACAAGTGGATCACTAAATGCGGGGGCCAAAGTCCCAGTTCTGAGCCGGTGTGAACCAGAGCTTAGTGACATCAAGAAGAATGAAATGATACATGTGTGATGGAGGGAGAAGACTGTGTGGGGGAGAGACAGAGAGTTTGCCAGGAAAAACAAGACGAAACATAGAACTATTTTTGAATACGTTTTAGCTGTGGAACCCTTTCTTCAAAGGCAATCTTACTCCAGTATGAGTTGAGTTGAAGAGCAGCCAAGACCCAACCAATCCTTTTCCCCACCAGGCACAGCCCCTGAGGCCCCTCCCAGGGAATTTTTAGGGCTCTGTGTGGCTTGAAAACCGCTGACTTAGACTGTCTAACAGAGTAACAGTGAAGAATGCAGTTTGCTCAGAGACAAACTGATGTTGCTTCGGCTTTGTTCCAGTGTTAAAAAGGGAGGGCTCGGCTAAGGAATAGACAGTATCAAACCATTAAACAGATACCTTTGGGCGATTTTTCATCAGACAATGAGAGCGATGTTTTGTTTACTTAAATGATTGTTATCTTATTATTTTTTTACCTTTTGAATGACACGTATAGAATGGTAAACCTTCCCTTCACTAAGCTTATGTTAATTGTTTTTTTCCAATCCCTTTCTCACTGCTTTTAATTGTGACAAACCCATTCCTCTGCGGCCTCAAACTCTGGTCATTCAAGAGCTGACTGCAGTTCGCTTCTGTTAGACCTCTGTTATCTTTCCTTCTCCCCACTAGATTATTAAGCTCCTTTGGGGAGGAAACTCTTTCTGTTCAAGCATGCATCCCTTGCAGCTAACTCAGGACTTGTCAATAGTCAATAAATATTTGCTGAATGGGTGACGATAGCAGCAACAGAGTGGCTCCAAGGCCCCAGTGACAACAGAACAACAACCAAACACAGAGGGGAATCCAGGCAGGTGCATAAGGCAGAGGCTTTGGAGTTGATTTGGATGCAAGTTATGGAAACTCTTAAATCTTCATTTTCTCATCTGAAAAATGGGAGTAATAATATGATGGAGTTACAGCTTTCTCAGGAGTGTAGTATTAACAGTTGTAATCACCTTAAAACCTTTATATCATCCATGAAGTGAAATAAATTTACATGATGTGGTACCTTCCTCTGCTTCCTTTGTGGCTTAGCTGGTAAAGAAACCGCCTGCAGTTTAGGAAACCTGGGTTTGATCCCTGGGTTGGGAGGATCCCCTGGAGAAGGGAAAGGCTACCCACTCCAGTATTCTGGCCTGGAGAATTCCATGGACTGTACAGTCCATGGGGTCGCAAACAGTCAGACATGACTGAGAGACTTTCACTTTCTACTGACTCCGAGCGACTTCAAAAGAGTCCCCTTAGCTCCCTCCCTTGTTTATTTTTGAGCACAGATGAAGTAGATGAATACACACACACACACACACACACATAAAGCTGAGAGCATGTAGTTGAATTCATGTTAAAGGCACATTTCGGCCAACTCTGGTTTGTATACCTCCTGGTGTTGTGGGCATTATTAAGTTGGTTAACACAGGGAAAACTCCTGCCTGAAATCTGACCATGGCCCTGGGTCTACAATAAATGTGAGTCCTTCCCCTTGCTGACAGGCAGCTGATGCTCTGAGAAGCTGCCTCTCCTTCACCCCATGCACTTCTCCAAGCCAATTTATAGATCCCCTCAAACGCCTGTTCATCTCTGGTTTGGGAAAGTGACTTAAACTTTCTGTGCCTTGGTTTCTTCACCAGTGAAGTGGAGGCTAATAATAGAATCTAGAATAGAGGAACTTTATCCTGAACGTTGACCATGAAAATTAAATCCTAGGTGATTGCTGATTACCAGTAAATGTTTACAGCAAAGAAAGCACAGTTTTTCAGTTCTTCAATTCTTTGTTAAATAGTTATTTATGAAGTTAACAGTTTGGCTGCTGATAGGCCTCAAGGAATAAGACATTTTACAAATGTCTTCCCCAAATTTCAGAGATCTTCGACATCTTACATGGAAGCCCAACCTTGTTCAAGGCAGATGCCTTATTATTTCAAATTACTTAGCACTGGGAATGGAGATATATGTGAAACAGAATGAAGGGCTTTAAAAAAAATCTGTCTGCCTTGGACTTTAGATAACCTTTTTCCTAATAACCATAAAACTATTATATACCTATTAAAATACATGAATAAGAAAATAAACCCCATTAATTCATATTCCTCTCAAAATTTATGACATGGTTGAGAGCTAAGTTAACTCCTTCTTATAAAAAGTGGAAGTCATGTAAATAGGCTCTTGCTACTGCTGCTAAGTCGCTTCAGTCATGTCAAACTCTGTGCTACCCAATAGACAGCAGCCCACCAGGCTCCTCTGTCCACGGGATTCTCTAGGCAAAAATACTGGAGTGGATTGCCATTTCCTTCTCCCAGGCTCTTGCGAGGAATATTTAAATACTTGCGGAAACAAACCTTTGAAACACCCCTTGTCCATGGGGATGTCACCTACATATAGTTGGTTTACTAGGTAGAAGGAGCTCATCTAAATAGCTCCAAGAGTCCAGGAAGTGTTAGACTAGACAGAGCACATGCTTCAGAAGTTATGTGCGTGAGTGCTAAGTCACTTCAGTCGTGCCAACTCTTTGTGACCCCATGGACTGTAGCCCATCAGGCTCTTCTGTCCATGGGTTTCTCCAGGCAAGAATACTGGAGTGGGTTTCCATGCCCTCCTCCAAGGGATCTTACTGATCCAGGGATCAAACATGTGTCTTTTATGTCTCCTGCATTGGCAGGCTGGTTCCCTACTACTTGCGCCACTTGGAAAGCCCTGCTTAAGAAGTTATGAAACTCTAAATCTTTAAAGGTATTACATAATTAAGATATTCAGTTAAATATGACTGACCTTTCCCCTAATAAGGAGGTTTCATTATACAGAGATGGACATTAACATGACATACTCCAAGTACAAATGCTGAAAAAGGCAAGTCAAATTCAGCATTCTGGGATTTTCACCTTTGTATTGCTGCTCCCTACTGCTTCAAGGTCAGAATTCAACATATGCAGTTAAAGTTAGAGGAGGATTTTGAGGGTCTTCCCTGGTGGCTCAGTCGGTAAAGAATCCACCGGCAATGCAGGAGATCCCAATTCAATCCCTGGGTCAGGAAGATCGCCTGGAGAAGGAAATGGCAACCCACTGCAGTATTCTTGCCTGAGAAACCCCATGAACAGAGGAGCCTGGCGGGCTACAGCCCATGGGGTCACAAAGAATCGGACACGACTGAGAGACTAAACCATCTGCAAGGATTTTGATCCCTGGATACCGGTGATTCTGACAAAGCAGATAGTAAGAGGAGGGTCTTTGTCACAAACGACCTGCCCAGGCAGTTGTGAACTTAAATAGATTTACAACTGCCTTTGATTTGTACTCTCTCCTACACAGAGCTTTCTAGACTGTGTTTCAGTCTGTGGAACATAACAGGATCTTGGCAACACTAGGTTAAACAAAGTTAAACATGCTTTGTGGCAAGATTTCTTGTGGCCTTCACCATGGTGATGAATTTTCTAGACAGAGATGCAGTACAGATCATCTCCTAAGCTTACTTGACTCAGGAGACTTTCTGTTGAAACATAGGACCGGGTTCTTCAGAACACGCTCTAGAAAACAGTATAATAATACATGCATTGCATCACCAAAGTAAAATGTATAAATCAGTTTGAATCCTTCTAATGGCAGCCTGATGCCAAGGATATAGTCTAGACTACTGGATGGCCTTGCACGACCTGGCTCGTGCTTTTCCTTCAACTTCCGCCTCTTTTCTCATCATGCCCTCTCATGTCCATGCTCCTGTGAGAGGGAACGACTGTGGATTTGCTGGAACAATGGGCCTCAGAGCCTGGCTCCACTTTCTCCTGGTTCCCCACTTCGTACCCCCAAAACACACCCCCCTACCACCTGCCTGCCAGCCTTAGCTCGGCTCACTTCTGCCCAGTTATGAGAGTGAGTTCTGGAGAAGCCTGCTTAGACTCCCAAGCATGCATTTGAGGCCTCTTTTGTGCGTTCTCACACTCACTTCATGCTAGTCCCATCCCTGCATCCACTGTCCTGAGTCTAGGGGCCTAGATCTGATAGATAGAGTGCCTGATGAACTATGGAATGAGGTTCGTGACAGGGGACAGGGATCAAGACCATCCCTATGGAAAAGAAATGCAAAAAAGCAAAATGGCTGTCTAGGGAGGCTTACAAATAGCTGTGAAAAGAAGAGAAGTGAAAAGCAAAGGAGGAAAGGAAAGATATAAACATCTGAATGCAGAGTTCCAAAGAATAGCAAGAAGAGATAAGAAAGCCTTCTTCAGCGGTCAATGCAAAGAAATAGAGGAAAACAACAGAATGGGAAAGACTAGGGATCTCTTCAAGAAAATCAGAGATATCAAAGGAACATTTCATGCAAAGATGGGCTCAATAAAGGACAGAAATGGAATGGACCTAACAGAAGCAGAAGATATTAAGGAGAGATGGCAAGAATACACAGAAGAACTGTACAAAAAAGATCTTCACAACCCAGATAATCATGATGGTGTGATCACTGACCTACAGCCAGACATACTGGAATGTGAAGTCAAGTGGGGCTTAGAAAGCATCACTAAGAACAAAGCTAGTGGAGGTGATGGAATTCCAGTTGAGCTATTCCAAATCCTGAAAGATGATGCTGTGAAAGTGCTGCACTCAATCTGCCAGCAAATTTGGAAAACTCAGCAGTGGCCACAGGACTGGAAAAGGTCAGTTTTCATTCCAATCCCAAAGAAAGGCAATGCCAAAGAATGCTCAAACTACCACACAAT
>NW_011495070.1:7699847-7703131 GCF_000754665.1 Bison bison bison | reverse complement strand
GCACTCATCTCACACGCTAGTAAAGTAATGCTCAAAATTCTCCAAGCCAGGCTTCAGCAATATGTGAACCATGAACTTCCTGATGTTCAAACTGGTTTTGCAAAAGGCAGAGGAACCAGAGATCAAATTGCCAACATCCGCTGGATCATGGGAAAAGCAAGAGAGTTCCAGAAAAACATCTATTTCTGCTTTATTGACTATGCCAAAGCCTTTGACTGTGTGGATCATAATAAACTGTGGAAAATTCTGAAAGAGATGGGAATACCAGACCACCTGATCTGGCTCTTGAGAAATTTGTATGCAGGTCAGGAAGCAATGGTTAGAACTGGACATGGAACAACAGACTGGTTCCAAATAGGAAAAGGAGTTCGTCAAGGCTGTATATTGTCACCCTGTTTATTTAACTTCTATGCAGAGTACATCATGAGAAATGCTGGGCTGGAAGAAGCACAAGCTGGAATCAAGATTGCCAGGAGAAATATCAATAACCTCAGATATGCAGATGACGACACCCTTATGGCAGAAAGTGAAGAGGAACTAAAAAGCCTCTTAATGAAAGTGAAAGTGGAGAGTGAAAAAGTTGGCTTAAAGCTCAACATTCAGAAAACGAAGATCATGGCATCTGGTCCCATCACTTCATGGGAAATAGAATGGGAAACAGTGAAAACAGTGTCAGACTTTATTTTTGGGGGCTCCAAAATCACTGCAGATGGTGACTGCAGCCATGAAATTAAAAGACGCTTACTCCTTGGAAGGAAAGTTATGACCAACCTAGATAGCATATTCAAAAGCAGAGGCATTACTTTGCCAACAAAGGTCTGTCTAGTCAAGGCTATGGTTTTTCCTGTGGTCATGTATGGATGTGAGAGTTGGACTATAAAGAAAGCTGAGCGCCAAAGAATTGATGCTTTTGAACTGTGGTGTTGGAGAAGACTCTTGAGAGTCCCTTGGACTGCAAGGAGATCCAACCAGTCCATTCTGAAGGAGATCAGCCCTGGGATTTCTTTGGAAGGAATGATGCTAAAGCTGAAACTCCAGTACTTTGGCCACCTCACGCAAAGAGTTAACTCATTGGAAAAGTCTCTGATGCTGGGAGGGATTGGGGGCAGGAGGAGAAGGGGAAGACAGAGGATGAGCTGGCTGGATGGCATCACTGACTCGATGGACGTGAGTCTGAGTGAACTCCGGGAGTTGGTGATGGACAGGGAGGCCTGGCGTGCTGCGATTCATGGGGTTGCAAAGAGTCGGACACAACTGAGTGACTGATCTGATCTGATCTGATCTATTATCTGGCTGCACTGGGTTAGTTCTGGTATGTGGGACATTCCATTTTTGTTGTGGCACGTGGCATCTTTGGGGCTTCCCAGGTGGCGCTAGTGACAAAGAACGTGCCTGCCAATGCAGGAGACATAAGAGATGTGAGTTCGACCACTGGGTTGGGAAGATTCCCTGGAGAAGGGAATGGCAACCCACTCCAGTATTCTTGCCTGGAGAATCCCATGTAGCCTGGAGGATACAGTCCGAGGGATTGCAGAGAGCAGGACACGACTGAAGGGACTGAGCACTCACATGGGGTCTTCAGCTGGATCACTCGTAGTTGTGGCAAGTGAGAACCAGCTCCCTGACCAGGGATTGAACCCCAGCCCTCTGCCGTGAGTGTTGGCCATTGAACTACTCACCAGGCAAGTTCCTAGTTGCCCATCACTGAAGTTGGACTTGTTCTTTTATTTCTCTTTACTGAGGTATAGTTGATTTACAATATTGTGTAAGTTTCAAGTGTATAGCAAAGTGGTTCGGTTATATGTGTGTGTGTCTGTATTTTGTTTTATTCTTTTCACCATCGTTTATTACAAGGTATTGAATATAGGTCTTGTGCAATACAGTAGGTTTCTGTTGCTCATTTGTTTTATATATGGTCGTGTGTATCTGTTAATCTCATACTCCCAGTTTTTCCCTTTCCCCTCCTGCCTCTTTGGTAACCATGTTTGTTTTCTACCATAAGTTTGTTTTCTGTCCTTGAGTCTATTTCTGTTTTGTAAATAAGTTCATTTGTGTACTATTTTTTAAGTTCCACATATACGTGGTATCATATGATATTTGTCTTTGTCTGATTTACTTTCCTTACTACACTGACCTCCAGGACCTTAGGGACTGTGTTCTATACACTGTCCATGCTGTATTCCCAGGGCCTACTACTCCGGTGACTGACACACGGCAGGCCATAATTTGTAGAATTACTGAAGTGATAGTTCTTGTGAGATGGTTGAGGGCAACCCCGTGTGGTTAGTACTTTGGGACTGCCTGGGCCCACTCTGTGGACACATAAAAAGGTTGACTTTCCTATAGGTAGGCAGTGGAGTATCCCTGCTTTACCCTGGTCACCAAGTATTCTCTTGGGGACAATTATGAAGCTATTGATCTATGATAAATTATGACCTATTGATCTACATTAATAGGGATGCAAAGTGGCACATGTACTGGAGTTTCTACACAAAGCCCTCTTTCTTGACTCTGAGACACTGAACCCTATCAGATGGATGTGGGAGCATGATGCAGAGATGACCTAAAGAAAAGGGAATCTGGTTCAACACCTTAGAGCCAGTTTTGGCTCAGTGCCATAGCCTCAGGACAGCCTGGCACAGGTCCTTCTTCATCGAGCCCTTCTTCTCTTTGGCATCCTGGGAAATAGCACCAACATATCGGGATACACCATGTAATTTCTTTCTCGTCACTGCTATAACGTCTCAGATTTCTCTGCCATTCTAGAGCAACAGCACTGATGATGCGTCCATAGCTCCCATCCAGAAGTTTGGCTTTGTAGCAGGCTTCAGTTCAGTTCAGTGCTCAGTTGTGTCCGACTCTTTGCAACCCCATGAATCGCAGCACGCCAGGCCTCCCTGTCCATCACCAACTCCCAGAGTTCACTCAGACTCACGTCCATCGAGTCAGTGATGCCATCCAGCCAGCTCATCCTCTGTCATTCCCTTCTCCTCCTGCCCCCAATCTCTCCCAGCATCAGAGACTTTTCCAATGAGTCAACTCTTCGCATGAGGTGACCAAAGTACTGGAGTTTCAGCTTTAGCATCATTCCTTCCAAAGAAATCCCAGGGCTGATCTCCTTCAGAATGGACTGGTTGGATCTCCTTGCAGTCCAAGGGACTCTCAAGAGTCTTCTCCAACACCACAGTTCAAAAGCATCAATTCTTTGGCGCTCAGCCTTCTTCACAGTCCAACTCTCACATCCATACATGACCACAGGAAAAACCATAGCCTTGACTAGACAG
>NW_011495070.1:7699462-7699747 GCF_000754665.1 Bison bison bison | reverse complement strand
CTAGACAGACCTTTGTTGGCAAAATAATGTCTCTGCTTTTGAATATGCTATCTAGGTTGGTCATAACTTTCCTTCCAAGGAGTAAGCGTCTTTGAATTTCATGGCTGCAGTCACCATCTTTAGTGATTTTGGAGCCCCCAAAAATAAAGTCTGACACTGTTTCCACTTTTCCCCATCTATTTGCCATGAAGTGATGGGACCGGATGCCATGATCTTCATTTATTGAATGTTGAGCTTTAAGCCAACTTTTTCACTCTCCACTTTCACTTTGATTAAGAGGCTTTT
>NW_011495070.1:7695593-7699065 GCF_000754665.1 Bison bison bison | reverse complement strand
CCTTGACGAACTCCTTTTCCTATTTGGAACCAGTCTGTTGTTCCATGTCCAGTTCTAACTGTTGCTTCCTGACCTGCATACAAATTTCTCAAGAGGCAGATCAGGTGGTCTGATATTCCCATGTCTTTCAGAATTTTCCACAGTTTATTATGATCCACACAGTCAAAGGCTTTGGCATAGTCAATAAAGCAGAAATAGATGTTTTTCTGGAACTCTCTTGCTTTTCCCATGATCCAGCGGATGTTGGCAATTTGATCTCTCGTTCCTCTGCCTTTTCTAAAACCAGCTTGAACATCTGGAAGTTTGCGGTTCACGTATTGCTGAAGCCTGGCTTGGAGAATTTTGAGCATTACTTTACTAGCGTGTGAGATGAGTGCAATTGTGCAGTAGTTTGAGCATTCTTTGGCATTGCTTTCTTTTTTTTTTAATTTTTTAATTATTTTTTTATTTTTTACTTTACAATATTGTATTGGTTTTCTTTGGGATTGGAATGAAAACTGACCTTTTCCAGCCCTGTGGCCACTGCTGAGTTTTCCAAATTTGCTGGCAGATTGAGTGCAGCACTTTCACAGCATCATCTTTCAGGATTTGAAAGAGCTCAACTGGAATTCCATCACCTCCACTAGCTTTGTTCCTAGTGATGCTTTCTAAGGCCCACTTGGCTTCACATTCCAGTATGTCTGGCTGTAGGTCAGTGATCACACCATCGTGATTATTTTGGTTGTGAAGATCTTTTTTTTATGTAGCAGGCTTACATAATAGATAAATCTGGTCACACCATCAGAGTGTGCGGTAGTCCTTTAGGAAGGGACTAAAATCACTTCCCCAGAACTTGGACTTCTCTATGACTTCTGAGCAGATCTTCAGGATGGTGACCAGAAAAGCTGGCAGTCTGGTAGGAAGATATCATGCAAACCTCGGGGTGGCCGGTAAAGAAGGCTTTGCTTCTTCTAAAGTCACTGGAGTAGAGGGACACCTGTAATTCAGGGTATGCCTAGGTTGTTGAAGACTCACATCTTGTTCACTTCCTGCTTCTTTCTCCTAATCGTCCCGCAGTGAGGATGGGGTTTCTGACCTCACATGTGCCACAGCAGAGGACTTACTGCACACGTCAGTTTCCTTAAAGGCTCTCCCCACATTGGCCATCACACAGTTTCACAGTCCTTCTTTCCCCACACATTGGTCTTAGAGCTTCTGGCAGCCACTCCCACTATCTTGATGAGAAGAAAGATGGGTGCAGTATGTGTATGTGTGTGTGTGTGTACATATACTCGCGAACAGCCAGCCAGCCATTTTTTTGTGTTGTAGTCCACTCATGCACTAAACCCAGGCAACAGACTATACTGTGGTTGTGCAAGAGTAGCTCTCCCGGCCTTGGAGGGCCTCTGGGATAAAGCCACAAAGCGCTCCTCCTCCACCAGCTGATGCCCCAAAGGGAAGGATGCAAATTCTTGTGTATTTTTTGGGTTCCTTTCATCACAGGACACATGAACAACTTGATGGGAATGCATCTTGCTGCTGTTGTTGGGATTTTTTTTTTTTTCAGAATGACAAACTCTCAATGAAAAGTTAAATTCCGAGGCATAGGAAAAAAAGCTAGAATTAGAATCCAAGTCTCCAGACAGAAGCCTCAATGCTCAAGACTCTCAAACTCACTGCCTCTGTTAATCAAATTGTAGTCTTGTATGGGTGGGGTAGGAGGAGGGGTAAGAATGAGACACCCGTGCAGAGAGCACAGAGTGAATGAATGCGGAGTCATAGCTTCCTCTCCCCAATGAAGCCATATGTTTCCTGAATTAATAGAGATACTATTTACTGCACATGTAAAATAGACAAAGGCCACTTTGTGATGTCATTTTCTTACAATTTCTTACAATTTTTTCTATGTTTTTAGAATCAGGACTGACTTTTTTGCTACAGAACTTAAGTTTAATTTCCTAACAGATGTGAAGGAGGGGCAGTTAGTTATGATACAGAAGATTATATGTTAAATAACTAGCCCTCTGAAAAAGTATGGCAACTTCAGTGAAAGCTACTCTTTTACATTGGTTTCCCTACTTAGAGGGAACCTCACAACATGCTAATCAGTATCTTGCTGCCCATTTTACCGTATAATCCAAAGGATGGTAAAGATAAAGTTCACCATATAGATCTGATTAATTGAAGAAAAATATTGGTTCTTATTGCTGACATTATGAGGTTAGAAATAGCATCCTATGCTAATCTGCAATGCCAAGAAATGAAGATGGTTTAAATCAGATCTCATGATTAATGCATGAGATCCAAAGTTCTTTTATTCCTGGCTATTTTAGAAAACTGGGGTGTATTTTTACCCAAAAAACTAATTCCATAAGATTTATTGAGATAATACAAAATGCCTTATTACAAACAGCTCACAATCAAGATCTTGTCCTACTGATGATCACAGAAACTGTTCCTCAATTTTAATTGTTTCAAAATTATGTATATACGCAACGGGTTAAGTCCGGGTTACTTTCTGTGGGTGCTATTCCATTTTAATTGTACTTTTTTGTAAGTTCATTTGAACAGAAAGAAATATATCTAGCAATAAAGTGTGCCTGTTATTTTTGCTTGTTTTTGTTTTATGACAAACTGTGAAATGCTGTGTTTTTCCTATAGTTTTAGTCCATGAAATCTGCAATCTTTCCACTTCATTTAGGAAGGACCCTTAATTACTGCTGTCATTAGCATCTAGTGTTCAAAACAGTCTGTTAAAATGTACTGTTAGTCTCACCTCTAAGTCCCTGCTTGCTTTATTTCAATTTTTTTCCAAGGGTAAGTAAAACATTAATTGCCCTAATAACAACAATCATGCACAGCGAATCAAATAACATTCCAAGTTTTTTGTTGCCTATTTCTTTTTCTTCAGAATTCCGCTCTTCTGTGTTAAGATTGGCCTAGAGTTTGAAAAAGTGTCCATAAGTAGGGTTACTACTACCGAGGACTTATTACTGGGTTTTAAAAACAAGCCAGTATTTGCCTTTTTCTTTCCATATGGATGAGGATGACAGACAACTGCTGCGAAGCTTTAATGTTTCTGCCTGGTCATGCACAGTTCTGCAAAATATGCATAAATGTATATCAACAACTTGGGATCGCTTGATACCTCGCTCAGAATAAGGAAATCCAGCCAGGCGCGTCCACGCGGCCGTCCGCGCGTGCACACACGCACACATACATCCAGGCGCGCGCACGCGCGCGCACCACACACAGAAACACACACACACACACGCACAGGTCAAAAGTTGATTAATTCCCGAGATCCCCCAGAATCTTTTTCTCTTTTCTGCCAGCGCCGACTTCCCAGGCCGGGTGGCAGTGAAGTTAGGGGCGTGCGAGGGGCGGGGAGGAAGAGCAGAGGGAGGCGGGAGCTGGGTGCCGGGCGCCGGTGCGCGCCGCGCCCGCTCCTGCCGGGTGAGAGTCCGGGCCGGGGTTTGCGCCGTGTCCCCGG
>NW_011495070.1:7693557-7695493 GCF_000754665.1 Bison bison bison | reverse complement strand
CGGCGGCGGCGGCGGCGAGCAGTTGATCATTGTGATGGTGGCAGGAGCAGCGGCGGCAGCGGCAGCCCAGCCGAGCGTTAGGGGCTGCTCTCCGCGCGGCGTTTTGCAAAGGACTTCACCGATCTACTTTTGCAGTCGCCTCGGACTGTCCATGTGTTTACTTCCCCCAGCCCGAGGATTCGATATCTAGGTTCCTGTGAAATGCAACTGAGCAGCCAAAGTACTTTGAGAACACGGGGCGGCATAAACACCAAAACTTTTTTGTGGAAGGAAAATGCAATAAGCAAGCTTGCCGTTTTCCGATGCGGTGTGGAGTGAGTGTGTGTCGCGCGTGTCCGCACTGGAGGCATATGCTTGTGTGTGTACATGGGTTGTGTTTTTCGGTACGTAGGGAGAAAATGCTTGCCAACCACCGGAAATCTCTTGGAATTTATTAGAAAATAATGGATTATGAAAAGAAGGCAGGCGAAGAGCGGATCTTCCCTTGAGTTGCAACCCGATTTGCTGCTGGCTCAGTTTGTTGTGATTCTTTTTGTTGATAGGTGTCTGATGGTATTCTGATAACACCCCCCCTTTTTTCCCCTCGAGCTTTACAGTTTAAAAAAAGGAAACAAAAAAACCACCCCAAAATCTCCCCCCCCCCCTTTTTTTTTCGCCCGGTCGGGATCGCTGTTTCCATCCATGTGCTTGCGTCTCCCCCGCGTTCCACTTAAACTATTTTAATCCTTGGACCCAAGGAGGAGGCTGATAGGGGGTGGATAAAAAAAGTTCTTCCAAAATAGTGTGCCCGGGGAGCAGGATGGGGGATTTCGCAGCCCCCGCTGCTGCCGCGAATGGCAGTAGTATTTGCATCAACAGTAGCCTGAACAGCAGCCTCGGCGGGGCCGGGATCGGTGTGAATAATACTCCCAATAGTACTCCCGCTGCTCCGTGTAGCAATCACCCGGCTGCCGGCTGCGGCACCGGCGGCTCCGGGGGCCCGGGCGGCGGATCGGCGGCCGTCCCCAAGCACAGCACGGTGGTGGAGCGGCTCCGCCAGCGCATCGAGGGCTGCCGGCGGCACCACGTCAACTGCGAGAACAGGTACCAGCAGGCTCAGGTGGAGCAGCTGGAGCTGGAGCGCCGGGACACCGTGAACCTCTACCAGCGGACCTTGGAACAGAGGGCCAAGAAATCGGGCGCCGGCACCGGCAAGCAACAGCACCAGAGCAAACCCCAGCAAGATGCGGAGGCTGCCTCGGCGGAGCAGAGGAACCACACGCTGATCATGGTGAGGGCGCGCTGGCAGCGGGCACGGGGCGCGCGCATGAAGGCGGGGGGGCGCGTGGAGCTTCTTAACAAGGGGGCGCGGGGATCTGATTTGCACGGCGGGCGAGGTGGGCTGAAGCCGAAGGGTTAACGTCAACTTTTTTGAGGTAAAAGCTGCCGTCGCCGCTACCTGTTAATCTGTCAGGGTTGTCAGATTTGGGGAAGAGGGGGCGAGAGGGGGGGAAGCCAGTCACGACTGCAAGGGGCGGAGGGAGCCTAGAGGAGCGTCGGAGTAAGGCACTGGAAAAGTTTTACCCCCCTCTCCCTTTCTTAGATACCGATGTGAAAGAGTGTACCGAGTTGAAACCTCGCTCCTCCTCCTCACCGCTCCCTACCCCATCCCTCACCTCGCCTCCTGGGCTCCCCAGACCCGTCCCCCTTCGCCCACCCCGCTCAGCACATCCGCTGGGTGTAGGGAGGAATTGATGCTGTCGCAGATTCTGGGCGGGCACCAGGCTCTCGAACCCCGTGGGGAGGAGGAGGGACGGAGATGCTCTCGCCTCCTCTCCCCGGCTCACCCACTTTGGGCTGAGAAAGTCTAAGAGTTTTGTGAATGAACTTTGAAGTGGGTGAGAAACAAGCGAGGGTGGACGCGCGCCCGCGCGCGCGTCGGTGAGGGCGCGCGCGG
>NW_011495070.1:7692467-7693357 GCF_000754665.1 Bison bison bison | reverse complement strand
GGTGCGCTCCCTCGCGGTTCGAGACCCCCAGCTGGCCCGGCAGGTGGAGCGGCCCCGAGGGTCGAGGCAGGAGCGGCTCGCCGGGGCGGGAGGGGAGAGAGACTCCCTGGGCTTGCGCCGAGAGTCCCCGCCACGCAACTTCGCAGGGGATTCTCTCCCTTCCTCCTTTTAAACTTGCTTGCACAGAGCTTTCTCCGCTTCTGTCTCCCGCCCCGTTCCCCACCAACTTTCCGGGCCTGTCTGATAAGCCTGGAGGAGTGGAAGGTAGTGGGGAGGTGAAAGAGGCTTAAATGGCTGGGTGGGTGGGTTCGAGGTAGGAGGAGCAGCCAATGGCTTAACTTCTCGGGAGGAAGGGGCAGTTCCCACCCCCTAACCCTGAGGGTAGAATCCTTTCTCCTATCTCCACTCTCCGGTTCTTTGGCTTTCCTTTCGGGGTTGGGGCGGGGGGGTTGGGAGCCGGAAGTTTGGGAAAGGTGTCTGCAGCCCCCTCCGCCCTGGTTTGGGTTGCGCGCGTGTGCGGGGTGGGGCGGGCGGTGGGAACCCAGGAGCGCAGCGGGGCCGTGCGCCTTCGCCCGTTTACCCCGCAGACCGCACCTCGATCGGCGGTGCGGGAGGCCCTGTCGGTGTGCGGCGTATCAATAGCGCACGTCCCCGGTCTGAGGGTCGTAGGCGCCCGGGGTGGTGCGGGTGCTGGCGCGGGCTTTCACCGGGCGTTCCGTGACAAAGAGCCGGCTGGGGGGAGGGGAAGAGGAGAGGCCACTGCGCTCACTCCCCACCTCCCCCCACCCCGCACGTGAAGAGGAACAATTTGTTTATCTTGGGCTTCAAGAATCCTTCCCTCCTCCGGGTTCTGCGAGGCCGCCCAGCCCCTCCTCCCTCCCCTCCCTCCT
>NW_011495070.1:7686838-7692367 GCF_000754665.1 Bison bison bison | reverse complement strand
GCCCCTCCCCTGGGGACCCGCGCTCCCCCCGCGCCCGTGCGCGAAGAGGCGGACACGGTGGGGAGGAAGAACGACGGTCACAGAGTCAAGGAGGGAGGTTCTCGCTTTACAAACAGGAAGCCGAAAACCACTGACACCCTAGCTTTTCTGATTGTACCCGGAGGCGGGGCGGACCTGCATCTCGACTGTATCTCGCGTGCCCTGGTGGTACCCATTTCTCTCCGGGTCCGCGCCGTCTGTCATTCCCCGCCCCCTTTAGGCCCTTCCACGGACGAGGAGACTCACTTTTGTACCTAAGACTCAAGTAGCATTTGAAAGGCACTGGGAATGTCACCCTTGCCTGCTACACGCCCTCTTTTCCTGTTTTTTTTTTTTTTGTAAGCTCCACGCGCTCGGATTGCGTAGGAATGGGCTTCTTTTGGGAGGTTCCAAAATCTTAGGCCCACCGCCTCTCTGCCGACCTTTCGGGATTGGAGGACTACCGCGCCAGCTGGGCAACGCGGGAACAAAAGCCGGTGCCCGGTCGCTTTTGATCGCAGGCGAGAGCAGTAGAGTTTGCAGCCAGAAAGTTTTAGCGTTTGGGTTGTGTTCCCTCGTGGGGGCCATATGGGCCCTGGGAGGGGTAGAGAGGAGGGGGACTCCTGGTGCGCGCGCCTGGGTTACGATACACCCGCAGGTGGGAGACAGTACAGGGTCCTGATGTTATCTGGAAGGACGCAGCAAGCCCAAACCAGAGCTTGCTTTTGAAAATGAAAAGATAGAGCTTACTTGAATAGACGAGTCGTAAGCTGTACATTTCATGGCGAATCCCAGTTCAGCAAGTTAACAACTAAACTTGAAAAATGATTGCCTGAAAATAACATTTTTCTGTCAGTTTTATGACAATAATTTAGCTTATTGATGAGACTGATGTACAGGAGTATATTTTAGCTTCAAGTGTATTTCATACGTGCATCTCCCATTGATACGTGGCACAAGTTTGTGTGATGAGTGTAATGAAAATCAACAGCCTCCAATCTTAAGCCGAGTTGCATGTAAATTCTATGTACCATATAAAATAAAGGGGAACAAATTAACATCCTCCTCTACAAGTTATTTTTGCTTTAAAGATAATTAGTTCAAAATTTTACATAGATCCCTGAAATGAAAGAGTATTTCAACTTGACCTGTTTAAGAGGTAAAAATCTTGAGAGAACAGGTTGCAAAGAAAATGTTGATCTTGAATTAGCAGCTGGATTTTAGTTGGGCTCTGGGAGAGGGGGCACAGAGCAATTATATTTTGTTCTTAGATTGAGCTATTTGGAAGGCCTTAAAGAAAAGCAACAGTCAACCAGAGTCAGATAATAATAATGGTGATGATAAAAATAAAGATGAATAGGATTTTTTTTTCTGTTTTATTGCTATTGTTTACCTTCTTAGGGCCAATATGTCTAAAGTACTAAATATCGATTAGTTCTCTTTCTGCTTGATTTGGGTTCAGAAGGCAGTCTAATAATCAAGGCTTACCTCTTTTGATTTGTTTTCTTACCTTTCACATTTACAAGCATAGACATGAAAAACAAGCAAGCAATCCAGAAGCAGGGTGGGTGAGGAGACAGAAATCTTCCTTGGCTCCAGGCTCCTGGAAAGGGCTTAGGTTTTTGTATGGGTCCATAATAGCCTGGGCTTCCCAGGTGGCATAGTGGTAAAGAATCCACCTGCAAGAGAGGCAGGAGATGTGGGTTTGACCCCTGGGTTGGGAAGATCCCCTGGAGAAGGAAATGGCAACCCACTCCAGTGTTCTTGCTTGCGAAATGCCATGGACAGAGGAGCCTGGCGGTCTACAGTCCATGGGGTTGCAAACAGCAGGACATGACTGAGTACACACATCATAGCCTGTTAGAGAGTAGATGGCCCAGGCCTGGGTTTGAAGCTGCATTCCCTCAGGTGAAAGATAGTTTCTAGACATGTAGTTAAATGACTTTCTCTACACACTATTTATTCAGAAGGGTCTCACCCCCACGCCCCCACCCCCAAGAGTTGCTGGTAAGAACAGTGCAGTTGAAAAGATGGGTTTTCCTGAAGTAGTTTTGCTTGTTGTAGCAGAATGAGACGTTGTTCATTTTCTATACTTGAAACTGATCCCCTGGATAAAATTTTAAGATAAATTCCAATTGACAAGTTCATTCTCATTCAGGCATACCAAATGCTGCATGAGGATGCAGCCTTCAGAATCTCAAATGGTGGTAGTTTACTTGACCTGGATATATTCTGTTTTCATGACCTTTCTACTTATCAGCACTATCATAACTTTAACAGTGTGCTTAATTTATACACAGCTTAGAGACTGCATAAATCTATGTGATTCCTGCTCTTAAGAGTTTATCACGTTGTTTATTTGATAATAAGCAGATTAAATGCTGAGTTTTAGAGAAAACTACAGTCTATCCAAAGTGTTTGCATTTCTAGTCTTTTCTTTGGAAAAGACCCTGATGCTGGGAAAGATTGAGGGCAGGGGGAGAATGGGACAACAGAGGATGATACGGTTGTATGGCATCGATAGACATGAGTTTGAGCAAGCTCTGGGAGTTGGTGATGGACAGAGAGGTCTGTAGCGCTGCAGTCCATGGGGTTGCAAAGAGTCGGACACGACTGAGCAACTGAACTGATCCAAAGTGTTCTTTCTCATCACCTCCTGGAAGAGATACAGGAAATATCAATATACTAGTCCAGGGCTAAACCTCTTTATAAATGAAGCTGGTTTGCCTTTGCTTATCCTGTTGAAGGTAAATTGTTGGCTTTGTAGTCAAGTGTTTTTGCAAGCCTGTTATGTCAAACCATTTCTGAATCTTTCTTATGAACCTTTCTCTGGCTTATCCTTCTACTGCTCTTCTGGGTGGTAGGATTTGACAGTATCTCTTGAAAAACTTGCCATAGCCCACACAGGGTGTGCCTTAAGTTTGTGAAAAACTTTTTGAAATTTCATTTCTCTTCACAAGTGTTTGTCTTTTAATTCTCAAGAAGCATTAAAAAAGAAGGCCAAGAAGCACCAATACATACTTAATTGTGTTATGTATGTTCTTTAGTTGTGGTACATTTTATTTAGTAATGGGTAGCCAATGATCAGAAAAGTGAAAGCATAGTCATTTATCGTAATCTAAAATGCTCTTCAGGCTGAGTTTCTTATCAGGGGAAGCTGAGTTTTCAGGGGGGATAGCATGTTTGATGCTTTCTATCCTGCGTCGTTAGAATCTTTGGAGGTGTTCTGCCACCTGATATGAAGAAAATAAACAGTCCATGGATATGGTGTACTGACATTTCCGAAAGCAGGATGAGAAGTTTAAACAGTGAAATGGAGCTGTACAGAGTTGTTTCCTACATATCTCTCTGAGACTGATAGCCAACTGTTGTGAAAAAGGTTTCCTGATTGGGTTTTCCCATTCGGTTGAGATATGAATGCAGGACTCTTTCTCTCTCTCTCATTAGTGCTGCTACCGGAGAAGGAATCCAGTATAATAAACCATTCTGTACACTACACAGTAATTTTTGAAGACATCTCTAGTACTTATGTTTTATTTAATGTCATGGAGTTTTACTTGTGATCAGTGCTCCTTGTGTGTTAATTAACACTTCTGTGCTACATTCCTGAGCTTAAGATGGCTAACTTCTGTCATCTCTTTCCACATTACCCATCATAGAGAACTGTGACATCAATCAGACATCAAAATCTTATAAAAAGGGACATATTTAAAACTCAGTCCCAAGGTTTTCATAATATTTGCGTTTTAATTCTCCCAAATAGCTTTGCATTTTCAGAGGCTGATTACTGAGTTTTCGGATCCAGCTGTTTGCTTTGTTTTTCTTTTCTCCGCCTGCTGCCAACCTTTTGGTCTTTTCACTGATCTTTCGCACTTTTACCAAAGGTTGGGAAGAAGCAAGAAGAAGACGATTTTAGTGCTTCCTCCTAAGTAATGAATTGGATAAGATATCAATTATTTTGGATTAATTATGGGTTTAGTTTAGTATACCATTTATTCTTCATTAGTGGAAATCATAGAGAATAGACTGAATTTTTAAATGTCATTCATACATTTTACGGTACTGGTACCCAGTTCATAGTGCTTCATAGAAGTGAAAATGCTAAATCACACTCTTGCATCCAAGACTTTGACAATGTAGTATTTTTTTGGTAGATTTTCAGTATTATTTAAGCTAGGTTTAAGGGAATAACAGGTCTTTGTTATTTAGTCACCATTAGCCTTGATGCTAGTGACTTCATAACAGTTTCAGGCTGTCATTCCCCTTTTGCATGACATTTTAAGTAAAATAATATGCTTATTTGCCTGTTGTTTCAAACTAATTTGACACTACAAAAAAAGTTGATTTACAGATGACCATGCTGGAGTTATTGGATCCCCCAAATTAAATTTTCATTAAAAAATACAAACACATTCTTTTCAGACAAACACATTCCAAAAATTCATTGATTCATGTTTGTGAGATGGAAACGGAACTTTTGGAAAATTGACTAATTAATTTTCCTAAACTTAGAAAAACAAAACACTTTTTTTTGTTGTTGTTTAGCAAAGCTTTCATTCCAATCCCAAAGAAAGGCAATGCCAAAGAATGCTCAAACTACCACACAATTGCACTCATCTCACACGCTAGTAAAGTAATGCTTAAAATTCTCCAAGCCAGGCTTCGGCAATATGCGAACGGTGAACTTCCTGATGTTCAAACTGGTTTTGTAAAGGGCAGAGGAACCAGAGATCAAATTGCCAACATCCGCTGGATCATGGGAAAAGCAAGAGAGTTCCAGAAAAACATCTATTTCTGCTTTATTGACTATGCCAAAGCCTTTGACTGTGTGGATCACAATAAACTGTGGAAAATTCTGAAAGACATGGGAATACCAGACCACCTGATCTGCCTCTTGAGAAATTTGTATGCAGGTCAGGAAGCAACAGTTAGAACTGGGCATGGAACAACAGACTGGTTCCAAATAGGAAAAGGAGTTCGTCAAGACTGTATATTGTCACCCTGTTTATTTAACTTATATGCAGAGTACATCATGAGAAATGCTGGACTGGAAGAAACACAACTGGAATCAAGATTGCTGGGAGATATATCAGTAACCTCAGATATGCAGATGACACCACCCTTATGGCAGAAAGTGAAGAGGAACTCAAAAGCCTCTTGATGAAAGTGAAAGTGGAGAGTGAAAAAGTTGGCTTAAAGCTCAACATTCAGAAAACGAAGATCATGGCATCCGACCCATCACTTCATGGCAAATAGATGGGGCAACAGTGGAAACAGTGTCAGACTTTATTTTTCTGGGCTCCAAAATCACTGCAGATGGTGACTGCAGCCATGAAATTCAAAGATGCTTACTCCTTGGAAGGAAAGTTATGACCAACCTAGATAGCATATTCAAAAGCAGAGACATTACTTTGCCAACAAAGGTCTGTCTAGTCAAGGCTATGGTTTTTCCTGTGGTCATGTATGAATGTGAGAGTTGGACTGTGAAGAAGGCTGAGCGCCAAAGAATTG
>NW_011495070.1:7682167-7686738 GCF_000754665.1 Bison bison bison | reverse complement strand
GAAGGCTGAGCGCCAAAGAATTGATGCTTTCGAACTGTGGTGTTGGAGAAGACTCTTGAGAGTCCCTTGGACTGCAAGGAGATCCAACCAGTCCATTCTGAAGGAGATCAGCCCTGGGATTTCTTTGGAAGGAATGATGCTGAAGCTGAAACTCCAGTACTTTGGCCACCTCATGCGAAGAGTTGACTCATTGGAAAAGACTCTGATGCTGGGAGGGATTGGGGGCAGGAGGAGAAGGGGAAGACAGAGGATGAGCTGGCTGGATGGCATCACTGACTCGATGGATGTGAGTCTGAGTGAACTCTGGGAGTTGGTGATGGACAGGGAGGCCTGGTGTGCTGCGATTCATGGGGTCGCAAAGAGTCGGACACGACTGAGCGACTGATCTGATCTGAGCAAAGCTTAAAGAACTAAAGGAATAATACTGGATAAACTTACTCAGAAGATGGAGTTGAGGGCCTGCCATATAATGAATACTTAAAGATCATAGTGGTCCATCCCGTGGATCGGAGAAGATGCACAGTTTTGTTGTTTTTAAATATACCTGGCTATTCCATCTGTTAAACAGTTGAGGGACTTTTTAGCTATGGATAAGCAACTCCATTTGGGAAAGAAGCACAGTGTTCCTTTAGGGCCACGATACATATGTGCATAGAAAAAGCCATTACTACTATGGTTCAGGGTTTTTTTTTAAGGGCAAGCTGTGCCTACTATTCTTGGGGGAATTTAATAAAAATCTCAAAAGACCTGCAGTACTTCCTCTGACATAAGGAAGGTGATTTCTTAAGAATAATTTAGACACCTCTCTTTAATTATTTGGACCTTCCATTAGTTAGAATGACTTTTATGCTGAAGTTGTTTAGTCACAAAGTAGTATCTGACTTTTTGCCACCCCATAGACAGCAGCCCACCAGGCTCCTCTGTCCACAGGATTCTCCAGGCAAGAATACTGGAGTGGGTTGCTGTTTCCTTCTCCCCTCTACTAACTATCTCCCAGATACTGTTCATGTCCATTGAGTCAGTGATGCTGTCTAAACATTTTATCCTCTGCTGCTGCTTTCTCCTTTTGCCTTCAATCTTTTCCAGCATCAGGGTCTTTTCCAATGAGTCGGCTCTTTGCATCAGATGCTGAAGTAGAATCTTTTAAAGTAAGAGTAACTAACACTCATCTTCCTTCAGCAGTGGCTTAACAACCATAGACAACTTGAATGAAATATTTAAACTAACAGCCTCCAGAATGTCTTAACTCCTTAAGTCCCCATTCTATTGGGTAGAATCTAGTTTTGTAATGTTTCATATTACGGACTCTCTGATCCTTAACACAGTCACTTGTGCTTGTGAAGACGTTAGAACCATTACCCTATCTCTCTAACAGTATCTCTCTCCACCTCCAGAAAACACATGTCAGGACAGGGGCTTCTTTTCCTTCAAAAGAAAAGGCTGAAATGTTGAGTCTATTTGTGCAGATTCAACCTGGGTTGTAACTGTGACTCAAAAGGATTGCACAGCTCTAAAGACAAGCTCTGCTAGTGCCCTTCCTTCTCACAGTGGTGGGTTATTTTTCCTTCTTTGATTGTTTGTTAGATGCTGAAAGTAACTCGATGATTGAGAGTGAATCTAAAGGGACTGGTTCCCAGTAAAAGACTTTAAGAAACTCTAGTGGTAAGAGAGAGAGGCAAGAGGTGGGTGAGGATTTTGGAGGCATCTCCTGAAATGGATGGCAAGAGAGGTTTTGCTCATTTGGGGTAAAGAGTATCCTGGTGCCTTGGGAGTTTATGGCAGTAACATATGATTTTAGTAGTCTATTCTGAACCTGCAGACATTGCTAAAACTCAAATATATATTTTTCCGAGCTAATGTTAAAATCATTTGTATCTGAAAAAAAAAAATTCCTGAAATATTTCCCTGCTTCTTTAAATGACTACCTCTGCCATTTAAGTGGGTTTACCACAGGATTCTTTGAAATCGGAGAGTCTCCTTTAGTGGAGATTTTGCCCCCAGCCTGAACATTTGGCAGTGTTGGGAGACATTTTCAGTTGTCACAGTTGGAGGGTGCTACTGGTGTCTAGTCGGTAGAAGCCAGAGACGCTGTTAAACCTCCTAAACACAACCGCAGCAAAGAATCACCGTGTCCAAAGGATCAGTGTTGCTGCTACTGAGAAACCATGCCTTAAACAAGGAGCGCCCTTAGAATGCTGAAAATACAGTGAGGCTTTCTTTACAGCTTTTCAAAAACACTCTTACTACTTGCAGGGTGGAGAGGGGAGCGGTGTTGCCATGAGATAGACAGCCAGTCCCTGGGAAGAAGGGAACCTTGACCCGGTCATGCTGGTTTCCTCCATCAGCTTCTTTACAGCCAAGATTTCTTAAGTAGAACAAACACTAAAAAGCCTTGGCCTGTGCCTGGCCGGCTCCTATCTGGATGAGTTGCCTAGCATCTCTGAGCATTTTCCCATCTCCCTGCCCAAGCGGTTGTTTGGCTCAAATGAATTAATATACGTAAGACTTCCAAAGATTTTATGGTGCTACGTAAATGCTGGGCTTGTTTTTATGAATTACTTTCCTATCACTTTTTGCCTCCTACTGAAGGCAATGGCACCCCACTCCAGTACTCTTGACTGGAAAATCCCATGGATGGAGGAGCCTGGTAGGCTGCAGTCCATGGGGTCGCTGAGGGTCGGACACAACTGAGCAACTTCACTTTCACTTTTCACTTTCATGCATTGGAGAAGGAAATGGCAACCCACTCCAGTGTCCTTGCCTGGAGAATCCCAGGGACAGGGGAGCCTGGTGGGCTGCCATCTATGGGGTCGCACAGAGTCGGACACGACTGGTGACTTAGCAGTAGTAGCAGTAAGTGCAGACTTAGAGTGATCTGAGGCTTATTTCACTCATGGGGAAGCCGAGGTGTCATGGCAAGGTCCTGAACAACTGCTACATATTGGATACTATTTCTAGGTGCGGGGGATTCAGTAATGAACCCAGGTCCTTACTGTCATTGGACTCACAGCAGAGCATCATTTATGTTTCAGATGAGCTGGGTAAAATAGTCTTTGTGGTTTGATGAGAACATGTTAATGGAAATCATTAACAAGCTAACAGGGATTCCCCAAGTGGCTCAGCAGTAAAGAATCTGCCTGCTGAGAAATGTGGGTTCCATCCCTGGGTCAGGAAGATCCCCTGGAGGAGGAAATGGCAACCCACTCCAATATTCTTGGGCTTCCTTGGTGACTCAGACGGTAAAGAATCCACTTGCAATGCAGGAGACCTGGGTTCAGTCCCTGGGGCAGGAGGATCCCTTGGAGAAGGAAATGGCAACCCACTCCAGTATTCTTGCCTGGACAGAGGAGCCTGGCAGGCTACAGAATGTGGGGTTGCAAAGAGTCAGACATGACTGAGCAACTGAGAATGCACAGGCCATAAGCTAACATTTAAGTAAATCCTAAGGATACTAGATGCTTTGTATCCTCTTGCAAGTTTTCTATAGTTTCTGGCACTGCTTTCTGTAGCAACATTTATTTCACTGTTTTTGAAATAAAATCACTTTGTGGAGGGGAGAGGATTAGTTGGTGTGGTGGAGAATAAGATTAAAGGGTGATTGTTAAAAACAAGGCTTTAAAAACAAGAAAGATCAGTTTTCTTTCTTTTTTTTTTTGGAGTAGATGCCCCTGGCGGGCTACAGTCCTTGGGGTTGCAAAGAGTCAGGCATGACTGAATGACTAAGCACACACACACACACATTGGCACCATAACCACGGCTTGACGTCAAGCTTTTAGAAGAAATTAGAGAGAGAGAGAGTATTTGGAAAGGAACAAGCAGGAAGGCACAGGGACTTGAAACCATGTCACATGAAGAGCAGTTGGAAGACCTGGAGGTGTTTAGTCTGATTTGGGGGATGATATGATTGCTTTCTTAAAATATTTGAAGGGCTGTCATGTGAAGAAAGGATTAGATGCACTCTTTGTGGCCTCCAGGGGATAAAGTTAGGATCAGTGGCTGGCGATTATTTGAAGCAAAGTTTGGTTTAATATATTAAAAAAACAATTATATGAAAACAGAAACTGTTCACAGATGAAATGGGCTGTGTTGATGAGCCAGAATGTTCCAGCAGAAGTTGTTCAGTTAGCTGAAATGTCGGTGATGACAACATCCTTTTTTTAATGATAAAACTTTTATTAAACAATATGAAAATAAAATACCAGTTATTAGAGGATAGGGCCTTTGTCTCTTTCTTCCTCTTCATATCCTCATGATAGAAAAAGAACTACCTGGGAATTCCCTGGCGGTTCAGTGGCTAAAACTCTGTACTTTCACTGCCAACGATCTGGGTTTGATCCCAGGTCACGGAGCTAAGATCGCACAAGCCACTTGATGCAGCCACACACACACACACACAAAAAAAGTTGTGTCTGACTTCGTGACCCCATGGACTATGGCCCCGCAGGCTCCTCTGTCCATGGGATTCTCCAGGCAAGAATACTGGAGTGGGTTGCCATCCTCCTCCAAGGGATCTTCCTGACCCAGGGATTGAACTCGCATCTCCAGAATCTTCTGTATTGGCAGGGGGGTT
>NW_011495070.1:7680424-7682067 GCF_000754665.1 Bison bison bison | reverse complement strand
ATTGGCAGGTGGATTCTTTAGCATTGTGGCACCTGGGAAGCCCCCCATTCCAGAATAAAATATCACAAAACTGATTGAGTGATCCCATACTTTGAGAGACCGATAGTTTCTCATTTTTTGCCAGTTAAGCCTTACTTAATTGCAATGGACATCCTTATCCATTTATCCTTGTACATATGTGAGATTTCTGTAACACAAATTTGGACTTTCTTCCATATATGTAATATGTATAAACAGAAGAAGTCTGTTTCTTCTGAAGAAGCCAAATCTCTTAATCTAATATTGTTTAACATGGATCCTGGATCTTATTTATTACAATCCATTTTAGGGCAAGTGATAATTGTGTCTCCTGAAAAATATGGCTTTAAAAAAAAAGTATCAGCTCTAGCGCTTGGTGTGTGTCACTGCACTCTGCGTCAACACTGTTAATTTTTAAAGGCTGTATATCTGGTCATACATCTTACAGAAATGACTTTCTTTCTTTTCATCTGGTCCCAGTGGCGAAGTGAGTAGGAGTCTAGTTAACCAGCGCTGGTTCAGGCTGTGAACATGGGACATTCACTGTCTTGAACAACTTCTGTAGTTCTCTGTACCTTTCTTGAGCTTGGTGTTCTCCAGACCTGCATGGCTTTATGTGTAAAATATCTTTCTGTGGGTGGCACGGTACCTGGGGTGGCCACGCGTGCAGGTTTGAGTGGTCATAAAAATCACAGGTCTGTGAGTTGCCACTTCATCCAGGCTCAATTACCCTGACTAATCCAGTCATCTGTGTAACATGGTAATAACAACCTGCTGACCTGGCCAACTGAAGAAAATGCATCAAAATGGACTTGCCTCGACAGTTGCTCTCCAGTGTTTGTTTAGACAGGAGAAATCCTATCACTTTTCAGCATACAGGTGAGGTGGTCTCAAGACTACCCTTCTTTGCCATTTTCATTTACCTTTGGCATGGCAGCTGCCCTCCAGTAAGATTCTCAGAACTATAGTCTGTATTTTTATAAGAGCCGGAGCAGTTTGGCTCCAAAATCTATACTCTTGGCTACAGTGTTGTTCTGCCTTTGCCAGACTGAAGAGTTCTGTCTTGAAAAGATGGTGTGAGCGGCTGCCTTTTCAAAAGAACCATGCTCTCCGCAGAAGCAGTCCTCACCTGCCTTTAGGTTTTCAGATCTGTTTGAACAGGAGCCCAGCATGAAGATCCCTGGACGTGTTGGTCCTTGGTTAGCTCTGCTGTTTTATTTTTATAAGATTTTTATTTTTTTGATGTGGACCATTTAAAAAGTTTCGGTGGTAAAGAATCCGTCTGCCAATGTAGGAGGTCCAGGAGATTCGGGTTGGATTCCTGGGTTGGGGAGATCCCCTTGTAATAGGAAATGACAAGCAACTCCAGGATTCTTGCCTGGAGAATCCCATGGACAGGGAAGCCTGGTGGGCTGCAGTTCATGGGGCTGTAAAGAGTCGGACACAACTGAGCACTCACTCGTTGAATTGGTTACCATATTCCTTCTGTTTTATGTTTTGGGTGTTTGGCCTTCAGGCATGAGGGACCTCAGCTCCCCAACCAGGGATTGAATCCCTGGTAGCACCCTCATCGGAGGGCCAAGTCTTTGCTGTCTCCTCTTTGCTGTCTCCTGGCCCCACATACC
>NW_011495070.1:7630166-7680324 GCF_000754665.1 Bison bison bison | reverse complement strand
CTCCTTTACCACCAACTCATGTTTTACCTCTGTCACAGTGGCAGTGGGGCCTGGAGACTTGTACAGAATGTCAGTGGCGGTGATTTGAACCACAGAAGTAAAGCAAAGGTGGAGCTGTAGGTGACTGGCCTCTACTTTAGAGGTCATGCTCTCCCCAGTGATTCCAATAAACCAGATGTTCTGCTTCGTTTGTTGATCTAGATACTAACTAGTGACAGCCATTTTCTGTGCTTCTATTTCCTTTAGCCGCACCACACAGCATCTTGGTGAGAAAAGCCCCTTTGGCCAGCTAAGCTAATGCAGCTGTGTGCACAGTGCAGACTTTAGGGGAGGGGCTTCAGTCTAAAGACAGCTAGATATCTTCTGCCCCAGTAGCTTACATAGCAAGAGCTGGTTAGGCACATGAAGTAAGGACCTTGCTCCTGATCCTGAAACTGGGCCAGCCAGGACGATCCACGAAGACATCCTTCAAGTTGCTGGTCGGATCATGCAATGCCAACTTCAACCTCTGACTCTTCTGCTGACCATCAAGTTTAAACAGTCGGGTTTCGTTTTTGCTAGTCTACTCTCCCTCTGAGGAGTGTCATCTGACTTTCTCTGTGTTTGTTTCTGATTTTTCCTGGATCTGTTTCTTTCATTTCTAGCACCCAGATGTCTTCTTTGAAGGATGACTTCCATGAATGTAAAAGGTGGACAACTGCCTTGCATTTTGCCCCAAGTATAACATTGAACCTTTACACTGATGGCAGACAGTATAAATGGTTCTCTGTTTTGAATATTAGTTATTTCATAGATATCTGACTATAGCTGTTAGGTTAAAAACTACTTTCTAAAGGCTGGTAATATTATAGCAGTGCTGCAATAAACTTTTAATTTCTAGTTCCTTTAAAAAGCATTTTCTTATTTCCTTTTGAAAGAGTCCAGAGGTGATTTTTGATAGATAAGAAATGCTCAGAATCAAGTCTTATCTCATTATGGAGTTTTTTAAAAAACATACCTTATCAAAAGTATGTTTTAGACTTTTTTTTTTAAGAAAGTCAAATTACTATGGATATAATTCCTGCAGAGGAATACCTGGAGGTTAACATTAACATTTATGCAAAGAAATCGGACATATGTCGAAGCTTGACAAAATTTCCTGGATAGTACGTAAAAGAAATACAACTGTTTTAATGGTTTGACCTTGAGGTTTGGCTTCAGAATGGCTACGTGATAATAATTCCAGAGTTCCCCTAGGGGGTAAAACATATATCCCCTATGCTGTTTAGTCGCTAAGTTGTGTCCAACTCTTTGTGACCCTGTGGACTGTAGCCCGCCAGGCTCTTCTGTCCATGGAATTTTCCAGGCAAGAATACTGGAGTGAGCTGCCATTTCCTTCTCCAGGGGATCTTCCCAACCCGGGGATCGAACCCTGGTCTCCCGAATTACAGGCAGATTCTTGACTGTCTGAGCCACCAGGTACCTGCTGGCATATTCTGTTTTGGTACCTTTCGCCCCAGTTCTAACCCACTGTGGGACTTCAGCCCACCCTTTCTCCTGGCCGCCATGAGAACACGTGTGGCTGTAGCAGTGGCCCGCTTCACAGAATCTGCAGGTGGTATCTGTCTTTAATCACTTCGGGTATTTCCTTACAGTGAGGTCTGCAGCTCAGCACCTCTCCGGTTGTAGCATTCCCTTACTATTCACATCCTGCAGTAGCCCTTTCCCGGGAGAGCCTCTGAAGTTGAGCAAACAGAGGTGGTTTATACAAAGAAGCAACTTTCTCAGTTTAGGAGCTGTTACAGCTAAAAGGTTGAAAACGTCTTTTTCTGTGTACCTGGGAATTCCTAAATGGTTTGCAGCTGCTATTGGATTTTTTGAAGACACGTTTGTTTTTCGTCACTGCAGCACAGAAACGACACTTTTAGATTTTGGATTTCACGCAGCTTACTTCTTAGAACCTGTTGAAGGACTGTTGGGAAAAGCTATTTGTCACGACATTGAATAACTATACTGGAAAAAAAATTTTTTGGCAGGTATGGACTAGGTCTGGAGACCCTGATGAACTTGGCCCATGCCACGGTAACTGGGAGGGTGGCAGAGCAGTACATATACTGGTGCTTTGTAGGTCTGGGATAGCTCTCTTCTTGGCTATTGAAATTCAAATAGACTTGCTGTTTTTTTTTTTTTTTCAACCTTTGATTCTGTTCTTAGATTGAAAGAACTGATATGAATCATTCAGGGGCATTTTCTTTTAACTTGAAGTTTGTGGTCTGAGATTGGAGTTGGAACACTTGGAAATATGTAACAGTAGCTTTAAGGAAGGGAGCTAAATGACGGTGTGTGCAGGGCAGGCTGTGTGTCTGTTCCCTCTGCTGAGGTGCTGGTTGTCTGTGTTACTGGTTTGGTAGGCTCCGTGTTGATCTGTGGTCTGGAATGTCAAAGGACTGCCAACCTAAGAATTTTGCTTCCCTCTTTACCCTAAAGTGATGGTGTGGGAGTTTCTGGTACTGGCTCATGGGGGTGGGGACAGCCATATATGGAAGAGGGAAGGGGGATTGGCTGGCTTTGGCATTCTCATCCATTCTTCCTAATGCCATTTTATTACTCTATTAACAGAGAGTGGATACTCTGAATAATTATTTGTCTGTCTTTTCCTTCACAGTGTAATGCACACTTCACTTGTTTTCTTCAACTTTTTGTAATCTATGTGTTTATGATACACTGAAGAGCAATAAATTAGAGAAGAGAGATAATTAGCTTTGACAGCCTTACAGAACTGATACTGTAAGAGGAGGGAGCAAGAGGGTTGCTTTAGCAAAGGATTCCATGACTGGGTTTGAGTGAAATTATCCAGATAAATTCATCAGCTGTCTGGGTGGCCCGGGACATAGGAAGAAGTGGATTATGGTGTGATTTTTTAAGAATTTAAATATTTTTCATAGTTTAAAAAATATTTTTTATTCCCAATATAGATTTTTTTAAACCATTTTTAATTGAAGTGTAGTTAATTTTCCATGTTGTGTTAGTTTTAGATGTAAAGTGATTCAGATATATATATATATATATTCCTTTTTAGATACCTTTCCATTATAGGTTATTACAAAAGATACTGAATATAGTTCCCTGTGCTATCTAGTAGGTCCTTGTTGTTTAGATGTTTTATATATAATAGTGTGTATAAGAATGTAGGATTTTTAGGTGGAGAGATTCAAGATACTGAGCAGTGAAATGGGAGGAAGAAACAGCAACTTGGCCACTGGTGTTAAAAATTCCTAATGTTCTCAGTGCCTCTTAATCTCTCTCTGAGCATGAGCCTGTGTCGTTTTTTGAGAGACCTTTGTTTAATAGCCCTCTTACATTAAAGGAAAGAGTTCCTCTCACTTTGGTGACTTGCCCATTGGGGGATGTGGCCTTTAAGAAACATGGTTCATTTGGCATATTAACTTGAGTTGGCAGTCCCTCCCAATTTGGGGGTGCTTTGCATAGGAGACCTGTCTCAGTGTCTATAGGGAAGGAGGTTAACCATGGGTTGGCTTAAATTATTCCTACTATTGTACTTATTTTCTTTCTTTTGGATTGGAAAGAAAACGTGGAACAGAGTGTGAGCTTGACTTGGGCAAAAAGGGAGGGGAGGTGGGTAAAATTCACAGCATCTAATAAAAGAAATGAGCAAATCAGGCTCCTGTGTCACCATTATTCCTACGGCTTTTCCTCCCTGGGTCGGATCAAGCCCTCATCCACAGTGGAGGTCATGTGATACGGAAAAAAAGGGGTCTCTCTAGAATGTTCTGAGATATACCTGGTTAGTGCTCACAAGAGAGGAGAGAAGGCTGTGCAGAGGAGTTTCACTGGGAAAGAAAGTGTTGATCCAGGTCACTGTCAACTCTATGCCATGAGTTACTTTCAGTCACTGTGAGCTCTTAGCCACAGGGTCTCTAAGCATTGACTTAGGACTAGCTTGAAGGTGGGAGCTTGGAAAGGTTTGGCTTTTCCTGCACACAGAACCCCGTGTCACTGGAGATCAGCAGGAAGAGCTCCTTTAAAACGTCCAGCTTTTCTCCTCTCTACACCCAGGAACGGCTTCTGCTTCCCCCAACCCCCTCCATCCCTCTGTCTTTTGTTCCATGAATAAATATTATGTGGTTTGGTGCTCATTACTCTTTGATATGAAAAAAGGCAATTCATTAGGTTGAAGGAGGAGGGGGGAGGGAGACACCATTTTTCACCCGGCGCATCAAGCGCGGTTACACTGATTTGAATTCCCAGAAAAGTAATAAAACAGTGAAAATAATGATAAAACAGCGCCTGGGCTGACAGCTGTGCAGCACACAGGAGCCCGGCGCACAGGCCCCCGTGCTGCAGGAGGACAATATTGCCAAGCATATGGTGCCTGGCAACCCAGTTGCTGGACTCGGTCACCAGCTTTTGTCCGAGTGACTCGAGGCATCAGGCCTGTGGTGGCTCTTCAGAAACTTCTAGTCTCCTTGGCAGGAGGGCTCTTGGCTCCAGGCCAGCCGGGCTGTACTGTGGCTGACTCAGACTTGGGCAGCGTTCACGCCTCCTTCCTTTGGTCACTAATCAGATCATTTGTTCCAAAAGGAGAAACTAGGATCTTTTTTTTCCATCGCAGCCCAGTGGCTCCATAACCAAAGGGAAATTTTCTGCAGGAATGCCAGTGAGTTATTAGAGACGCATTAATTCACCGGGGCTCACTTCTGGTCAGAGTGACCAAGGCTTTGTTTTGTGTTTAGTACTTTTCAGATGTGCTTTGCATGTTCCCTCTTGATTCTTAAGACTAGGATAGCTAAAGCCAGCTAGTGTCTTAGGGCCAGGGTTCCTGCTCCAAGGGAGCGTGTATACCCGTCTATCTAGTTTTTACAAGACACTGCTAAAATAGGCCCTTTGCTTAGCATGGGTGTATTTTTTAGATGTGTGAGGCTGGCATGTGTGTGTGCATAAAAAGACTAATTAACTCTACTTTGCTCAGAGGGTTCTCCTCGGCTGCGCCGTGACCATGCCCCACACCAGCCAGAGTTGTACCAGCATCCTGAATCCTTTACGACCTCAGCTTCTATGGAGTCAGGGTCACTCATTCTGGTTCCTTTCTTCTTGACTCCAGAGTGCAAGGAAAGACCCAGAAAGGCCACATGGTCCTGGGAGAGTGGTTCCTGCAAACGTAGCAGAAGGCGAGTTTCAGAGAGAGTCACACTCCATGAGGAAGAGCGGTAGCCTGTGCTATTGTGCTGCGTGCCGGAGAATATTTTTATTTCAGGAGCTGAAAGGAGAAGACAGGTGGCACTGATACCCTGATTGAGGAGCACCAAATGTCACCATATTCTTGATCTCTTTGTGCATATGTGCTAAGTCAATTCAGTCGTGTCTCTTTGCAACCTTATGGACTGTAGCTTTCTAGGCCCCTCTGACGTTGGGATTCTCCAGGCAAGAATACTGGAGTGGGTTGCCATGTCTTCCTCCAGGGGTTCTTCCTGACCCAGGGATCAAACCCAGGTCTCCTGTCTCCTGCATTGGCAGGTGGATTCTTTACCACTAGTGGTGCTTGGGAAGCCCATTCTTGAAGTCTAGAGAACTTATTTATTTATTTTTTTTTGGCAGAACACCCATAAAGCTTTCGTTTTGGTGTTGGAATGAGTGAATTTCTTTTTCTCCTGAACAAATGTCATTCCAAGGCCAAATCTGCTGGGAAAAAAATATACATATGTATGTGTATGTATATTTATTTATTTCTGTGATGTTCTACTAATGACTAATCAGAGATTACATTGGAACGCTCTGCGGGAACTGATACTTTTTCAGGCCTTTAGTTTTACATTTGTGATCACTGGCCTTGAAGAAAATGTTTCTATTTGAAGGAAAATAGATCTCTTCTATAAATCTGGTGTGAGTAATGAGGCCCTTGCTGTAGCCCTGGGGGGCCGGGAGGGTCCATGTCTGTGCCCCAGATGAGAGAGCATCCTGAAGATTGAGGGGTTCCTGTTTGCTATGTACTAGCTGGGTTGGTTCTAGAAGCTCCTTGATGCTGGGAACATGCTTTCAACCTTGCCTTAATGGTGTATTTTCACAAGTCATGTTCTGGGAGAGATATTTCAGCTTTTACTTTCCTGAGTTTCCTGAGTTAGGGGAACAATCTTTACCTTCTCTCCTTTTAAAAGATGGAAGCAAGAAAATGACTAAAAAAGACCCACACTTAACTCTTCGTCTTCCTTGTCCTGAGCACCGTGGAGCCACCCACAGCCACTGGGGAGGTTTTACTACAACTCTCACAGCCTCCCCCAGGGAGCACTAGTGGAGAAGTTGGAAGGGATGAATAGGGGAGGAAGAAAGAGCTGAAAGAAACGCGGGAGACAAGAGGAAGAAGGTGAGGGTAAGAAATAAGACGTTTTGGGGTATTAAGAGTAGTGAATATTTAGATAGACAAAGGATCCTTGGTTCCACTGAATTAAACTTGTGGATTCTCTTTGGCCATTTTATATTTGCACAATAATATTAGACATTCTGTTATGCAGCACATTTATGGGATAAGCAGAGCTACAGTGAGACTCAGCTCACTTATCAGGTCACTCAGTGAGGAGGAGGCAAAGCAAAAGTAGAAACAGCCTATTGACATTCTGCGTTTGGTACAGCTTTTCCAGTTGGATGAAGAACTGTGAATCTGAAATTCCAGCTGTGTTGTTTTTCCGAACTATTAAGAAATAGAAATCTGCAGGGGCTATGGGGACAGTTCAATTAAAAAAACACTTGCCCCCCCCCAATGTGATTTGTATTATAATTATTTAATACCTAAAGGACTCTTATAATTGAATTTCAGGGTGCTTCATTTACATTCTAGCTGGCAAGAGTTAGAAACAGTATCACTTTGTGGTCCTCTGATCACCATCCCAAACATTCACAGAATGCCCCGTGATTCGATTATAAGTATCTTCTGGGCACTGTGTAACTCTGTACTTTCTAGTTATCATTATAAAGCACCAGTGGCTGGTTGTTCATAACCCTGCCGTGGATAGTGCAAGGTGCTCTGGGCATAACCACGTGTTTTATAGGGGGAATGATCTAGCTGTAGGGGCAGAAAAGGGTTACATACTCATTTTTAAGTTATACCAACAGAACTTTTGAAGTAAAAACTTGCTGGTGATATTAAACAATTGACAATTTTGTTGCGAGTAAATGAAACACAGAGTCTAAAGATGTAGACCAAAAACCCTATAGCAGCAAGAGAAAGGAGAGGATACGGTTGTGTACATAAAGCTGTGTCTTTGTAAAATGAAAATTAAACAAAGAACACTATAAGAAAATATGCCACGTGGAGGAAAGAATTACTGGATATGAGTATCTAGTAATCTTGGAATTAAAAAATGGAGCATGAATATTTTCAAGGATGTTTCTGCAGAATAAGGAGGCTTCAGACTGCTCCTCCCAGGGCACCATGGAGTCATCTACGTGCAGACCTCGCCAGAGCTCTTTAAAGTGGTCGCCAGCTCTCGACAGCAATTGCTTCTGAGTAGTGTTCAAACAGCCCTGACACGAGTCCCTTGGTATGTCATTATAGAGTCTCATATTTAACCTTTTTCTAATAGCCTCCCTGAAGTCCAGAGTTCTCAGTGAGCGCCAGAGGAAGTTAGAAAAGGTGTTTTTCCTCCTCTTGACTGCACAGCTGGGAGGAGCATAGTTATCTGGAAGTCATCTTTGTTTTTCCTTTTTTTTTTTTTTTAGTCCTAGGAGGGGAGCAGGTGGATGCAAACAGAAAGTGGCTTTATTGAGATAGGCCAGACTTTGTGGCGAGTGTCAATACATTAATAAGACTATCTCTTTCTCCAGTTTTGTTTTTTTTAACTGAGTCTCTTGCTCAGTGAAAGAACTCTGTTCTTCTGGGAGAGGACTAGGGAACACAGGCATTCATGGAGTATGTGGCTCTCCTCTTTTTCGCTCTCCTAAGCTTATTATTAGTGACGCATAAATGACGCTGAGAGATCAGGGACACGCTGCAGAGTGTGGACAAGAGTGTGGACAAGAACAGAGCTGATGGTTACACTGGTACAGGACCCCCGTGGCCCCTGCTTACCGGAAATAAAACGAAACCTGTTTGCCCAGCCGTTAAACCATCTCATCAATTTCATGACCACTGTGCCTTTAGAAGGATGGTCCTTTTTTTTTTTTTTTAAACTTGATTTGTTTGTTTGGCCACACTGCACAGCTTGCAGTATCTTACTTCCCCGACCAGGGATCAAACCTGTGTCCCCTGCAGTGGAAGCTTGACCACCAGGGAAGTTCCAGTCCTTTCTTATTAAGAGAAGCATATGGACTTGGTGACATCTCTGATGTTCTAGAAATCAGAGAGAGTATTCCTGATTTTAGGAGGGTGGGGAACACCCAGCAGTTCTTGTCCTAAGAGGAGACTGGAGGCAGAGATCCAAAGAAACTTCCCCTTTGCTACTTTCCAGCCTCTGGCCCTGGGCCAGTGGGCGACTGCAGATGCTCTGGCCTGTGGTCACCATCAGTGAACATGAAGGAGAATGGGCCAGGGGACGAGAGCTGGAGAGAAGAAGGAAGCGGAAATGAGGCAGAGAGGGCAAGGACCGCTAGAGATGTGTGGGTGCAGACCCGTCGTGACCTAGAGCTCCTTTGTGCAATAGACAGAAAGTCTGTGCAGGTGCTTGGAGACCCGTGGAATGTCTGGTGAAGGCCCTGTTCTGACTGTCCTTCCTGGCTTGTTCCCTACTGATGCATCGTTTTCGATCTACACAAATTCCCAGGCGCCTTCTGCCTCTGAGTCCTCAAGCAGAGCAGCTTGTGGTTTGGGGGATACAAGTGAGGTCACCTCTTGAAAGGGTCTCCTCCCTCTAGCCCCTTACCCAGGGTGTCCCCTCCTTCCCCTGATGAGGGCTCTGCCCTGTGCTCTGTGGGTGCTGGGTGCTGAGAACAAGGGAATGCTCCTTCAGCAGCTGATGTCTGCTGCTTTTAGGGGTTTTTCTCCTGGCCTAGGACTTCCCTGGTGGCTCAGACCTGAAGAATCCACCTGCAATGTGGGAGACCTGGATTTGATCCCTGGGTCAGGAAGATCCCATGGAGGAGGTCATGGTAACCCACTCCAGTATTCTTGCCTGGAGAATCCCCCTGGACAGAGGAGCCTGGTAGGCTACAAAGTCGGGCCAAGAGTCAGACTCAGCTGAGTGACTAAGCACACACATTCTGTCGGCTAAGTCAGCACCAAGCCAGTAAGTTCCTCTGGGTGGCTGTAAAATCTCTATTCTGTGTATAATACAGACAGAATTCCTGATAATCAAATACAACAAATGCTCCCAGCACCCTCTGTCTCTCATCCCCTTCATTGGGGTGCATTTGGTCTAACTCAAAGAATATTATGTTGAGAGCCAGGAAATCTGGTCTAGTTCAAGCTTTCCCCCCAACAAATTGTGTGACCTTGAGTGAATCACTGAATATCTTAGGACCACAAAACTCATGGTTTCATTTAGTGGATTTGTAAGGACACTTCCCAGTAGGAAGGAAATATTTCTATGATGCTAGCGTTTAGTCCACTTTGTGTAGCCATGCTGGTACTGACTTAAATCCTAGGAATATCTGCATCCTTATTTCTGGTTACTGAGAGGCCGCCACCACCATAGCAGCAAAAGAGAGCTCAGCCTTCACTGGAATGATGGGAGGGTTTTGTCTAACGGATCATAAGTAAGTAAAGTGAAGTTGCTCAGTCGTGTCCGACTCTATGTGACTCTATGGACTGTAGCCTACCAGGCTCCTCTGTCCATGGGATTTTCCAGGCAAGAGTACTGGAGTGGGGTGCCATTTCCTTCTCCAGGGGATCTTCCTCACTCAGGGATCGAACCCGGGTCTCCTGCATTGCAGGCAGACGCTTTACCCTCTGAGCCACCAGGGAAGCCCATAAATATAGTTTATAGATTTAATGCACATGGACATGTGCCCTGCTTGGAAATAGGGTGTGTAAAATTTATTAAGTCCGCAGAACGTGAAGGAGTGTTTTCTAATTCTGTCGGTGCTCTCCGTTTAGAACCCTTGGCCCCTCCTTTTCTCATCATGTTCTCCTAGCGCCATATACATCAGTGGTCCTTATCTTGTGTAGCTTCCAGACTGTGTGGTGAGCCTCTTTAAAAGAGAGATTGGGCCTGATGTAGAGGAGGAACTCCAGAGATATCTCTTGGATGGACCTGAACTATGGTGTTGGCTGAGGTATTTCATCCCATCCTTATTATTTATGGCATGGGTCCTAAACTTCAGGGCTGGAATCTTCAAATGTGGCTAGAAAACTCAACTTTGTTTTTCTAGTTGGTTGAAACCATGTTCCTCTTCTCTTTGAATCAGCCATCTGCCATCTAATAGTGAAACCAGGGTGCCTTTTTTGTACCACTTCTTAATGATTTGTAAATTTACAAATCATTGCGTGCATGCTCAGTCACGTCCAACTCTTTGCAACCCCATGGACTGTAGCCCACCAGGCTCCCCTGTCCATGGGATTCTTCAGGCAAGAATACTGGAGTGGGTTGCCATTTCCTTCTCCAGGGCATCTTCCTCACCCAGGGATTGAACTGGTGTCTCTTGTGTCTCCTGCACTGGCAGGTGGATTCTTTACCACTGATTTTAACTTTCTTTTGATAAGCCCAAATAATATCCCGAGGATCTTAGTCAGTTTCTGAAAATCAGTGTATAAAATTTCAGTTTATAGGCTTTTGTAGCACATTTGTATAGTTGACCTTCAGAGCGATTCTTTTAGACTCTCAATTTCTTACTGGTAGACTATCTTGAACAGTGTAATACAGTATTTTTACAGTATTTTAGCTGAATTTCCTTTAGAAACATGAATTCGGAGGATGAGCAGTGGGTCGATTTATGAGACAATCTGTGCAAATAATGAGGACACAATCTGTAAACAGAGATCTTGTTTCTTCAGTTCCAAAGAAGTTTGCTTTGTAGTAGGTTTGCCAGCATATTTTACAAGTAAAGAATTTCATAAATTAGACTGCTTGGATAGTCTCAATAGAGCAAGAAAAATAACAAAAACTTTCCAGGTGGAGTACACTATCAGGCAGATTCTTGGGTCCAAAGCCATTTTTCTGTCCTCTGCATCCTCCCTTTTGGGCAAGCACATTTTCTCTTTGGTTTCTGTCTGAATAGTTTTGACAAGCATATGAAAAAACAGGAGAAGGCCCCAGAATTAAGTCACATTCAGATTGTTTTGCTAACAACTCGTATTCTTTTATCATTCCAAGGTGAAAGATAAAAGTCACTCCAATCAGATTAAAGGGCAAGAGATGAACTTGGTTGAGTCTAATGTTTATTTTAGACTTGGGATTTACACAGGTGATTCAGTTGCTATGACGCACTGATAAACTTCTTGTCCCATGCCACATGTAAAATATCATGTATGAAACGAGATGCCAGTCCAGGTTCGATGCATGATACTGGATGCTTGGGGCTAGTGCACTGGGACGACCCAGAGGGATGGTATGGGGAGGGAGGAAGGAGTAGGGTTCAGGATGGGGAACACATGTATACCTGTGGCGGATTCATTTTGATATTTGGCAAAACTAATACAATTATGTAAAGTTTAAAAATAAAATAAAATTAAAAAAAAAAAAAAAAGAAAGAAAACAAATGGGCTTCCCTAGCGGGTTAGTGGTTAAGACTCTGTACTTCCAACGCAGGGGGTACAGGTTCAATCTCTGGTTGGGAAACTAAGATCCCACATGATATGCAGTATAGCCAAAAAAAAAAAAAGGCTAAACTGAAAATGAGAACAAAACAAGCAAAACAAAAAATCTGTAAAACAAACCAAAAACCGTACCTACTTGGTTTTAAGTTTGCAGATAGGCTTTTTTTTTCAACTTAACTTTTTCTCCTCTATCTCTTGTGTCTCTGCTTTAGCTAATACCTGCTTAGACTTATTGAGACCCTTTCCACCACTGCAGATATTAGAATAGTCACAAATCATAGAGTGTTTTGATTGTACATGACCGCCTACACTTTGGCTCTTTTAGTAGCAACACTGATTGGCCATCAGCTTGGAAACTCCTCTTGTTTTCATTTTCTTTTTTGTTTCAACTTTCCGTCTGTCCTTCAGAGAGCCAGGGGCAATTATTATTCTTTTCAATTAGTTTTTATTGGAGTGTGGTTGCTTTACAATGTTGTGTTACTTTTTGCTATACAGAAAAGTGAATCAGCCGGACATGTATACATACATCTTCTCGTTTTTGGATTTCCTTTCCATTTAGGTCACCACAGAGCTTTGAGGAGAGTTCCCTGTGCTGTACCAGAGGTTCTCATTAGCTATCTATTTTATGCATAGTATTAATAGTGTATATCTGTCAGTCCCAATCTCCCAATTCATCCCAATCTCCTCTTCTGTCCTTGGTAACTCTAAGTTTGTTCTCTACATCTGTGACTCTATTTCTGCTTTGCAAATAAGTTTATCTATACCATTTCAGGGGCAGTTACTAAAGAAGGAAAAAAATCTACCCTTAGTTTGGTCTTCACCTTTTGAAAACAGGTACTGCAGTCAAAATCAGTTTTGACTTAATTTGATTTAAAAAAATATCTTAGAGAAAGAATGCATAAGAATTGTGTGTTTGTGTGTGTGTTTAGAAATTTGGTTGAATTTTTGTTTTACTTCAGAATGGGACAGCTCGTGCTTCTAAGCTATTCATTTATGTCATGAACTGTGTGGCTTCCAGGATTTGCCATGGCTTGGAAGGGGGTCTCTGTGATCCTATTGATGGAAAAAGTAATAATAGTAACAGCTCACATTTCCTGAGTGCCAGACACTTTTAAATGCTTTACATATTATATATAATCATCTCTTTTCATGTTCACAACCATCCTATGAGGTTGTTGTAATTATTGTTTCCATTTAAGAGATGAAGTGACTGAGTCCCAAAGTTTTGACTACTTGCCAAGGTTAATGAGTGGTAGGACAGGGATTCAAATCCAGAGCATGTTGCTCCAGAGTATATGTGACTAATGAATGTGTGTAATGACTTCTCCATGTTGGTCCTAGGAGGAGAATGATGGGTTTAGGACTGTGGAACGCTCTTAATAGTTGCTTGTGCTGTGGACCATGGTTGAAGGGAAATCTTGAGGGTCCACACCCAGTTGTTGTTCTTCACCATTTTTTCCCTGATTGGCTTTCTCCACTCTGCCCTGACCTGGGTTCTGGTTACTAGGGGTCTGCTCTGGGTTGCTTGGCCCCTGTGTTTAGCCTGGTAACCATGGCTAGTCTCACAATGTACTGTGTACTTTTATTAACTTGCTTCTCTCCCAGATTGCCAAACTCAAAAATCTTGTTTGGGCTCTAGCACAAATTTAAAGGACCAACATAGCTGCCTTTGGAACTATCTCTGATGAGAGCCTGTGTGTGTGTGCACCTTATTATGATTATTATTGCTGAAATATTGTGGCTTAAACCATTAGGTATAAAATGTGCCTCTTTAATTTTTTGTTTTAATTTCTTGGCTGTGCTGCGTCTTCGCTGCTGTGTGGGCTTTTCTCTCGTTGCTCCCTGTGGGCTCCGTAGTCGCGGCTCCCGGGCTCTAGAGCACAGGCTCAGTGGTTATGTGGTGCGTAGACTTAGTTGCTCCTCAGCATGTGGGATCTTCCTGGATCTGGGATCAAACCCATGCCTCCTGCATTGGCAGGCAGATTCTTTACCAGTGAGCCATCAGGGAAGCCCTAAAACATGCCTTTTTTTGACAGTATACACAGAGAGTGTTTTCCAAGAGCCTCAAGGTTAGGTGGCAGCGTCTGCTCCACAGACCAGTCTACCTGACAGAAACAGCTAGTGGTCAGAGCTTGAGGCTCAAAAAGGCAGGGCTTTTCGTCTCTTGTGTTCCTTGTCTTCTGGGCCCAGAATAGTGCTTTGGACAGAGTAAGTGCTCCGTCCACACCTATGGACTTAATCTCCTAGCCAAGTTCGGCTGTCCCCTGGGCCAAGGGTTCCTCTCTGGGTTTCAAACTTCCTGTTCCATCCTTCCCTTTTTATAAACCACTAGTTTTCTCATCTGTAAATTTATATAAATCCTTCTTTGTGAATATTTTTGGCATCTGTACCTCCTGAGGCGACGAGCATTCTGATTTTATGAAGGAGAGATCTTGCCTCCTGTATGTTCTAAAGCCCCCTGAGTAATCAAAGGTGGGAGGAGAAGTTGGGAGCAAAGCAGAGAAGAGTATGGACAGACGAGGGGGCAAAAGAGAGCCAGGGAACAGGGGAAGGGGCCTCACTCTGGAGGAGAGGAAGCTGTCTTGTCACTGAGGTCTTGATGTGCTGATGACACTGTCTGTGAGGCTCTGGGTGAAGGTATGATTCTGTCAATTAGCAAAGTGACTATTTGGTGGGAGCAGTGGCTCAGAGGGTAGATGACACATTCTTTCATCCTTTCATTCAGGGTCAATTCTTGATACACACGTAGTTTTGGAAACTAAGTGAAATGTATATGGAGGCTTGGCTTGCATTCCACTCAACAGTAGAATAGTCAATATTGATAGTTGATGAACAGTCAATGAATAAATGCCTTGAGTGCCTTAATGGTGGCTTAGATGGTAGAGAAATCTGTCTGCAATGGGGGCGACCTGGGTCAGGAAGATCCCCTGGAGAAGGGAATGGCTACCTACTCTAGTATTCTTGCCTGGAGAATTCCATGAACAGAGGAGCCTGGTGGGCCACAGTTCATGGGGTTGCAAGAGTCAGACACGACTGAGCAACTAATCCTGAGTGCCTTAATAGTCAACCTCTGTGCCATGAGTGAAGTTACTTAACATGTGGGCCTCAGTTTCCCTACTTGTCAAGCAGGGAAAACAATAGTTCCATCTTCACAGTGCTGATGTGAAGACTGAGAGGTGTAATTCATGTAGAATTTTCAGAGAAGTTAGAGATAACACCATAAACGTTCTATAATTGTCAGTGGTTGTTTTTGGCACATCACCAAGGTGCCTACTCTTGTGCCTTGTGATGGTAGGCTCAGTGGGTAGCCAACATGTTTTCTCTAAAAAATATTAGAGCATGACTCCAGGTGTGAGGTGGGTGTTGAGGAGGAGTTGAGCTTCTACAAACTCTCTTGCACCTCTTGTGTGGCAAGTATTAAGTACATGTAGACCCCATTGCAATGACTTTCAACATGAGTTTGAATTCCTTTAACACTTTCTACCGGTGTCATTCATTTTGGACCTACTCTCCTATGTCTTCTGTTATTTATTCCTGACCATTCATATGGCACCTTTAATGAGCCAAATGCTGGGTTAAGCAATGAAACAACAGCCCAGTTGGACTACCGCCCCTGCCCTGGAGGAGCTTGAAGAAGACTGGGGCGGATTAAGGATGGAGGTGTGAAAAACGGCATTGGCATAAAATCACAAGTTACTTAGTGTTGTTGAGATGGAAGTTTCAGGGTAGAAAATGGTGGGAGAAGAGGCTGGTAAGTTAGGCAGGTATGAGGAAGCAGAGGGCATTATACGCCATGCTCAAGAGCTTAAATCCAATGACACAGGTGAAGAGAAACCAGTGATATAGGTGAAGAGCTTAAATCCAGTGATACAGGTGGAGAGAAAGGGTTGCAAACAAGGGAGTGATATGGCCAGCCAACTTTAGATAAAGCATTGTGTCCACTGTGTGAAGGATGGGTTTGAGACGAGGGCTGGAGGCAGGGAAGTCAGTTAGGAGATTACGGAATATTCTGGCAGGAGATGTTGAAGAGCTTGAAGTAGGAGAGTGGCAGGTAAAGATGGAGACATGAGACTATTTTTGAAAAATATTGAGGAAGTAATTCATTGAGTGCTGTGCTGTGCTTAGTCACTCAGTCGTGTCCCACTCTTTGTGACCCCAAGGACTGTAGCCCAACAGGTTCCTCTGTCCACGGGGATTCTCCAGGCAAGAATTCATTGAGAGACAGGGATTATTGAGAACAATCAGAGATAACGTCTAGATTTCTGGCTTGGCTGGTTGTTGTTGTTCAATCACTAAGGGATGCTTGACTCTTTGTGACCCCATGGATTGTAGCCTGCCAGGCTCCTTTGTCCGTGAGACTTCCCAGGCAAGAATACTAGAGTGGGTTGCCATTTCCTCCTCCAGGAGATCTTCCCAGTCCAGGAATTGAACCCACGTCTCCTGTATTGGCAAGCGGATTCTTTACCACCGAGCCACCTGGGAAGCTGTGACTGATGGTATCATTACCCAATATAGGAGATGCCTTAGGTTTTGGAGGGAAGATGATCAGTTCATCTTTGTATTTGCAAAGTTTAAAGAGGCTATGGTCCATCCTGCAAGGATGTCCAGCAGTCATTTGGAAATGTAGGCCCTAGAGTGGAGCCCAGAGGTCTGAATGTAGGTGGAGACATTGAAGATGGCTAAAACATCAGAGTGGATGAGATTGGGTGAGGGTATACAGCATTAAGAAAAGAGAATGAGGTCAGGAACCTGAGAAAACAACATTCAGTGTATTTTTAGAAGGCCATGCAGCCACAGCGTCCCCTCATTTGGGCTTCCCTGGCAGCTCAGCTGGTAAAGAATCCGCCTGCCATGCAGGAGACCCCAGTTCGATTCCTGGGTCAGGAAGATCCCCTGGAGGAGGGACAGCCTACCCACTCCAGTATTCCAGGGCTTCCCTGGTGGCTTAGCTGGTAAAGAATCCACCTGCAGTGCGAGAGACCTGGGTTCGATCCCTGGGTTGGGAAGATCCCCCGGAGAAGAGAACAGCTACACACTGCAGTATTCTGGCCTAGAGAGTTCCATGGACTGTATAGTCCATGGAGTTGCAAAGAGTCAGACATGACAGAGCAGCTTTCACTTAGAGGGGGACATCCTCAAAAGGAGATGAAAAAGAAATAGTGCAGTTGGTGAAGAGTGGTGTGTAAACTAAGGAGAGTGTAGTATCACATGTAGCAAGATAAGGACTGAACAGTACCCTGAGATTCGGCAACTGGAAGTCCCTGGCTTTTTGTCAGAGTTGTTACAGGGGGATGGTGTGCGTAGAGGTAGTGAGTGAGATGGTGGAAGAGGAGAGGCTGGCTGGACAGGAAAAAACAGCATGCATGGGAAAGTAGGAAGGTGGCCGGGAGGTCTCACATTCAAGAGAGGGGCCCCTTTACATAGCTGGTAAGTCTAGTGGAGATTAGGGTTTCTTTAGTGCTTGTAGTTCTGTAGTAGCTATCATTGTTCTTACAATGTATGCGCTCAGTGTGCTGTCATTATGTCGGACTGTTTGCGACCCCATGGACTGTAGCCCACTAGGCTCCTCTGTCCATGGGATTTCCCAGGCAAGAATACTGGAGTGGCTTGCCATTTCCTTCTGCTTACAATTCATAGTATGGTCTAATAATAATAGTAATTATTATTACTATTTTTTAAAGAGTCTATGAAATTGAATTATGGTGTTGCCTCTGTAAAACCTATACATTTTCCTCTACATAGGAGTGATATGATCAGTGGGTTTGCCTTGTGTATGAGTAAGCATATATGTATAATATAAATTGGATTCTTGTGAAGGACAAATAGGAAATAAAGCCATGTGATTACCAATACATTTTTTTGTGGTGAATTCTTAATTGTTTCTAAATATACACATTTAATGGCTTTTATTTTGCAGAAAAATGTTCCTTTTATTGAGTATGTATCAGTTTATATACATTAATACTAATTTCTGTTCTGATATGAGTTGGAGTGTCTTTTAATAGAATCTATACGAATTGAACGTCAAAACCTCAGGATATTGAAAAATTAAGCAAAAGTTGGGCTTAATTAAAAAACCAAAGTCGTCGTCCAGCTTCTTTAATTAAAGAACATTAGAGAACAATTAATTTCTATGAATCATTTCTTTTGGAAGAATTTGCCTCTTCTGCATTATAGACGTGACTGTTTGTATTGGACATAGGGCATTTGTAGACTGGATATCAGCCTCTTTTGTGGGATTTTCCGACGCTGGACAAAAGTTACTCTGTTCATGATTCTAATCCTAGAATTGAAGGTGCTTGGGGCTCTGTTGCTTGCATCACGGGCTTGTCTGTATTAAGGACATGGTGTAATTCTTGTACTCTTAGCAGTTTACAAGCTAGAAGACTGTGAAGAAAGGTCCAATTCAAGACTAATAAGAGCTGGAAGTAGACCTGGTAGCCTTGAAAGTCTAAAAACTAAATCCACCTTCCCTGGTTATTCTGCTTTTTTTTTTCGGCCATGCCTCGAAGCTTGCAGGATCTCAGTTCCCTGACCAGGATTGAACCTGGGCCATGGCTGTCAGCTTCTGTTGTTTCATCTAGATTTTATTGTGCTTTTCAGGGATAACTTGTGCAGGGTCCCCAAGGCCCTTGAGAGAGCACTTCCTGAAGATTCTTATTTCTCTCCAAATTAAGAGTGACTTGGAAATGCCTGAGTGTTTTTCTCTCCTAGAGACTTTCCCTCCAGACTTAGTAAGAGAGTTGAAGGAGACTGCATCATTACACCAGGGACAGAGCAGTGTCCTTGGCACCTGCTAGGAGCTGCAAAAAGAAATCAGCGTGGGCTTGGGCTTGGCATTTAGGGGCTGATCAGGAAGGTCGGATCTTGGGCCTTGTTTCAGAGGAGTCATCATTTTTAGCCTTCTGGTCAAGATGCTGCCATGTACCTGGCAGTGTGCAAGGTGGTGGATGAAGATTAGATGTACAGGAAGTCTCATAGAAACTTTGGAGAGAAAAAACAGAAAAAGTGATGGTCTAAAACCTCAGAGAAAGGGGTGGAAGGAGGCTTGTTGGAAGGAAAAGCATTTTGACTGCTTAGGTTAGAAGAAGAGAGAAAATGAGTTAAGTGGTTACTGGTAACCACTTGGAAATTTTGGGGGGAAATCGGATGGGATTTTTCCTAAAAACTGGAGTAAACCTTAGGGATTTGCATCTCAAACCCTATTCACTTCGGGGTTTGCAGTGAAAAGTGACAAATGAGTGTTTACTTGTCTTGAAGCTGATTAAAAAAAGACCTTACCTTGGTGTAGCCCAAAGACCTTACAAAGATTTCCCCCCTGTCCCTTTCCCCCTTTTAAAATTTATAAATGAGTTTTCTGTCACCTCCTCATCTTCATTATTCAGAGGGTCTATGCAGAACCTCACTGCGCAGAAAGAAATCAATCATCCTTTAACAATGTTGCACCACAAAATTGAATTTAAATGTTTTTTACTCGTTTGATGCTTCATCTCACTCAGATCTAAGTTGTAAGGAGTAATAACAGACATCAAACATGATTCTTTTGATGGGGTGGACTGCGTGTGCTGTGTCTTTTTTTCTTTTTTCCAGGGCCAAAGAGGGGATTCCTCTGAACCCATCAGATTTAGGAAACAGGAAACAGAGATCAAGCAAAAGTGATATTTGAGAAAATATGAAAGTATGTGCAAGGATGAGACAGTAAGAGAAGTATTTCAGAAAAGTTCACACCTTATCAGTACGATCAAAACTCTAAGCACTTGAAGCACTTTGCAGATATTTACTTGATAGTTAGCTAAATGTTGCTGTGTTTTAAGAAACGATACTTTCAGTTTTACAAAATGGTTTTCCTTAGTGGATTCAAGGTTGATTATTCCTGTCACTGAAGTGTTTTTTTTGAGATACATCTTTTGCCTCGGCACCTTTTAAGTACAAATACTTCTGGTATATTTTCTAAATTTTGTTTTGGTTTATTAAAACGACTAGATGCCACCTTGAAGGAACAAAGTCTATTCATTGAATAAAGTCTATCTGGAAAACTCTATTTTTTGCTTTGCCATATTGAGACTCTATCAACACAAGTAAATCATGGGCTAATGCATAAAAATAGAGGCTTTCCCTTCACCTCCAGAGACTACGTGGCCTGTCACCTCCTATTCCCTTTCAAAGTGGCAAACGAGTCATGATTGCCAGCTGAAGAATATTTCTGATTGGTTTCAGGAGAGCATTGGAACTTATTTACCATTAGAATCAAGGGAAAAACATGTTGCGTTGTAAAGTGGCCAAGACAGGTTTCTAAGGCACGAAGGTCGGATTATTTCTGTGAACATAAGGAGTCTTTAACATTTTAAATTGTACCTGGGCCCTGGTAAGTCCCAGTGAGACATTACTATTTGAGCCTCCTTGGCACAGCTATAAACAGACAACTTTCTTGGCTTCAGAGACCACTGTGCAAAAATAAAACAAACAAAAGCTTTAAGAAGCCAAGAAATTGAGTCTGACCTCATCACAGTTTATGTGCCCGAGTGAAAATGACTTTGCCTTTTGATGTTTCTCTCCACAGCGTATCCAATGGTGGGATTTTCCATAAAATAGCTCTTCTGTAAACTTAGAAAAAATGCAGACTACTTTAAAAGCTTAATGTTAAGTCTGTTCCTTAGTCTGGATTCAGAGTTTTTAGCCCCAAAGATTTGCTTTGATACAGGAAGTACATTTTCTCTAAAACTACACCCCCCCCCTTTTTTTTTTAAGTAATAAAGATCATCATAATGTGACCCATTCCTAAGGATGCTGTTGAGGTGCAAACTGAATATTACTGATTCTTTTCCTTTGGGAACAAGAGGTGAGAGACACCTTTCCCTCCATGTCAGTGGGTAATTTCAAAATAAAAAGTGAGAGTCAAAGAAACAGTTAATAACATAATCCATATGTTTCTCCATGAGCAGGGGAAAAAAAAGATTAAGGAGAAACTATTAGATCTTAGCTATGACCAGTCTTTCTATGGGAAAAGATTAATTCGAGTGGACTAACTATATCTAAAATTAGAACTGTGGGAAAAGGATTATATGCAACAAAATGCAAAAGATTAATGTGGAAGCATGAAGCCTAAGGATTAGATACCTTTAAAATATTAATCTACATTAGACAGAGTCACAAAGTTCCGTGTTATCAATAAGCAAATAGAGAAACAAGAATATCAGTTGAGCCAAAGGTTTTGTTAATTAGTCTTCGGTTAATAACTAGTTTTGTAAGACACCATCTAGCTTGGATGTGCGGCTTTTTGTATAAGGTATTGGTGGTAACCTGTAATTTCCGGCTGCTCCTTACTCATTAGGAGAGGCGCTTAGATTCACGTGGTAGGCGTCACACTTTGGTTAGCTTTTAACCTTAGAAGGCAAACTTGATTGTGACTAGAAGGTTTTTTTTCAAGCCCACAATAATTATTAATTTGCTTCTCTGGAATAGCTACTAGTAGTGGACTAAATGGTGAGATTAAAAGGTGTTTGACCACAGAAGGGAGCCTGTCTTGAAATGTGTAAATACTCTCCAAGTCCCTTTAGGGAAAACTGTTAAGGAAGTCTGTAATGGCTATGCCCTAAATGAACCACCAGTTCATACCCAAGTGTGGATTGTGGGGCGTGAGGAAGGTGCGAAAAGCATATCCATCGAATTAGTTAAATTGATTTTTGTAGACTGTAATATAAGACTTCAGTGGCCGAATCTAGGTTCTTTTCATGTCATCTGAAATGAGGAGACAGATGTTTACAATTCCATCTCAAGCATATCTGCTAAACATTGTTCATTTTACAGTAACATCTTTTCAAATGGTCTCTAGGATGGAGTAGGACATTGGAGCCGAGGACCTTGTGGCTGACCTTTTGGTCAGGGTGGATTTTGAAAGCCCCCGTACACCACCCCAAACTTCTGTCTTGGATCCTGTGGGACATGCTGTCCTATAAGAGCTGCTATTAGCTCCTATGCCTGTAGCAACAGGCCTACATTCACTTCCCAATCTCTTGTCAAACAGTAATTCGGTTGGTTTGGATGACCGCGTTTCGAACGCAGGCCCCCGTGCCCTTCCCCTGTGCCATCAGAGGCCTGGACGGGAGGGAGAGAATCTAGTCCACCCGGACGGGTCGGTCGGAAGTGGCTCTTGTGTGTGTTATTTTTGCAGCAGGAGTGTTCTGCTCTCTTCCCCTGCTACAGCTTGTTCAGTTCCAATGGGCTGGGAAATAAGTATTGACCAGATGAACAAATCAGGGCTGTGCAAAATATTTTCAGTGTTACATACTTCTGTCTTAGGAACTCATTTTTCGCCCCCACACTTGAGTATAGAAGCCCTTCAAAGATAGTCAATGTTAAGGTTGTGGTTTCACTACCAGATCCTTTGCTGTTCAGTCACTCAGTGGATCTGACTCTTTGCAACCCCACGGACTGCAGCACACCAGGCTTCCCTGTCCTTCACCAACTCTGGAGCTTGCTCAAACGCATGTCCTTTGAGTCGGTGATGCCATCCAACTGTCTCAATCCTCTGTCTCCCACTTCTCCACCTGCCCTCAATCTTTTCCAGCATCAGGGTCTTTTCCAGTAAGTTGGCTCTTCACATAAGGTGGCCGAAGTAGTGAAGTTTCAGCTTCCTTATACAAATATATTTTATACACACACACATACATATAATTATTATTAACTAATAATACTTGTATGGCACTTAACTATTTACCAGACACTAAGCATTTTACACTTATTAGCTCATTTAATCTTCAGAGTAACCAATGAAGTAGGGATATTTACAGGTGAAGAAGCTGTAAGTGACTAAGTGCCTTAACCAAGGTCAGATAGCTAAGGGTAGAGCTGTGATGTGAACTCAGGCAGGTGGCTCCCAGAGTCTGTGCTCATGACTATTATTTTTTTAAAAACTGAACATATATATATATATATATATATATTTTTTTTTTTCTTACAGGAAAAACCCTTCTTTAATTTGTAGGTGGTATCAGAGAGAAAATGTTTTGTGGCAAATGTCTAGCTGTAGACGCTGAAGAAACACTTTCTGTGGATATCGTGATTCTTATTTTAGATCATTTAAAAAATTGAATTTAGTGTGCTCTTTTAGGGTTTGGCTTCTTTTGTATATTTGCATATTACTGGGTATGTTTATCTCAGAGAAGCCTTCAAAACATGAACACACAAAATGCCCAGAGAGTTACTAGACAAAATTAGCCTCTTTAATCTGAGCTGTGGACATCTCCCATGTCTGATATTCTTAGAGAATATGTTTTTCTCCTTGGATAATCTCAGGCTTTTGTAACTTTATGAAAAATATAACCATTATTTAGAAACTTTTAATTTGTATTTTAATGAAACCTGGGAGGGTGGCATCTGATTAGACTAATGTCTCTATTCTCTACTTATTTTCTTAATGTATTTCATGATTAAAAAATAAAAACTGTGTATCTTACAAAGGATTTCTGATTTGCAGTATACCTTGCTTTGTCACTGGTGGGTCATTTGAATATTTTTTTAAAGAAATAAGTATTCTATAAATCATACCTTTTAAGTTTTATGTTTAGGATATGCTTAAAAACATAACATTGCATTCAAATTTGACTTTATTTTTAGAGATTTGATTTTTAAGTGGCCACTAGCCCTAAGTTAAAAGTAAATATAGAAATTCTCTTCATTTCATTGCAGGCAGATTCCGTACCATCTGAACTATAGGGAAGTCCCCTTTATTGGAAACACTTTAAAAAAGTCTTACTTGATAATGAATATGTGGTTAAGGAAATATGAGCAAAGTATTTGAATCAATCTAATTAGGAGCCCCAAATATTCACTTTGAGATTATAGTGAAAAAGATATGATAATGGCCTTTCCTATAATTAAGATTTTATTTGTATTAAGACTCTAAAAATCACCACAAATCACACTAAAGATAAAAGAGGAGACAACAGCAAGGTCCTATTGTTTAGCACAGGGGACTAGATTCGATATCCTGTAATAAATCATAATGGAAAAGAATATGAAAAAGAATGTATTTATACATAAGTGTTAGTCGCTCAGTCATGTCCGACTGTTTGCAACCCCAGGGACTGTAGCCCGCCAGACTCCTCTGTCGGTGGGATTCTCCAGGCAAGAATACTGGAGTGGGTTGCCATTCCTTTCTCCAGGGGATCTTCCCAATCTAGGGATCGAACCCGGGTCTGAATCACATTGAATCATTCATATAACTGTATCACATTGCTGTATACCAGCTTTATAAATCAACTATAATTTTTTTAAAAAAGAGGAGACAGATAAACCTGTATTTTGAGAACAAAAAGTAGAAGTTTTTTATTCTGCTGAGGAAGAGGCAAGACGGTCCAGACAGGCACTAGGCTTGCTCTGCAAGTAGAGATTCCATCACTGAGGTGCCTGGGTTGTTAACGAAAGCAGTCTGAGCGCTGATACTGAAGAGGTGGTCTTAGGAGCTGGGCTCTGTGTGTGTGGGTGAAATGCCCCTGCTTTTTAAAGTCTCATCTGCCAGGGGAGATGTAAATCCAAAGTGCTAATCCTTTGTCATCAATAACAATCCCATGACACTGCTTTACAAGATAAGTGTCACTGATTCAATTTGGCTGGCTGTGTTGAGCCTTCTGAAAACCTGCTGCACTTTCAGTTGAGTAAAGCGTGATCCCTTCCTGCCCCGTGGGGTATTAAGCAGCTCTCTTGGTTGGCTCTGGAAATGGCCAAAGCCCCGGAGGGTGGAGGGAATGCGACTTTGGAAGCAGGGGGTTGGCCCCTGGAGTGAGAGTGGCAGTTTCTAAGTGACTTTCTGAAGGAACTGAATCCTTCCGGACATCCAAAAGGCAGTTGGTGCCACGTGACTTGTGTTTTCTTTTGAGTTTCTTTGTCAGCCTCCATGTCCTTGTACTGAAGTAGAATAGACACCCTCTTGATTTCTGACGGCTGGCAATAGCTCTGAACACACCGATGCGATGTTCTGTGTGTAAATGTCTTCCCCAGGAGACTCATGAGCAACACTTAAGGGCCAGCGATGGGTAAGGAGCTCCCTGAATCATAAAGTACAAAAGGGCCCGTTCTCTGGGGACCCTGGATACAGGATCAGGTTCGCTACACATGAAAAAAAGGAAAAATTCAGAATATAGTAATGCAGTATGACTTGATTAACTTGAACCTGGATGTTCAGAATTTGTATTAATGGTAATATGACTTTTTACCATATATAAATGAGTATCAGTAAACAAGTTAACTGAGTAACACAGAAATAGGGGAGGATATTTAACCCGTTAAATAAAATAAACTGCTTTTATTTAGAGTCATTTATTTTTTTTTAAACAGGGAAAACAGTAATTACAAATAAAATCACCACAATGAGGATCTAAAAGGACATGTGTTTAGCAAATATTTGTAGGCTATAAAATTGTATCTATTTCAGAATAATTCCTAACTTTTTGCTAGTCCATATCAGCTTATCATCAGTTAGTGTGAAGTACTAAGTATTTTCTGTGTTTAACTGCATTTCTAGTGACTTTGTGGTTTTGGTGGGAAGCCTCCTGTATTAAAACCTAAATTTAAAAAGGATGATGTTTGCATTATAGAAAAGAATCTTAATATCTCGAAGTCTCTGCCTTAGTATTCACTTAACGGCAAGATTGTTTGCAGGTAAATGTTTGGTTATTTGCATTCAGTCTTTCATTTCAGTTGCATAACTTAAGTGCACGTACTTTGTGCTTTTCGTGCATCAGCTTCCGATCCCAAATCAAGAAATATACACTATGTGTCCAGGGTCATCGAGACATGAATTTAGGGAACTGTTCTTAAATCTTCCGCTTGCTTCTGAATACCCCTGTAGTCTTAGGTTCTGCCTGAAGAGACCGATTACCTCCCAGATTTTTCCTGGTCTTGGTTTTCCGTACTCACTGACTATTGTGGATGTAAACATTTTGTATTAGTGCGCATGCCCACGTGAAACTTCTGTGAGATAGTTTATAGGTTTGCATTCTTTACCTTTGAATTGTTCTTGAGGGCATTTTTTTTTTAACCATGGTTTTATTTTAAAAGTGAAAGTTTAGTGTGAAAGCACGTGTGTTAATTAAGAGCGAATACTTGAGTTTCAGGAAGAGGAAAAACTTAGGCTTTAAGATTTAAAAAATAAAATGTATTGTCATGGTCCCTAAATAACTCAAAAGTAGTGCTAACTCAAGTGGAAATCCTTGTGGAATAAAATCTTTGAGTAAGAAGGTAATGAACTGAAAACAAATTATTTTCCGTATCTATTATAGGACAAATGTTTAACAAAATTTCACAGCATAATTAATACATTACAATGAAGTGAGGCTTCATGAGTCTTGTGGCGTGTTATGGCTCTGTAGGACATGAGTTTGGGACTTTTTTATTTCAGTAGTACAATTTGTTTATGAGTTGTGTGAAGTAGCAGCATATTTTCCCTGTTAAAAATCTAGTAGAAAGGATTGAGACAATTGGAAATTTTAACAGTAACTGAATATTTGATAAAATTGATGAAATCAAAAATTTCAAACATTTTTGTTGTCATTTTGTCACTAAGTCGTGTCTGACTCTTTTGTGACCCCATGGACTGTAGCCTGCCAGGCTCCTCTGTCTATGGGATTCCCCAGGGAAGAATAATGGAGTAGGTTGCCATGTCCTTCTCCAGGGGATCTTCCCAACGCAAGGATTGAACCTGCGTCTTCTATTGGCAGGCGGATTCTTTATTACCGAGCCACCTGGGGAAGTAGTTTGATAAAATTAAGGGATCATTCTTAAGTACTTTTTAGATGTGATAAAGGTATTATGGCTATGCTTTTGTAAAAAGAGACAATAACATTTAAAAGTACATTCTGAAATATTTACCAATATATGATGGCTTGGATTTGCTTTAAGATATAGGAAGAAAAAGTGGGTGTGATAGTCTCTTTGAGTTGCTTTAGCAAATTGCCACAGACCAGGTGGCTTATAAGCAGCTTATTATAAGAAACTTATTGCTCAAAGTTTCGGAACCTGGAAGTTTGAAATCAGGGTGCCAGCATGGTCGTGGTGAGGGTCTTCTCCTTGGTTGCTGACTTCTGGTCAAAAGGGCTAGGGATTTCTCTGGATCCTCTTTGATAAGGCACTGACCCCATTCATGAGGACTTCACCCATGTGACATAAGCATCTCCCAGAGGTCCTACGGGTAATTAATACCATCACTTCTGGGAGTTAGGATTTTAAAATATAAATTTTGAGGGGGAAGAACACAAGCATTCAGACCAGAGTATTGGGTATGAGGAATAGTTGAAACAGGACAGGCCAAGGGTTGAAGCTAAGCACTGCGAATTCATGACCATCTGAGTGCCTTTGTATGTTTGAAATTTTTGATGATAAAAGTTTTTAAAAGGGAAAAAAACACATACATGCACAGAACTTATACGGTGGAAATACATTGATATTTTGTCAAAGGTAACTAAGGAGGGTTTCAAGGGAAAGAGATGCCTAAAAATATCAGCGCTTTGATTATGTTGCAATTATATACAACTACATACAGCTTACATGATTTTAAAGCCCAATAATATTGTAGTTTTATTTCAGTTAAGATCAGCCTTTAAAAATAAAAGAACACTTGCAGTTTTGGCAACAGTCTTTAATTCAGCAAACATTTTTTTAAAGCCCCACTGTATTAGGTACAGTAGAGATTGTTGGAAATTCAAAGAACAACACGGATATTGTACTAATGTAGCTGTTAAGAATTTTACATGTCATTCCCCAGTATAATGTGATCGGGGCTCTAATAGACTTATTAAAAAAAAAACTATTATAGGAACACAAAGGTTGGGATGATTTAATTCTGCCTTTTGTAGGTCAAGGAGACCAGGTAAGAAGCATATCAGGGGAGACAGTGCGAGGAGCTGGCCTCTGATCTGGGCCTTAAGGAGAATGAGCAGGGTTTTTCCAGGCAGAGAAGATGGGAAAGCTTTTGCAAGCATAGAAAGCAGCACAATCAATAGCAGGGAGCTGTGAGAATGAATTCACCCAATGGTAATAGGCTCAGGGAACATGAAGTGCCAGATAAAATGGGGTGAGCACGGTGGAGGAGGAGGCAGACACAAGACCAGGAAAATCTGACCCACACTGTGAGTTCTCCCCATGGCCTAAGAGCTGCATCCCTTAGTCTCTCTTAGATCTGTTGGGCTGAATTTCCAGGTCCAGTTTCAAGCTATACCTATGACTTTAGGTAGGACTTGTCACCTAAGCTTGACTGAGGGGTTCTAGGTGCCTAGCTGTGTTTGTCACTTTCCTTGGGGGGTGGGGACAGACTGGCATCTGTGGACAGATGAAGTTGGCTGACAAACAGCCAACAAGACCCTTCACTCTTCTGCCAAAGATTCGGCTCTCAGGCTTTCATGGGACTTCTGCTTACTTTCCTGTTTAACACTGGACAATACTGGTGGATTTGAAGCCCATCTCATAGGTTTGTCCTTGGTTCTATCTCCTGGAGTAGAGCCTGGAGGCTCTGACTCTCTCAGACCATTGGAGGGCTGTCTGACTGGCCACGCTGCACAATTATTCCCCTACTGCTAGACCTTAGGGTCTGAAGCAAGAAGCTGAAATCACTTTTGAGCAGAGGTGAATTTTTACAATGAAGCAAATGAAACTTATGTATCTGGTCCCCTCCCTTGCACAGCCCTTTTCAGAGTTCTGGGAAGGGCCTGAGAAATTTTCATATAGGCATGCTTTATTTGATATTAGTAATTTCACTATTAAAGAGTTAAATGTTACAGGCTTCAGGCTCCACAAACCTGAAATTGCTCTTGTTCTGAGCATCTGGTAAAAGGGTCTCTGCTTTATTTTTTCCTTTCTGAAGAGAACAGATCATAGGATCTTCCCCCTCACAAATCGGTCAGAGATTGCTAAGCTATTGTATGTAAAATGGAGCCAGAAGCTATTTTCTGAGCGAGTGAAATGTGATAAGTAATTTGGTGCTAAGGAAACAGGAAGAGCCTCCTCCTCGTAGGTTTCCTGGGTAAGTGCTCCTGGTCCGTCAGAGAATCTTCATGGAATTTGGCCCTGCCCAGGGGTCGCTAAGAATTGGGCACGACTGAGCGACTTCACTTTCACTTTCACTTTCATGCATTGGAGAAGGCAATGGCAACCCACTCCAGTGTTCTTGCCTGGAGAATCCCAGGGACGGGGGAGCCTGGTGGGCTGCCGTCTATGGGGTCACACAGACTTCGGACACTTCGGACACGACTGAAGTGACTTAGCAGCAGCAGCAGCAGGGCAGAGTGGCTGGCATGCCGTGCCTTGTCTTCACCGTCCTTCACTATTGCTTTGGAACTCTGATCTGTGTTGCCACTTTTCTCCTCTCTGCCCTAGAGCTGCCCCATGACTCTCATAGCCCCGCTGTGTGTAGCCAGTTCCGATGTTCTGGCAGTGAAGAACACAAAAAAAGTCCTTGAGCCAGAAAGAAGGGGCCAATGGTCAGATAATCAAGAGTCAAAGGATCTGCTTGATGGGCTCCCACTGGCCAAATTGGGAGAAGCTGAACATCAAAATAAGCATGGCAGTGGGTTATAACTAACTGAGTAAAATGAGAATCCGTAAGTCCATACTGATACAGGAACTGAGTCAATAAACAGATGAGTCGGGGAAGGGAAAGCACAACTCGAATTTAGAATGCCAACCACTAAATACAAAAGGACGGATGGAGTTGCAAAATCACCAGTGTATTGTAAAAGCAGTAACTGGTGAAAGTGTGATGGGGAACTGTAAATTTGGGTAGTCTCAGAGTATCTCCCCACACATTGCTTGTTAATTACAAAGGCAAATAGTAACTTTATATTTGAGAAACCTAGGGAATATCCCTCTAACCAGATGATCTAAGTTAATATTGCCAGTAGAGAGACAAACCAACATCATGTGCTTCCTAGTATGAGGCATGGAGAACACACAGTGTTATTCTAAAGAAAGACTCGCCCGAATCTAATCATGAGGAAACATCAGACATACCCACACTAAGGATCATTCTGTACAGGAATGAATGGGCCTGTAATCTTCAGAAACATCATGATCAAGAAGACAGAGAACTGCTGAGGAGGGCTAGGCAAGGGCAGAAACCACAGGAATGGACAGGTTGGAAAGAGGAAGACAGACACTTCCAGTCTTTGGGTTGGTGATGAGAGTTTCTGACTTCCTCAAGAGCAGGTTTCCAAACCAGTTTTCAGAGTTCCTTCTTCAGATAAGGTGGTGTAGGAGAGAGGATCCTTTAAGTGAAGGTTACAAAAGACTTCAGAGAAGGCTCTTACAAGTTGGATCTCCTCCCACAGCCGGGGAGTGGGGGGAGTGAAGGGTGGTGTGGTTGGCGGTGACAGACAGGAAATTTTTTGCTGATGGCAACTTGAGTTTACAGGCTCTAGTCTGTCCAGACCTTTATATTTATCTGGTTCTTGTTATCTAAATGATGTTTTCCAAATTCCACCATAAGGGGGAGGGGACAAAGCTAGGATGACTAAGTGAAATCCACAAACAATTATGTAAAAGTGTTTCATCCTTTCAGCGATGGTGAAGCTGGGGAGATTTCAGCTGGGAAAAGGACGTTGGGTCTCGTGGTCCTCCCAGCCCTAAGAAGCTCCTCAACAAAATGGCTTGATCTCACTGCCTCCTCTCCAAAAAGTTCCATCCAAGTGTTTCACGTTGTCTGAATTGATTGGAGTGTTCTGGTCATGGGTTGATTGTTTTGATTAGAGATTTACTGGAAACCCCAGTGTTTGCTGGCATCTGTATCTATGATGTCCTATGGAAAATTATACAAACTATTGAATTTTTCCATTAGATGGCTCAGCCTCAGTTTTCTCTCAGACCATCTTTTTTTGGTCTTCAATGAGGACTGATAATGAATAGTGTCCTGTGGCCAAAATTCTTTGGGAATTAGTTTTCAAGGGAAGCTTAGAAGGCCTGTCTACCAACCACCAAATAATTACAGTGGCTATAATTACAGAAGCCTTTGGCTAGCCAGGCTTTCCATGTTTGTTGTAAAATGTATATAATCCCATGTTTAATACACAGTATAGTTTATGTTGGTTCATAACTATAATGTTTTTACAGCTGGCTAAATGTTTCATGGCTGTGGTTTTTAGGATTTAGCCTAAATAAAACATTTCAGGTTCATTCTGACAGGTGTACAAATACTAACCTCAGAATTAACTCTTTTATACATAAACATCACATTACTTTCATTCTTTTGTGGATTGGTATTTGTTCCATCATTTGAAAATGCTTATTATCTCTTAATGGGAGTATTTTTTGTTGACCATGAGGCTAGGCATCACTTCATATATGGTGGTGGGGCACCACTCCCCATTTTGGGAGGAGTTAATGAGTACTTGATGGGCATGATTTTATTTCTGTGAAAACGATGGAAGTTAAGGAAGGTGGCGTGGTCTTACCAAGAGCTGAGTGCCTTGCCCCCAAACGGTTAGGCTTCTCTGTTCCCTTTTGTCCATTTTCTGTTCTCACTAGTTTGCTTTTCAAGTCACGTGACTTTTGACCTTGTCTTTCCATTTAATGACTTTCCCGTAAGTGCTTTCCTCCACAAGATTTTTCCACAAAAGTGTTTGCTGGTCAGAGTTCACTTTTTAATACTGTAAGAATGAGACTTTTCTCCAAGATGGTGTTGTACCCGCCCCTGAGAATGTACAGCACTGAATCCAGAAATCGGACAGTCACTCTCTCATTTTTATTCCTGGAGTGTGAAGGAGAGGGGTTGGAGAGTACGGGGGAATATGGCTATACAGAAGCATCCAGACCGAGGGCCTCTGCTGCTTCTCATCTCCACCCTTGGGAGCTGTTCCGTTCACCCTGACTCCCATGAACTGTATGGGGATCGTCATACCTGCCTAACAGCTGCAGTGGTAGCAATCAAATGCCTTTAGAACAGGCCAACATTGGGAATTTTTACCAACTTCCTTACTCTGTGTTTTAAAAATCTTAAGATGGTATCCGGTGAACTCACCTGCTTCTGTGTACCGCTTGCTGGCTGGTGCATTCTTTCGTGGTAAAGGGACAGTTCACACAGTCAGCTCCGTTTGTACCAGTCACAGCCGTCTCTTTCTCCCACCCACCCGCCTTTCCCACTTAAGGTTTTCTTTTAGTTTTTGCTAAGCAGTCATGTGAAAGGAATAAAATAATTTTGAAGAGCATTATATGGTGAGAATTTTGACAATGAGTGGAAGATGGTAATTACTCTCTTCCATTAGACTCAGTGGCTTTGGACAGATAAGCTGTATTGAAACGTGTGACCAGGGCCTGGGATCATGGATTGTCTTTCACTGTTGTCATGGCGACAGTGATGCAGGTGGCCTATAACTGCCGGGCTGTCAGATCTTATACATCAAACTGGTGCTAAGTGAAAATATGTTAGAGGCATTGGGGGAAAAAAATTGCCAGCAGTGTTTATAGGATCAGCTGGAGAAAAGCGAGCCTAGTTGAGAAAAGATTTCCATTAAAAGCTCTAGATGGTTCTGAAGAAATCGGAGTTTTTACTTTTTATTAATAAAAGGAAATCGGACTATTAAAAGAAAAAAAATTGCTTCCTGGATGTTGCACTGCTGTCTGCATACACATAATTAGCACAATGCGTTTCTGCTTCCCTCTTGAGCTAATTCGATAATGTAGTGGCTTCCGAAGAGGCAAGGAGGCACTGTGTGGTCTAGAAGCTTTGCTGGGGGGCTAGGGAGCCAGTTGTGCACGTTGCAAGAGCTTGAGTGTTTCTTTTTCCAGAGAGCCTCACTGAATTTTTGTTAGTAACAAGGAGTAAATAAGTCATTGTTGCAGAATTCTAATACAGCGCTTTAAGTAGTCTGTAGAGGTAGACACAGTTATGCATATTAGACTAAGTCTGTTTGAATCTAGAGGGATACATTTAAATGTGGGGAGAGTCCTCTTTGGCAAATGCTGTTACCACATCTATTTTCCTCTTTCTTTCTTCTTCTCTCCTTGTCTCCTCTTTTCTTAGTATTTTCTGTCTTACCTTAAATATTTATAACTGTCTTGAACTGAAATACTCAAGGGCCAAGCAGCAATGAATATTGTGTGTGTGTGTGTGTGTGTGTGTGTAAGTGTGGTGCCTTGACTTAAGAAGTTGAAACTAGCTTTATAGTTCTCATTTAATCATACTTGGTAAGTAGGAAGAAGAAAATCACCTATGTTTCCATTTCCATGTTATATTTGAGGGAAAAGAGGTTCTGTGTAAGTTTAAAAAAAAAGTATTCCTGGCCAGCACAGTTTGTTGGTGAGTCAGGCGTAATAGATGGGGCAGCAGGTCGTTCCTGGTGGGCCCCTGAGTTAGGCAGTGTGGCCCCAGCTTCTGACTTTTTCTTTGGAATATCTTCTTTGGTATATTCTTCGGTATTGAAATCTAAGTTAACAATAGTAGATGAAATGACCTTTGTATGCCATTGGCATATAACTGACCAGTCAGAGTAACAGAGATTCAGTTTAACCCACATGCCTGTACTGGACGGGTAGCAAATCATAGTTATTTTGCTTGTGTTGATCTTCAGAAGGAAGTAGCGCTAACACTTGTTGAGGGTCTACTATGTGCAAAGTAATTAAATTATTTACTTCTCACAGTGTTCTTAAAAAGTAGATGTATCATCATTTTGTAGATAAGAGCCTTGGCAAAATCAAGTCTCTGAGTTTTGTTTTCTTGATTTCGTAAAATCAACACTCTGAAGAGTCTGATTGTAGACTCCATGGATTTATTTCTATCATGTGGTTTCAAGAGATGTACAAGACCAGCTTGTTTAATTTCTATTTTTTCCCTCTGTGCCTTCTCTTTTCTGAGAGTATTGTTTGCCAACCCCACTTTTTCTTCCATCATTCTGGTTGAGGGTTCGCTTCTTTCTCTGCTGCTGCTGCTAAGTCGCTTCAGTCGTGTCCGACTCTGTGCGACTGCATAGACGGAAGCCCACCAGGCTCCCCTGCCCCTGGGATTCTCCAGGCAAGAACACTGGAGTGGGTTGCCATTGCCTTCTCCAATGCATGAAAGTGAAAAGTGAAAAGGAAGTCACTCAGTCGTGTCCGACTCTTAGCGACCCCATGGACTACAGCCTACCAGGCTCCTCCATCCATGGGATTTTCCAGGCAAGAGTACTAGAGTGGGGTGCCATTGCCTTCTCTGGCTTCTTTCTCTAAAGAAACCTAAATAGATGGAGCTAGTAGGCTGCAGTCCATGGGGTCGCTAAGAGTCGGCACGATTGAGCGACTTCACTTTCACTTTTCACTTTCATGCATTGGAGAAGGCAATGGTGACCCACTCCAGTACTCTTGCCTGGAGAATCCCAGGGATGGAGGAGCCTGGTGGGCTGCCGTCTATGGGGTCGCACAGAGTTGGACACGACTGAGGAGACTTAGCAGCAGCAGCAATAGGCAGAAGGGGTAGACAGACAAATGATGTAAATAATTAAGATGAGGAAAATTTGTACATTCAAAGGATTCAATGGTGATAGTTCTTCAGCTTTAAGTCCCAAGCAGCTGATTGAAAACCAAATTCAGATTTAGTCTCTGTACTAACTATTGACCTATGTATTTTCATCACATAGTTTATATACATAATGGAGATTTTAGTCCTCCATTCAGTAATGTTCATAAGTTCTCTGCCTTTTGTTTTCTTGTTTTCATAAAGTTTCTGCTCCTTTTAAACCTAACTTCTTGGTTAATAAGATTTTATTCTGAAATTAATCTCAGGATTTTGTTAAGCCTTGTCTTTTTTTGTTGTTATTTTTAATTTTTTCATTTTTTAAAAAAAGTTTTAAATTTGTATATGTGTAGCTTGTGGGATGTTAGTTCCCTGGCCAGGAATTGAACCCATGCCCTCGGTAGTGAAAGCATAGAGTCCTAACCACTGGACCACTAGGGAAATTCACAAAGCTTTGTCTATTTTAGATCAAAGAAGAAAAATAACGACTTTTTCTCAGGTTCTGATTGTCAGTAACTTACAGGTCATCCAGACAATTATGATACCAGTGATGAAGGAAAAGGGTGAATATTTAAGCCAAAAAAAGTGATGAAATTTGAGTGCTGGTATATATTGGTATCCATGCCACACTAAACTAGTTTGTTAATATAAGATTTCAAATTCTGGTATTTTAGAGGTATTTGGAACTATCAATTTGATTTGTTCAAAGAAACCAGAGTCTAAGGTCTTAGTCGCATGAGGAAGAGTCTTCTTGACTTTTACAGCTCGCTTGTCTGTGGACGCACACACACAAATGTTTACTTCTGTTGGATTGATATGCTGAAAACTATAGCAGTTTAATAGTGTATTATGTAAGGATATTTACTCATAGAGCTATAAATCCATTGACCAGAGCTGAGGCTTTTGATGGGCTTCCTAGGTGGCTCAGTGGTAAAAGTATCCATCTGTCAATGTAGGAGACTCAGGTTCGATCCCTGGGTCGGAAAGATCCCTTGGAGAAGGAAATGGCAACCCACTCCAGTATTCTTGCAAGGCTTTTGATAGTTGGGAGCAATTGGAGGGAAGAGTATTTCTGTGAAACCCAGGGCTGGATAGATGGATTAGTCAGTCCACCCTTGGCTCCAAGCAGGGAGTGTCTAATCAAAGAGGGGAGTTTTGGAAACAACAGGAAATGGTAAATTAATTTAAGCCTCCTCTCCCTCAATCTTTTTACATGTCTCTAGAGTGCTTCTTCTTTTTTTTCTAAGAAAAGTCAGTTTTTACAAAGAAATATCCTGAACTATTGATGCCAGATTATTCGTTCACTTTAGAATGACTGTCCCTAGTGGTATAGCATACTGCAGAGTTATGGGATTCGTAAAGAGTCTTAAAAATGGGATTAGGAGCATTGAGGTGGAAAAACCATGCTAGCTCATTTCAGATCTTTATTGAATTTGGAATCATATTAGGTTATAATTTCTTCAAGGACAGAAATGTTTCCCTAGTTATTCCTTTGGGTGTTTGCACACCAGGATCTCAGGATTTCATCACTGGTGGTTCAGTATGCCCATCCCTCTACTGGTATTCATGGATATATTGACCAGACTGTGGAAGAGGGTATCATTTTTTCCCCCTCCATGTTCCTCACAAACAACTTCTTAGAGTTACATGCTGACTTATTAATTTGTCATTTCAGCTATTTAAACAGGTAACTGTTTGTTACACTTTATTAACACTTTGCTTTGTAAATAAGAAAAATGGATGTGGTCAAACTTGAAGAGGCACTACAGGGAATAGTCCTGTTTTGTGAGACAGAGGCTGGGCTGACCTCTTGGGTCTTTGCATGTTTCATTCCTGTTTTTCATTCCACAAAGTAGTAAGAGGTTCTGTAGGGATCCTTGACACTAAGTAACTGCACTTAGGTTAGCTCTGAATAAATAGAACAGGAGATGTAGATGTGATGAGAACTTGAAAAAGGAGTGTCAGGCTAAGAGCATGATAATCTAGTTCCATATGAAACCTCTGGGTCCACCCTCATTAAACATAGTGTCATGATTATTTGATAGCTCAGTTGGTAAAGAATCTGCCTGCAATGCAGGAGACCCCGGTTCGATTCCTGGGTCAGGAAGGTCCCCTGGAGAAGGGATAGTCTACCCAGTCCAGTATTCTTGGGCTTCCCTTGTGGCTCAGCTGGTAAAGAATCCACCTGCAATGCGGGAGACCTGGGTTTGATCCCTGGGTTGGGAAGATCCCCTGGAGAAGAGAAAGGCTACCTACTCTAGTATTCTGGCCTGGAGAATTCCATGGACTATACAGTCCATAGGGTCGCAAAGAGTTGGACACGACTGAGTGACTTTCATTTTCATGATTATTTTGATCACCATTTTAAAGTGCTTTTTTTCTAGTTATGAATAAAATGCTTTACCTGAAAATGCGAAGTACCCAAAAAAAAGGACTTTATTTTACTCATCTTTTTTTTTTTGGCTGCATGGCTTGTAGGATCTTAGTTCCCTGACCATGGTTTGAACCAAGACCTCCAGCAGTGAAAGCAGAATTCTTAGCCACTGGACCTCCAGGGAATTCCCACACAACATCTTTTTGTGTGTGTGTGATAGGACACAAGGCATACGGAAGTTCCATGCTTGTGGTGATGGCTTTGAAGAGAGTGGAAGATTTTCTGTGCTCGGAGAGCTTCAACATGAGGATCTTACTAAGCAGAGGATCCAGGTAGAAATGCTAGGATTATCTTTTATTCCTAACATAAGCACTCTGGACCCTCCATACCCATTCAGAAAGTTTAGAGAAAAAGCTGAGGAGGCATTGAATTAATATCTCAGATGACAATGTTGCTATTATAGTGTTAAAATATACACATTAAATATATATATAATTTAAAATCCTTTTGGCTAGTAAAAAGCATTTTATCATGATGCCTTAATTCTTTAAAAAAAATTTTATTGACGTATAGTTGATTTATAATGTTGTGTTAGTTTCAGGTGTGCAACAAAATGATTCATTTATGTGTATATATTTTCATATTTTTTCCATTATGATTTATTGCAGGATATTAATGTAGATCCCAGTACTATACAGTAGGATCTTGTTTATCCATCCTATATATACTAGTTTGCCTCTGCTAATTCCAGACTCTAATTCCCAACCCCCCTCGCCTTTATAGAGATGCCTTAATTCTTTTATTTAAGATGTGGTTTTATTGGTTTGGGGGCTTCCCAGCTGGTTCAGTAGTAAAGAATCTGCCTGCCAAAGCAGGAGGTGCACGCTTGATTACTGGGTTGGGAGGATCACCTGCAAAAGGAAATGGCAACTCGCTCCAATATTCTTGCCTGGAAAGTCCCATGAACAGAGGAGCCTGGCAGGCTACAGTCCTTGGGCTCACAGAGTTGGACATGACAGAGTGACTGAGTACATAGGCATTGTTGGTTTCTAGTGATGACGCCCCACTCCAGTACTCTTGTTTGGAAAATCCCATGGAGGGAGGAGCCTGGTAGGCTGCAGTCCATGGGGTTGCTAGGAGTCGGAAACGACTGAGCAACTTCACTTTCACTTTTCACTTTCATGCATTGGAGAAAGAAATGGCAACCCACTCCAGTGTTCTTGCCTGGAGAATCCCGGGGACAGGGAGCCTGGTGGGCTGCCGTCTATGGGGTTGCACAGAGTCGGATACGACTGAAGTAACGTAGCAACAGCAGCAGCAGCAGTACCAAATGAGCAACTGTATTCGAGAACAGAGGTTACTTATATGATGTGTGCAACTGTACATACCGTGTATTTCCTGGGGGGGACATAGTGAAGAAATATCATTGTTAGAGTCATTTCCTGGACCAATGGGATAGGTTGCTCTCTAAACCAAAATTTGATCTCTGCCATAGTGAAGCTGACAATGCGGATTTGATGTTGATGTGCTAGTTAGTAGCCAGTGAGACTGAGGATGAGGTGGAACTTGTACCTTAGTAACCATTCTTGGGTAAGCTGGTAAGGCTAGGTTGTCTTGCAAAGCCCAGTAAAGTGGTCTTATGAGGACAGGTAATGGGCAACACAGATGTCGTTTCATTTCAAATTACATCAGCCTTGCTGTGTCTCATGTTTGTTATAGAATGATTCACACAGGAAAACCATTTTGATTCTTCATATCTTTTTAAAACAATATTTTCAGCATGTCTTAATGCTTTGTATAAAGCTGTATCTCCGATAGGCCGGTTTAATTTGGTATGAAACTGGAATTTCAGATGAAAGGCTTCTTAATGCACAAAAGAACCTCAGCTTTCCCTCAGAAGCAAAACAAACACATACATAAACAACAACAATGAAAGAGTTTCAATTAAGATTTTCAGAACACAAATACCCATTTAAATGCACCTAATTCTCTGCTAGCAGCCACTTTAAATTATTGTTTTTTTTAAAGGAAAATCCAATATAGTTGAAAGCATGTGCTTTTTTGAATATAAGATGCTTCCTTGCATTATCTGACAGAAGGAGAAAAGCATGTTTAGCTTTTTTGGATTTAACATGTTCTAGCTAATCAGAAAATCTTTATTAATTACATTTCTGAACTCTATAGCACTGGAAGAGGGTCTTTGTTTGGTTGGTTTTTTTTTGGTTACAAAAATATGATGAAAAAAGTTAAACCATATATTATCATGTAATTTTGGAAAGAGCATGTTATTGGGTCATTTCAGTCTAGAGGCTTTTAGTAGGAGAGCAAACACTGGTCCCCAAGACCTTCCTTACCATCTGAGAGGATGAGAGAATTTCCTACTGTTAAAGCAAAATCAGGGTCATGGGGGCGGGAGGAGACTCTTGGCCATGGAAGAATAAGTTTGGGCGTAAGCTGTCTTTCCTGTTTTGCAAAGAGTCACTTTCTCTGCATTTTCTGCATTTCAGCTTCCTTTCTCTCCTTTATAGCCTCCCCCTAGCCTTCATGTCCTTAGCTTTTGTATCATGGGCCATTTTCTGTGTACACAGGATGAGGAGGTGGTGGACGGCAAAGTGACAAAGAGAGCAGTTGAGTGGATCATGGGGAGGGAGTCAAGAGGCACACCCCAGCTCCACCAGTGACTGGCTTTGTGATGTGGGGGATGTTATAGACTCACTATGTCCCCCAGATTCATAGGTTGAAGCCCCAACCTCCAGTGTGATTGTATTTGGAGATAGTTCCTTTAGGGAGATAATTAAAGTTAAATGAGGTTAAAGGGTGGGGCCCCTAATTCAGAATGAGTGGAGTCCTTATAAGGAGTCAGTGAGACACCAGGAGTGACTGTATACAGGGAAAGGGCCACGTGAGGACGTAGTGAGAGGGCAGCTGCGTGCAAGCCTAGGAGAGAGGCCTCTGGAGACACCAGACCTGCCAGCCCCTTGATCTTGGACCCTCAGCCTCCAGAGCTAGGAGAAAATTAATTTTTGTCATTTAAGCCACTCAGTCTGTGATATTTAGTTATGGCAGCAATATAAACGAATCTACGAATTTAGACTTACAAAATCTCTAGGCTTTCATTTCCCCGTCTACATTAGAGATGGAGCTGGAAATCATTCTTACATTGTAGGGTTTTGGTATGAGAATAAATGATATCATGCAATCCGTATAGTGCCTCGTGGATACTGTCTCATATGCGGAGGGAATGAGGCCCACAAGAACAGGCTGGTGTTCGTTTCCTCATGGCCTAGGCTTTTTCTTGAATACTTAGCATTGCAGCAGACAACACAAATCATTACTCACGTAAGTTTGAAGTTTCCTGCCACAGTTTGCCTGGCTGATGTCTTATAGAAGACCCAGACTTAGGGCACGAATGATTCTTTTTGCTTCCGACGCATGTTGTATCTCCTTCAAAAGTTAGTTGAATCCTCCCTGTACATTTGAATGTTGCTTTATTTACTATACTTTAAAGACAGTAAAGGGGAAATCTAGTAAATGTGAAAGAAATGCTCTGCTGACCCAGCACATGGAATTGTGTCTACTAATTCAGGCTGTTTGATATACCAGAATCACGTGTATGTGCAGAGTGATGATAGTAAGTTGAGTTTACCCATCATTGTTTGGTCAAGGAACTGAAGGTGTTTTCAGTCCTTAGCAGTAGTAGTGGTAGTGTTAGTCACTCAGTCGTATCCAGCTCTTTGTGACTCCATGGACTGTAGCCTGCCAGGCTCCTCCGACCATGGGAACCTGGTCATTTCTAACTTACAGTGATCTGAGAGATATCAGATATGGTTCTGCCATCAGATAATTAGACAGATGAAGGCACAGAGGTTTCTTCCTCAGGAGCATAAGAGCTTGGGCTGGTTAAGAAGTGGATGGGGGTGTCTCCTAACTCCCTCTACCATGTTCCACTGAGTTGTTCCTAAAGTTCTCTGTTAACTGCACCTTTTCAAATATGGGTGAACACGTCTGTGTTTTCCCTTTTCACAGCAAAGTACAGAGATTAGGTGCTGTACCTCCAGGGCTTCTAATACAATGCTCTTTATCAAGCTAAAGCTGAAACTCCAGTACTTTGGCCACCTCATGCGAAGAGTTGACTCATTGGAAAAGACCCTGATGCTGGGAGGGATTGGGGGCAGGAGGAGAAGGGGACGACAGAGGATGAGATGGCTGGATGGCATCACTGACTCGATGGATGTGAATCTGGGTGAACTCCGGGAGTTGGTGATGGACAGGGAGGCCTGGCGTGCTGCAATTCATGGGATCGCAAAGAGTCGGACACGACTGAGAGACTGAACTGAACTGAACTGACTTAGCAAGCTGGCAGTCAATAAATCAGATTCAGTTAGTATTGAATACCTGCTGAGTATGGCACTAGTGGTAAAGAACCAGCTTGCCAATTCAGGAGATGTAAGAGATGCGGGTTTGATCCCTGGGTGGGGAAGATCCCCTGGAGGAGGGCATGGCAACCCACTCCAGCATTCTAGCCTGGAGAATCCTATGGATAGAGGAGACTAGTGGGCATCCATAGGGTCACAAAGAGCTGGACACCTCCGATGCGACTTAGTACACTGTGTACCTTCATCCTGTGGAATCAAGATGTCATGTAAGATATGGGTGCTGCCCTCGAGTTGCTGATTATCTCATTGAAGAGATGAAAGCTCTAACGAGCTCCAAGACAGTTGGGCTTGTTTGTTTTTATCGGTGTATAATTGCTTTACAGTGTTGCGTTAGTTTCTGCTGCACGAAGAAGTGAATCAGCTTTATATATACATATATCCCTTTTCACTTTGACTTCACGCACCTCCCGCCATCCCACCCCTCTAGGTCATCACAGAGCACCAGGCGGAGCTCTCTGTGTTACACAGCCTCTTCCCGCTGGCTGGCTGCTCTGTGCACGGTAGTGTGTGTGTGTTAGTGCTGCTCTCTCACTTTGTCCCACCCTCCCATTCTCCCCTGTGTCCACCTATCTGTTCTGTACACCTGCTTGTCTATTCCTGCCTGGAAATAGGTTTCTTTGTACCATTTATCTAGATTCCACATACGTGTGATAATATACAGTATTTGGTCATGCGTTAATATACAGTATTTTCTCTTTCTTACTATTTCAATCCATATGACAGATTCTAGGCCCATCCACATCTCTACAAGTGACCCACTTTTGTCCCTTTTATGGCTGAGTAATATTCCATTGTATATGCATCTTCTCTATCCATTCATCTCTTGTTGGACATTTATGTTGTTCCCACGTCTTGGCTGTTGTACATAGTGTTGCAATGAATTTTGGAGGATAGCTGGGCTTATAATAGACAAATGTAATGTGTAATGCACATTTCTTAAAGATACATTCAGTTTCCCCCAACTATTATATTTATTAATATATAAGTATTCCCTCTGGAGGAAATGTATTCCAATGGTTAGGCTGGGATGCTGGAGACAAAATTGATGAAGATGGTGTTTCAGCTACATCTTGCTGCTAGAAAACCACATCAACACTTGGTGGCTTTAAACAACCACCATTTTAATGAGATCTGTGATTTTATTGATCATGAATTCTGGCAGGCATCAGCCAGGTAACCCTTCTGTTCCCTGAAGTGTATCACAGGTCACTCAGTGGTATTCAGTTCCTGGTTGGTCTGGTTGGAGGGTCCAAAATGATGTCACTCACTGCCTGGCACCACAGCAAGGGTTCCCAGAAGGCTGATCTCCCCTGGATCCCTTACCTCTCCATATAGACTCAGGGCCTCTCCATGAAGTTTCTCCTTTAGGGTAATCAGATTTCTCAAAGTGATGCTCAGGGTTCCCAGAGACCAAGGCCAAAGCTATTAGTCACAGGAAATGCTAGACTTGGAAATGTCATAATGTCATTATATTGCTCAAACTGGGTTAAAGGCAGTTCCTACTCAATGGCAGGGAAACAGACTCACCTGTTGGTGGAGGAAGGCGCAAAGAACTTGTGACCATCTTTTTTCCCTTTGAATATTTATTTATTTGGCTGCGCCAGGTCTTAGTTTTGGCAGGCAAAACCTCTTTATTTGCATCGTGTGGGATCTAGTTCCCTGACTTGGGATCAAACCCAGGCTCCCTGCACTGGGAGCTCAGAGTCTTAGCCACGGGACCACCAGGGGGGTGCAAAGATGACATACACCTTTGTGGTTTGCTGGGGTTTTAAAAAAATCGTTTTCTTTTTTCCTGAATACACCTAAGATTTCATTTCCAATGTATTTCAGGGTTTGTAGGTTTTTTGTTTTTTGCCAGAATTTGAAGCACCTTGGGAATGTCTTGCCCCGTTTTTATTTTTTGGTTCTATCTTCTTCCTGTGAGGAATGATAAAACTTGAGGATTCTTTTTTAAAATGTATCAAATATGGTCTCTAGCACAGAAGAACTAACAATCTAGTGGAGAAGGACTCATGGATGCGGGTAAATTTAGAACATAAAACTTAATAAAAATTAAGAAAGCCAAGTCACCCAGGATATCAGGGAGGGTTTCAGAGTGAAGTGGCATTTGAGCAGAGCCTTGTGGAGGGTGGTGGTCTCTACAGATGGGAGGGGTGGAGTGGAGATTGTATCTTGGAGGAGGGGCAGGGAGCACAGCCCACAGAGCAGATGGTGGGACCCTGGAACGAGCAGAGGTGGGATGGCATGGAGGGTGAGGCTGAGCAGATGTGGCGGGGGGCATGAGGACTCGGCTCTGATCACCGAGTTGTTCTGCAGGTAATGGTCATGCAGGGATTTATGGCAGAGGCATGCCATGATCTGATTTCTGATTCTAAATGCTATTTCTAACAGCAGTTTCAGGATGGATTGGAGGAATTGCAGACAGGAGGCCATGAAGCAAGAGGGCAGGTAATCCAGGAGAGTATTCACTGGGCAATGGAATGGAAGAAACAGGTTTTGAGAGTGATGTGTTGGGGAGCAAGGTAGTAGAACAACTTTTTTTTTTACTTATATCCCTTGTTGTTGTTGTCATTCGCTGTCGTGTTGAACTCTTTGCGACCCCATGGACTGCAGCATGCCAGGCTTCTGACCCCATGGACTGCAGCACGCCAGGCTTCCCTGTCCTTCACCATCTTCCAGAGTTTGCTCAAACTCATGTCCATTGAGTCAGTGATGCCATCCAACCATCTCATCCTCTTTTGCCTCCTTCTCCTGCCTTCAATCTTTCCCAGCATCAGGGTCTTTTCTAGTGAGTTGGCTCTTCACATCAGGTGGCCAGAGTACTGGAGCTTCAGCTTCAACATCAGTCCTTCCAATGCATATTCAGGGTTGATTTCCTTTAGGATTTACTGGTTTGATCTCGCAGTCCAAGGGACTCTCAAGCGTCTTCTCCAACACCACAGTTGGAAAGCCTTGATTCTTTGGCACTCAGCCTTCTTTATGGTCCAACTCTCACATCCATACATGACTACTGGCTTATATCCCTTACCTAATTTATGTCTCTCAAAAATCGATTTTTCAGATAGGGCACTGAAACTTAGAAACATTTTAGAACCTCTTTGACATGAAATAGCTAGAAATGAGGAGGGTTGAGTTTCAAAGCCAATTATCTCTGACTTCCCACAAAACCTCATTGTCTCACGCGTTGAAAATAACTGAAACTTTCTTACTAGGTGATTGGTTGTGCCAGTAACAAAAATAGAGCACACCGATTTCCTTAAAGGCTTTTATAAATATGTCTTCCCCTGAGTTGTAGATCTGTATGTCCCTGTATTTGTATCAAGCACATATGTCCTTGAATATAGTTTTAAATGTTTAAAGTTTTCAGCTAGTGTCTTTATCGGTTTTATCGACTTGAATGTTATCAATAAGAAAATAAAGTGCACAATTCATGTCAGTTTACCTGATACTCTCTTTTTGTGTGTGTGCCTAGATGATTCTGGGCTTATTAACAGATTTTATTGCATATTAGAATCTTGTACACAAAGAATACATTGTTGCCACAGACAGAGCTGGGAAGGAAAAGTAAAAATGAGTCAGAGAGTGTGAGAGACAATGTTGCAGTTCATTGGGGAACTTCCTCTGTATAAACCTGCCGCCCCCCATAAGTCACCTTGCTCATTTTAAAACAAGGGGGACAACAATCTGTCCCTGAAGTTCCATTTCTGCCTAAACTCTGAAGGTCAGGGATGGGGTGCCCCAGCCCTTTGTGGTTGGGTTCCCCGGTGAATGGCCTCACATGGACCAGGAACCACAGAGCCTTTGTGTCTGAGTGCTCAGGACTCAGGGCTGCAAGTGGAGTCTCACCTAAAAATGCAATTCTTGGCACAGATCAAAATGGGACATCGAAAGTCATGACATCTGGAATATTGGTATGGCATCCTCTTGGTTTCACGGTCACAGGTTTTCAGGGTCCTGTTACGTCCTGGTGATGACATGTAGAAGGTGAGGGGAAAAGAGGGATCTCACTTCTCTTTTTTGTTGCTGGGACTGAGTGGCTGGATCAGAGCCTGCATGTAGTGATGAATATTCACTGAATGAATGCCTGCTTAATGCCAGGTGCCATGTTCTGCTAGGTGCTTGACGTCCCATGTTTCATTTAATCTCCCCCAAACAAGGAAACCTGGCCCTCCTTTAAACAGATGAAGAGATGGGCGCCTAGAGGAGTTAAGTTACCATAGCCAAGGACAAGCACCTTGCGTGCAACAGAGCTGGAATTCAAGCCTGCATTTGTGTAGCCTTTCAACCTCTGCCTTTTGTGTATGCTCTATTCTTACTATTTTGGGGGGGACGGTGCAGCATTGTGTATTTATTGCAGTGAGCACGGCTTTTTTTTTTTCTCTAGTTGTGATGCACAGGCTTAGTTGCCCTGAGGCAAGTAGGATCTTAATTCCCTGACCAGGGATCTAACCCTAATCCCCTGATTGGCAGGCAGATTCTTAACCATTGGGCCACCAGGGAAGTCCCTGTATTATTATATTCTTTATCAGAATATTGTTTGGGTGTCAGTCAACACACTTCATGCAGCAAAGTAGAAGTCAGCCCAGTTTGGAAATTTGAGAACTCTAACTCACTGGATCAAGCACACAGTAACTGCTGCATGAATGTTGACCCAACGCATGACTAGTGTTTATTTCTCTCTAGTCTACGACTTTGTCATTTACTGTTGTGGAGAAAAATATGGAAGACTGGAAGGTTTTCAGCCTTCAAAATGTAATTTTAAAGATAAGTTTCCTAACATAGGGGATTTGAGAAAATGCCAAACCAATCGGAGATAGCTGGTTAATGCCTTCTTTCCTATGCCCCCTTGTCAACATTTGGTAGAAACCCAATACTGGGACTATTGTAGTAATTTCTCCCACCTTGTTAAGAGTGATCACCTCTCTCTTGTTACCCGGAAGGGAAGAAACAGTGAGCTGGGAGATGCAGTTGTGAAATTTCTGGTTTTTCAGGAATGGTCAGATGAGTGGCCAAACATCACCTTCTTTCCCATTATTCTCTTTACTTAACTCTTTGATATTGTTCTTGGGATTAACCCATTACTCCTTCTGGTCACCCTCCACCCTTTCTTTCCCCTCAACACATTCCTTCTTGCAACATCCTGTTTCTGAAAGAGCCCCTCCTTTCATATTTTCTAATCCAACAGTCTTTTCTTTTAATCCCATTTCAAACTTCTGTCTTTTGTGGAAAAAGAACCAGGTATCCCCAAGCCCTCCCCTTTTGTGGATTTACCTGGGTCATACCAGCTGAACCAACTGAAGAAACGATGACCATGTGACTGGCCTGAAGCAAACAGAACCTAGTCTTCACCTTTTCCCTCATCTGAGCTGCTCCTGTATGTCTGAAGGTCTGAGAAAAGGTGGGGAAAGGCCATGGCAGAGAGGAGAGGAAGGGAGAGAGATTTATCTGCGGGGGACATGCCATGATCACCAGAGAGGAGAGTGACAGAGGAAAGAGCGTTATCGTGACCTAAAGAAAATTGTTTCGGAAATGAGACCTGCCTTGAAATAGTTCCATCTTTGTGCTCTTGACCTGAATTTAAATCTTAGTCCATGAGTGTTTTGCATGGAAGGGGAGGTGTGGGACCTACTATATTTGGTAGTTTTTTTGGCAGATAGGGTTTCCTGTTTCATTGTGTTTTAAAATAAAGCTGCCTGTGCAGATGAATTCTCTAGGGTGCTAAGTTGTTTTAGGTCGTATACTCTGGGTGGGCAAGGCCTGTGACGTGGCTGCTTAACAGTTCCAACCAGGTGAAGGTAAGTAATTGTTCACTTCTTGGGTATCTCAGTGTTAACCTTACAGATAAAATCGACCCCAGTAAGTGCTAAAACTTGAAACAAGAAAACAAAAACAAAAAAAAGCCCCCACCACACACTGATAGAAATCGTTCTTAAAATATTTCACATTTCCTTCTCCCTGAAAGTTGAGAAAACTGGACAGAATTGGAGTCTCTTTTGCTGTATTGGTCATCATCATGAAGGTAAATATTGTCTTTGTGTTGTGAGATCGTATCATCAGAGTCTGTTCATACCAGTGGGACTCATTGTCCCTAAACATGAAATGTCCCCAGACTGCTCTGTTCTCTGTTCATTTTCTAAAATTAAAAAACAAAAAATTTTTTTTCAATACAGTTTTTGTTTTTAAGTCTTTATTAAATTTGTTACCATATTGCTTCCGTTTTATGTTTTGGATTTTTGGCCATGAGACACGTGGGATCTTGGCTCCCGGACCAGGGATTGAACCCACATCCCCCGCATTGGAAGGCACAGCCCCAACCACTGGACTGCCAAGGATGTCCCTCTCCGTCTTCTTTTAAAGTCTGTCTTCTCTTTTGGACCTGGTTGTACTCCTACCACGATGTCAGCCCCTGGGAACCCCTTTCCACCCCTACACCCCCTCATATTTTGCATCTAACTAGCCCTGCCTGGGGAATGAGATCCCACAGATTGTTGGAGGGGGAAGTTAAATGGGGAACAAATAGGCCATGAGTGCAGACCAAACACCTTCTAGAAAGTTCTCTCTTTAAGCTCTGCTGGGTGAACTCTCTGATATTTTGGCTTCTCCAGAGTGTGTCTCACTGGGGTTCCAGCCCGTATTCTGGTTCGTTAAGGTTTCAAGACAAGTGAGCTGTCATCTTGTGACTCATCGTGTACTGTTTTAAGCAACGACCCGGCCTCCAAGGATAAAAGGCTGTCTAATCATCTCCAGTTTCCTGCCATGGCTGACGTCACTGCCATCGTCATCACCTTCAGGTCCATCACATTATTAAGTCCCCACAGTAGATAAGTTGCCAGACTAAACATGTTACATAGACACCATCCTTGGTGTCTCGGTGTCTGTCTTCTTTAAATAGATAACACGAAAATGGATCTAATTTGGACCAAGGTATTGATTGCCCTGGGGTAATGGATGACCTTCACCAGCCATCTGAAAACACCAATTGCTGAGGACCTGCTGTGTGCAGCAGGTGTCTACTGTGTGAACTGGATGATGAGACCACAAGCAGAAATGTTCCACACGCCCTCCCTGCCCCAAGCTACCCCTAAGGAACTGGATGCAGTGACAGAAATGTGCGTGAACGTGATGGGGGCCCAGAGGAGCAGTATGTAACCTACTCGGGAGGCGGAGAAGCCAAAGAAAGATGAAGCCTGGGCAAAGTCATAGTTATTATCTGGGTGAAGCGAGAAGGGGCCGTTCTCAAGGGAGCCTGGGCAAGAGGGGAGGCAGGAAGCACCCTGCGGGGGCAGGTCCTGTTGCAGGGTGACTGCAGTGAGAGCAGCGTGGAAGCCAGGTTCTACATGTCATTCTGGGGCCCTTGGTGGACAGAGCTGAAGAGCACCAGACAATGGTGTTTTGGATAGGTCCTTCCCGGGGAGGTGGGGGTTATGAGCAGGATGGATTTGTGCCTGAACAAGAGCTGTGGCCTCATTTCTTGATACTGGGAGTTGGATTTGAGAAATGTCTGTGAATGTAAAATTCAAAAAGCAGGCTGATGGATGTCAGCGGTAAGGAGAGGGTGCAGTAAAGCACAAGCCCTAGTCCTGAGGGCAGGCGGCGGTACAAACGGAAGGGTCACAGTGGAGGAGAAGATAATGGATTCAGCTTTGTGAAGATGGCCGGGGAAGCACTGATGGCCCAGGCTGAGGTCTCACTATGAGCTCAGGGAATCTGGGGTTGGTGGGGGCGGGAAGTTGGGGGGGGTCCCACGGATTTGCTCTGTGAAAGCTGGAGACAGCAGCTGCCATTGCTGGGAATAGATAAGGTAGGGGCAAAGGTTCTTCTCATTCAAAGTCAAGCCTGACAAAAGAAGGGTATGTATGTTGCATCCCAACTGCAGGGGACTCTGTGACCCTTTGAGAAAGGCGGGGCTCCTGGCTTAGCCCCACCTCCCCAAGCCCAGGGGCGGCTCTGGGGATGGTGGGTGGCAGCAGACCAGGCTCTGGCCAGGCAGTTACTCTCCAGACCGGCTCAGGAGATAGGTCTGGGTTTTGTTCTGGGCAATAAGTGGGAGGCTTCCATACGTCTCCAGGGCTGCCACTCACCAGGGTAGGGCCGGAGAAGAGGAACTTGTTTCTCTGTAAAGTGACTTCTGGCTTTGAGACCAAAAAAGAAAGAGCAGTTTATTGCATACTTCATAACCCAGAGAGAAGCTATGGATCAGCTGAGAGAAACAGGGGAAAGAGGGAGGGAGAGAGGGGGAATAGATCTGAATAGTTTGTTCAGCTTGAAATACAGCTGTAAGGAAGAGAAAGTTACTTTTGTGCGGATCCTTCATTAGGAAGTTCACACTCTGGCCGGCAGCTCTCTTAGGAACCAAGCTCTTTATCTTTTGAAGTGCTTTCTCGCTTGTCTGAGATGGGTCAGGGTGATGACTGAAAAGGAGCAAGAAAGGTGCAAATTGGCTCCTTGTTTAAGGTTTTCCTAATTAGAAGAGCAGAGAGAAGGTGAGTGAGGGCCATCCGAGTCTCCCCCAGTGTGGCTGGCCATGGTCAGCACTGTTGAGGGTGGGGGGCGGTCAGGGAGTTCCCTGGTTAGCTTTCTGTGACTTGTGATTTTTCTTTGTTATGCACTGAACAGATTCCCTCTGGTATTCAGTGGGGAGCACGTAGCCTGAGGATGGCAATTAGCTAGAGCTAGGCCATCTCTTCTTTGCACAGCCCAAGATGAGACATACAATTACTTTGGCAGCTCACCAGCCCTTTCAGCCCCTCTCTATACGCACAGCAGGAGGACAGGTTCATCCTCCCGCGCCCGCCCCCCTTCCTCCTCCCAAATTCCTCCTTACCTGGATGAAATCCTGGTATACACGGACCTTGCCTGCAAATAGAACTGCCGGCGCCTCTGACGTCATTAGGCTGCGCGAAGCTCATTGGCGGAGAAGTTAAGAGTCTTATTTTAGACCCAGAGACTGGGCCCCCTGGATCCAGCTAGAGCAGGTCTCTTCCAGCCTAAGCTGCCCGCCCTCCTCCCCTCCCGTGGTTGCTGGGGCTTCAGAAGATGGAATGTCAGAGGCGGCTTGCTGCTAACTGCAGGTTGAGCAGGACAAGCTCACTGCTACTCAGCTGGGAGAAGGAAGATGCTGACAGCCCAGAGATGGGTTACCACCCAGCTCGCCGGTGCGCTGCCCTCCACATTGGCACACGCTGGCTGCCTTCCTCGTT
>NW_011495070.1:7628781-7630066 GCF_000754665.1 Bison bison bison | reverse complement strand
TTCCTCGTTGCCACCATCCTTTGTGTATCGGGCAGCAGCCAGTGGTAAAAGACTTGGGCTGTTTCTCAACCTCTCATCCTGTCCCCCTTGCTTCCTGGAGTCAAGATTTAAAACATGTGCTTTTATATCGTAAGTGGATCAAGTGCATTCCAAAGGGTGTCTCAAGCTAGGTTAATACATTTCAGCTAAGATGCTTCCTCTGCAAGCGGGAGGTTTAAACCTTCCGGGATAAAAGCTTTAATGCAGTGAACAGTGGTGTAGATTTGATCCAGGAAGACTGAGTAAATAAATATTTGAAAAGATAAGGCTTTACTTCTGTGGTTAGGACCCACTGAGCAACCAGAAAGGACTTTTTTTTTTTCTTTCAGAAATTGAAAATCTGGACACATCACCTGGCAAAGCCTTTTTTCTTTTCCCTGATTTAATTATAAAAATTCATATCTGGTTGTGCCTTTGAGAAATCTTTTTTTTTTTTTTTTTTTAATCAAATTTTGTGACAAAGTACAAATCTATCACAAACCTATAATAGGACGGTAGGCTACAACGAGAATTTTTAGGTGTTTCAACTCACTGTTGCCTCAGAGAATTCATGTTCCCTACACTTTAGGGCCAAGTTATAGACGGATAACCTCCTTGGGTGGAAATCTGAGTGCAAAAAAACAGCAGTGAGCACGGAATTAAGATCTTGCTGTCTTCACGTTTGGCGACTGTGCGGGCCTTGATTCCATAATAATCTATTGCAGTCATTCTTACCATGCTTCTCTGCTGTCACACAGCTACTGCTCTAGTGATGTTTAATATCACCATCGCTGTTATTGACTTTGGATTCTTGAGGATCAGACATCCCTCTTGCTGGTGGCCTCGGTGTAGACCAGGCTGAGAACAAAACCAGAGTGGCGGAGGATACTGGGGTCCCCCTGGAGCGGTTTTGTGGGCGTCTTTGCTGAACATCTCTGCAGCTCCCACAGGGAAGCCAGCGTCCAGTCCCGGGGTTTCCTGTTCCTGCGCCTGGGCCGGGCCCCAGACACATTGAAACGCAAATGACAGCAGTAATTGGCTGAGAGATAAACCAGGACGAGCTAGCGAGCAGTGCAGCGGGGAGTTAAGTAGCTAAGTGACAATTACCGCACTGCAGCCTCCGGGATCACGAGCTGCCGGCCGGCCCGTTTGTTCTCGGTTTTAAAGGAGTAATAACATTAATTGGAGGAGGGCGTCCCGGTTACCGTGGCCTCACCCCGGTTCTCCTCTGATTCTCTTTGGAGGAGGGGTAGTAGGTGGCCTGGGG
>NW_011495070.1:7627087-7628502 GCF_000754665.1 Bison bison bison | reverse complement strand
GCCCTCTTTCCCTCCGAGAAGTCCCATTTCCCCTCTGATTTTTTTTTTTTTTTAAGTTTTATTGCAAAAGTGATCAATTGGCTAGATATAGCAATGAAAGACAAAGAAGGCCCAGCCTTTTTGGAGCTTATAGTCTTGTTTGAAGAGGATAAGTTGTGAAAAAAACTATGGTCTGCTATTCTACTTGCTCTGAGTGGAGATCCTTAATAAGAAGTTTGGGGTCCTGCAGGAGTTGGGAGGGGGTGGGGAAAAGAGAAATTTCTTTCTAGTGGAGACTGGGCGTGGCCTGCCCTGCTTTCTTTGAAAGGCCATTTTAACCCTCTTCTGGTCATAAACAACCATTAGGATGATTGGCTTGGACTGTAAGTAAGCAGACTAAACAAACGCAGGAACTAGTTAAGAGTCCTTTCTCAGTATGATCTGTGTTTCTACTCTATTCTCAGGGTCTAAATACCTTACAAGTACTGTCTAATGGACTTGTTTGGGGTGGGTTGGTTTCCTTCAGCCTGGGCTAAATTTTCCCAGCCCTCCCCTCTGACTGAAGGCTGCTTTTGCCTTGCACAGAGAACTGCTTCAGGAATAGGCACATGTCTGCTTTTGGGATTATTTCTACATGAAGGCCCAATCTACAAAAACCAGCAAAAGGAAAAGTAGATCCTGTCTAATGGCAGGGAGAAGCACAACCTTCTTTTGCCTAGTCTTGGAAGGTTTCAAGAAAAGCTTGCCTCTCGGCAGAGGCCAAATTTGTTGCAGGCCCTGAGGGTGGACTAGAAAGAGGCAGCTGGGTTTTTGCTCTGCCCACTTCTTTGTGAACTCACCCGGTGGAGGCGAACATATTGACTTGTCTAATTAGAAAAGGCCTTCTGTTCAATTTCTTAAGAAAGCCTGGTTAAGAATTGGTGGAATCGTATAGTAGAAGCAGACTGGTTCCAAATAGGAAAAGGAGTATGTCAAGGCTATATATTGTTACCTTGCTTATTTAACTTATATGCAGAGTACATCATGAGAAACGCTGGGCTGGATGAAGCACAAGCTGGAATCAAGATTGCTGGGAGAAATATCAATAACCTGAGATATGCAGATGACACCACGCTTATGGCAGAAAGTGAAGAAGAAGAACTAAAGAGCCTCTTAATGAAAGAGAAGAGTGAAAAAGTTGGCTTAAAGCTCAACATTCAGAAAACTAAGATCTTGGCATCTGGGCCTATCACTACATGGGAAATAGATGGGGAAACAGTGTCAGTCTTTATTTTTTGGGGCTCCAAAATTACTGCAGATGGTGACTGCAGCCATGAAATTAAAAGACGCTTACTCCTTGGAAGGAAAGTTATGACCAACCTAGATAGCATATTCAAAAGCAGAGACATTACTTTGCCAGCAAAGGTCCATCTAGTCAAGGCTATGGTTTTTCCAGT
>NW_011495070.1:7612083-7626987 GCF_000754665.1 Bison bison bison | reverse complement strand
TTTTTCCAGTAGTCATGTATGGATGTGAGAGTTGGACTATAAAGAAAGCTGAGTGCCGAAGAATTGATGCTTTTGAACTGTGGTGTTGGAGAAGACTCTTGAGAGTCCCTTGGATCACAAGGCGATCCAACCAGTCACTCCTAAAGGAAATCAGTCCTGAATGTTCATTGGAAGGACTGAAGTTGAAGCTGAAGCTCCAATACTTTGGCCACCTGATACGAAGAGCTGACTTATTTGAAAAGACCCTGATGCTGGGAAAGATTGAAGGCAGGAAGAGAAGGGGATGACGGGATGAGATTGTTGGATGTCATCACTGACTCAATGGGCATGAGTTTGAGTAATTGGTGATGGACAGGGAGGCTTGGTGTGCTGAAGTCCATGGGGTCACAAAGAGTCAGACATGACTGAGCAACTAAACTAAACTGATAGACTGTGCAAGGAGATGAGTAAATTGCTCCTTTAAATAAACTTTTCTACACAGGATCTTAGTGTGGCGGTAAGAATTAGGCTGTCTAGGTTGGACCTCTGACTCTGCTACCAGACTAGCCATTTGAACTTGAGAAATTGTTGAATCTCTCGGTTTTGCTGGACCTATTTCAGGATTATTCTGAGAAGTAGATGAGTTACTATAGCACTTAGTAAGGCTGTGTGTGAGCACTGCAAGCAGGACCTGGAACATAGTAAGTGCTCATTAAATGTCAGCTGCTGTTGTTGTTGCTGTGTTGTTATTATTAGGCATGTGCTGTCCCTCATATCTTTGGTATGAATCACAAGAGTAATAACAACATTCTGACATTCTCTGAACGCCATTGTGGGGCCTGGGCAGCCCAAGAATCGTTTCTGCTTGGGTTCATTTGACTTTTTCATTGTCAAAAGCTCACTGGAAAATGAAAGAAAAATCTTTTCTTCCATGAGAAAGGATTCGGTAGACTGTTTGTCTAAAGGTTAAAAGCAACAATAACGCCACAGAAAGAAGCAGTGGATTATTTGGATACAGACTTAGCTCATCAGTCTTGGGACAAAATGTTATTAGCAGATACTGAAAGTCCATATTAACTTCTTAGGGGAAACTGTTCACAATGTCAAAAATTGCACTGGATTAGAGGAATATATATATTTTTAGTTTTATTGATTTGTATATTTTTGGCTGTGCTGAGTCTTCGTTGCTGTGTGGGCTTTCTGTGGTTGAGAAGAGCAGGGGCTACTCCCTGGTTGCAATGTGTGGGCTTCTCAGTGCGGAGTGTGGGCTCTGGGGTGGCTGGGTTTCAGTAGTTGAGGCATGTGGCTCAGTAGCTGCGGTTCCTGGGCTCTAGAGCACAGGCTCTGGTTGCAGCACACAGGCTTTGTTGCTCCCCAGCATGTGGGATGTTCCCAATCCAGGGGCTGAACCTGTGTCTCCTGCATCAGTAGATGGATTCTTTAACCACTGAGCCACCAGGGAAGCCTGAAATGCGTTTTTTTCATGTCTTAAATTATGTGATTCACGTACAGCAAAATTCTCTCTTTTTGATGTACTGTTCTGTAAATTTTGGCAAATGCAGAGAGAGTCCTATAACCATGACAGTTAAGACACAGAACAATTCTTTTATATCCAAAGAAAATTTCTTCATACTACCCTTTTGTAGTCAAACCCTCCCCCTTACCTTTAATCTCTGGGAGCCACTGATCTCGTGACTCCTAGTTTTGCCTTTTCCAGAATGTCATGTGAAGGTAATCCTAGAATATGTAACCCTTTGGCACAATGCATTAGAGATTCATTCATGCTGCTGTGTGTATCAGTGAACAGCTTATTTTTAACTCACAGATCATTGAATTGAACTCTAGAGCTGGATGCAATCCTAATGACCAGAGCCAGACAGTCTTTATTTCCCAGGTGAAAAAACAGAGACCCCTGGGGTGAAGTGACTTGCCCAAGGTCATGAAGCTAATTAAAGAAAGAGCACAAATTGGAATTCTCTACTATTAGTCCAGGCAGCATCTGTTAAATCATGCTGGGATTAAGAAAAGTAGCTGATGTCAAGGGGGAATTCCATTCTTCTTATTTTTGGTCAGAATCTGATCAAGAAACTGAGCCTTATGAAACTAACAGTTTTGGAAGGAGTGCATTCTAAGTGGTGTCATTTCTTTGGAAAGTATATGTATTAGTCTTGGTAACACGTTTCTTTCCATAGCACATCTATATATTAATTATGATCTGGTAATGGAACTTAGCCTGAAGGCCCATTATTATTATTTTTTTTAATGTTTACAATGTGTTCTTTTCGATGTCTAATTTACAGGAGTATTCTGAATATTACTATCTTCCTTTCAGTGGACCTCTTAAATACCAATGTATTTCTAGGTGGCTTTTTCTAGAGCACACAGCTAGTGGATCCAGGTTGGAATTAAGAGCTGCTGCTGCTGCTGCTGCTAAGTTGCTTCAGTCGTGTCCGACTCTGTGCAACCCCATTGACGGCAGCCCACAAGGCACCCCCGTCCCTGGGATTCTCCGGGCAAAAACACTGGAGTGGGCTGCCATTTCCTTCTCCAATGCATGAAAGTGAAACGTGAAAGTGAAGTCGCTCAGTCGTGCCCGACTCTCGGCGACCCCATAGACTGCAGCCTACCAGGCTCCTCCATCCATGGGATTTCCCAGGCAAGAGTACCGGAGTGGGGTGCCATCGCCTTATCTGGAATTAAGAGCTAGAAATGCCTTAATTCATTTATTAAACCATTATTTGTGTAAATTCTACTATGGAGAAGCACTGGACCACGGGCGATAAAAAGACACTGTTTTTAAGAAGTTTACATTTGACTTGGTACTAAGAACTGGGTTACAGGAGAAACTGTAATTCAAATTAGTTCTTCTGTGTACATGGCAGAAAGTGAAGAAGAACTAAAGAGTCTCTTGATGAAAGTGAAAGAGGAGAGTGAAAAAGTTGGCTTAAAACTCAACACATAGAAAACTAAGATCATGGCATCTGGTCCCCTCATTTCATCGCAAATGGATGGGGAAACAATGGAAACAGTGACAGACTTTATTTTTCTGGGGCTCCAAAATCACTGCAGATGGTGATTGCAGCCATGAAATTAAAAGACACTTGCTTCTTGGAAGAAAAGCTATGACAAACCCCAGTGTAGTTCAGTCGCATCTGACTCTTTGTGATCCCGTGGACCACAGCACGCCAGGCTTCCCTGTCCATCACCAACTCCCGGAGCTTACTCAAACTCATGTCCACCGAGTTGGTGATGCCATCCAGCCATCTCATCCTCTGTCGTCCCCTTCTCCTCCCACCTTCAATCTTTTCCAGCATCAGGGTCTTTTCCAGTGAGTCAGTTCTTCTCATGAAGGGGCCAAAGTATTGGAGTTTGAGCTTCAGCATCAGTCCTTCCAATGAATATTTAGGACTGATTTCCTCTAGGATGGACAGACCTAGATAGCATATTAAAAAGCAGAGACATTACTTTGCTGACAAAGGCCCGTCTAGTCAAAGCTATGGTTTTCCCAGTAGTCATGTATGGGTGTGGGAGTTGGACTGTAAAGAAAGCTGAGCACCAAAGAATTGATGCTTTTGAACTGTGGTGTTGGAGAAGACTCTTGAGAGTCTCTTGAACTACAAGGAGATCAAACCAGTCAATTCCAAAGGAAATCAGTCCTGAATATTCATTGGAAGGACTGATGTTGAAGCTGAAGCTCTAATACTTTGGCCACCTGATGTGAAGAACTGACTCATTAGAAAAGACCCTGATGCTGGGAAGGATTGAAGGTGGGAGGAGAAGGGGATGACAGAGGATGAGATGGTTGGATGGCATCACCTGCTGGATGCACATGAGTTTGAGTAAGCTCTGGGAATTGGTGATGGACAGGGAAGCCTGGCATGCTGTGGTCCATGGGGTCGCAAAGAGTCAGACACGACTAAGCTACTGAACTGAACTGAACTGAAAATCTTGTGAAGCACTATGAAGATATGAGGGACTTCCCAGGTGGCGCTAGCGGTGAAGAATCTGCCTGCCAGTGCAGGAAATGCAGGAGACAGGGGTTTGATCCCTGGGTCAGGAAGATCCCTTGGAGTAGGAAATGGCAACCCACTCCAGTATTCTTGCCTGGAAAATTCCATGGACAGAGGAGCCTGGTGGGCTACAGTGCATGGAGTTGCAAAGAGTTGGACATGACTGAGCATACACACACACACACACACATGCACACACACACATGAAGATACAAAGATGATGATGCACACTCTTTTCTCAAGAAATTTAACAAATTCCAAAGAGAGTGCTATTGGAAATGTAGTGTCTTGCCTGGGAACCAGCTGGGATATATTCTAGTGATTCATAAAATCCCCCAGAAATCAGGGATGGACAAGTCAGTTCTGTGCTATAGGAGGTTTCACTGGTAGCAGCACATAGGATGGATGGAGGAGCAGAGCCTGAGAGCTGGAGAGCAGGTTTGCTGGGAAATGCATTGGTCTGGGGAAAAGTGAGGAAAGCCAACCAAAGGGGCACTGAGAATGGAAAGAAAAAGGTGTTTTGAGGGAAGAAGAACTGATCAAAAGAAAGAGTAGTCAAAGCAGATTACGAGATTGTGCCCTGGGTGACTGGAGGCATTGTCCTGGCATGATGGAGATGTTGGGGTATGTCTGGGGAAAGGGGCAGGTGGTAAGTGGATGGTGGAGAATAGTAAGAAGCGGGGGAAAGACTTTCTCCCTTTGACCTGATGAATTGTGTGGGAACAGAATTTTGCGGGAACTGTTTTTGCATACGTGGGAACTGTTAAATATTTTTGATTGATTGTTACTCATTTCTAGAAGGCTAAATATTTCCCATTTTCCTTAATTCCTTAAGAACTGTGTTTCTTTTTTGTCCTCAGCAGTTGATGGCATGGTTAGTTACGACTAGACAATGACTTTTGACTCCTTTTCCCACCTATGGCATGATTCATTGCTTAAAAAGAGGCAGCCTGAGTAGTAAAGGAGACAGTTTACATAGGGTGGAAAGAGACCATAATTTATTACTCTGAAAAGGGCACACCTTAGTCAGGAGTTAAAGGAACATGTATCAAGACAACTTGAGTGCAGTTGCATACCTAGAAGACTAAAGACGTAAGTAAAAGTTTTAAACCTAGTGTTGATCAAAATGTGGGAAACCATCTCCACTTACGTTTTGTTCACGTTTCTGTAAAAGGATACCATCCCTGCAAAGAATCTGGCATGAAGCAAAAAGAGCTGAAACGTGACTTTCCCTAGCCTAATAGGAAACCCCCAGTACTTGTAAAGAATGGAGTTTCTCGTGGCAGCATTATTTACAATGGTGAGGGGGTAAGAACAGTACAGATCTCCAAATAACAGGATGTCGAGGCAGAGACTGCTTAACGGGATATTTTATTTGGCTTAGAATGGGTTGCTATGACAGACACAAGTGTCTAAAATAATATTCAGTGGCAAGAGGTACATGATAGATGGACCCTCTGCTGACAAGCGGAGAACGTGATTGCTAAAAGAATCCAGAGTCACACAGCAAATGGAAATTTGTAATACAGGGAAGGGATTGGTAGAAGTGTCCATTTTGTGTTTTCATTTTTTCCCCCTCTGAGTTAAATGGGGCATAGTCAAAAACAGGAAGAAGATTTCTAGTGAAGTAGTTTACTGTTCATTACTTCGTCTCCCCCCTTTTCTCTCTCTCTCCCTCCCCTTCCCCTCTTTTAAGTGTTTTAAATTCCATTTATATTTACTATATATTCACAAGACCGAGGCCTATGACAAATTAACCCTGTCGGCAAGAGTCTGAAAGCTGGTGATTTCGTTCTGATTCCATCTAACTTGTGCGATCTGGAGCCAGTCACGTAGTTTTTGATATTTTAAATTTCCTGGTCTTCTCTGTCTCACATTGATGTAGACGACCATTGAAATAAAACAGGTAAAAGCACTTGAAGCATTTTTGACAGAATATTGTTTAACTCTTTTGTAAGATAAAAGAAATGTATACTGGAGCTGAACTGGCAAGAGTTGGAGTCCAACAATGTGTGTTTACCAAAGAGGAATTAAAGAAGGAAAAATCGCAGGGGACAAAGGTCTTAGGGCCATCCTGGTGAGGCAGAGTCCACGTGGGCGACATTAGAATCTCTGCCAAGATCAGCTAGTCTCAGCTTAGAGTAACTTTGGACACCTCCATGAAGCTCTTACTGTTTTATGTATGTATAGAAAGATGCTCTTACTTTGGAAACGAACATGTGTGGAGGGCCTTTAATAGCCGTAACTTAGATTCAGAAAAGACTTATGCTGAATCCCCGAAGAGCATCCTGGTGAAATGGAAAGTTTATACGAGTTTCATTAGGGCCAGAATTTCCTTTAGTAAAGTAAATTTAGACCGGTAGTAGTTAAAGGAGAAAGCATAAATTTTGACAAGAATGTTAGAGGCCTAAGAAGCCGTCTGTCAGACAAATGGCCACAAATGTAAAATAACCTAAAATGATGGCTTTCAGTACACCTGGAGCTAGAGTTTCTGGGAAAATGTGACTGTTAATGAAGGCAGCAGCTCTACCCAGCCACTAGGATTTTGCGTGTTTCTAAACAACCTGGGAGCCTCATTTTTAGTTTTGCAACTGTATTGTAAATTAAAACTGCAAGGTACCTGTTGGCTAAGCATACTTTTGTGTGAAAAGACAAGACAAGAAATCGAAAGTATTTTCAGAATTGCTCACTTGATACAATGTGTCGCCTGCTTTGGCCAAACAGCTCTGAAAACATGACTTCTCTAAGTATCAATAGCTGTGTCCAGGCACAGAGAGCGGAGGACAGTAAGAAGTGGTGGCGGGGAATCATGGCAGGCACCCAGTTTCTCTTTACCTTTTCCAGAGAGTCTAACAGGGCCAAGCAGGGAACCCTTTTGGCTCATGAGCGGGGAGTGGTAACTGTTGCCTGGGTGCCGTGTGCCTCAGGTAGCTAGGGGCAAGGAATAAACTCACGGTTCTGAGTTTTATGAGCCCCCCTCCTTCCCGGGCATGGGCTCTGTCCCTTGTGAAACTGATCCAGACTAGGGGTGTCCTTTGAAGTTACTGGCTGCTCTGCCAGGACCAGCCCTGTGACTGCAAAACAAGCTGAGTAACTCGTCCCAAATGTTTAATTCCCCATTACCTGTTTGTTGAGAGCTTGGGAAGAAATAAGCAAAGGCGGGAACAGGTTAGACCACACTAGTTAGATCTTTTGGCTTCTCTATGCTGTGGCTGGAATGAAAAATCCTTGACTTTGTGAAGTTGTTCACAGCCTGCTGACAGCTTCACTGTGGTCCTGGGAGCAGCTCCTTAGCTGCAGAGAACTTTAGAAGGGATTTTGAAGGGAAGCATTTCCAAATGGTCACTTAGCAACTGCAGCCCCCAAAACAGTAGCAGTCCCACAACACCACACTGTGTGAACTGTCCTTTTAAAAATAATATTTTCTGAGGTTACTATTGGACGAGGTGGTTATTAATGTAGGGGAAAAAAAATCATAGCATGTTAAACATTAGACCTTTGTCTTTTCCCCATCTTATGGTAAAACCTTGAACCTAATGTGTTCAAGGCATGTTTTAGTCCTCAAAGTAGGTTAAAGGATTCTCTCTCTCTGGAAAGCTAAGCCTTGTTTATGGGGTCCAAAAATAGTCGCTAAAAACTTCCTCTTTTTTTCTTGTTTGTGAGTCTTTTGCATTTTGGAGGTCAGGAAATAAATGCTGGTTTGGGGTCATGCTTCATAATAACTTGAAGTGAAAAGCAGAATATTAGGAATAAACTGATGGGAAAGGAGGTGATGGGGGAAATCTGAGACATAAACACTCAGGAACAGGAATCTGGAGGATTTAGGAAGAAATAAACATCAAAATGGTTGATCTACTAGTAAAAATGTGTAATGAAATCAATGACATTTCAATTTTCTTTGAAGAATCTGATCTTTAGAGCTAGAGTGTGCCAGCATTACACACTTTACTGGTGTATATACACATATTGACATATTGTATTGCTCATATGACAGCAAATTATCAAAAATAGCTGAGAAAAGTTTTGTAAACAAGTAAAACATTGAAATGGTTGTAACAAGACAAACAGGACTTTAAAGTTGTGTCTACGACTAACGGGTAAATATCTGAGTGGTCATTAACCCTTAGCTTGTCCAGCAATTTATATTTTCAGTAAGAGCTTGGAAAAATTTTTCTTAAGCAGATATTACAGGATAATCGTAGTCATTCATTCAGTCTTACTGAGTGCTGAGTGATGGTGATGTATCTACAGAATTGGGGAGGTCAGTTTAGCTGTTCTCTGCTGGCAGCAAAGTTAATGGTTGCACCTGGCATTCCTGGGGCTGAGTTCCACTATCAGCAGGTTGGTTTTTTAAAAAATATAGTGTTTCTTTTGCCACTGGGCTCCTTTGTAGCCTGTAGGAGCCAGTGTGTGGGAGAGAACTTGGGCCTGGAGGAGGCGTGGAAGGGACCAAATGCCCAGTTAACAGCCTGGGACAGGCAGGGAATGGCAAGTTGATTTTAAAACAAAGCCAAATCCCTAAACCCTGCCATTAACAAAACATCATTTGGCTTAGTTAAAACAGAGAAGACTTTGCAAAACCTTCTGGTAGAACTGAGAGGTAAAACTAAAGAATAACTGGAGATTCCAGAGGTGGATGGTGTAACTTTTCCAGGCTGATCTGCATTTGAGGAAAAGAACTTGATTCAGGAAAGTCTTACGTGTTGGGTCTGAGGAGCCCAGATGACCTGTATGTGCAGACAAGGATCATATTCATCTGTATTTCCTCTTGTTTTTCTGTTAGGATTCCATATGCAACCCACGTGCATGTACATGCTCAGTTGCTCAGTTGTGTCCAACTTTCTGCTACTCATGGACTCCTCTGTCAATTTTCCAGGCAGGGATACTGAAGTAGGTTGCCATTTCCTCCTCCAGGGGATCTTCCTGACCCAGGGATCAAATCTGTATCTCCTGCATCGGCAGGCAGATTCTTTACCACTGAGCCACCTACATGGATGTCCCTAAATCGGGCCCAGGGCAGGAAGGAGGAAGGTATATTGAAATGGCTTGTAGTGGGTCTGATTCTGTTGGATTTTAGGGCTATTGGTATGAAGTGAGTCCCAGTGGGGCTCAAGAGTCTCACTCTGTTCTCTGACTTTAGGGGATATTTGTAGTAGTTTTAACAAGTCCTCAATTCAGTTTCTTTTGTAAAATCCCTAAGTGGTTTAGTTCTGATCTGGGGAAAGCCCGGTGGGTGCTTCGCATTTGAACTTGCATGTCCAGACATCCATCACTGAGACGAGCTTGGCCTGTGAGGCTGCATGCCGCATGCAGGGGACTCTGAGGCCTTGCATTGATGTGGGCTAGTGGCCATGGTAACCGTACCGACTGTAGGCAGAGCCCCATGCTAGGCCCAGGAGGCTACAGGTGAGGGAGAAGGACAGTGGGATGCGAATGGAACGAAACCCTTCTTCATATTCTGTTGAGGCGATTCCGTCCTGCAGGCCCACCTTCCTTCTTAGCGTGAGCATCAATGCTTTACCCCGTACTGTCTCTGTGTGGTTTGTTTTAAATTAGACCAGGGCTGCAAAATGAAAGGAAAGCAAGGGAAGAATTTTGCTTTCAGAACATATGGAGATGACCAAACTCGTCCCACTTGGGCCCCCGGGCAGAATAAACTTGCTCTCCGAGTGGTGAACAGCAGCATGCCATAAAACATTCTTTTCTTGAACCCCTTTGACTGGGAAGGAGGCACAAGGGGAGGACACAGCAGGAATTCTTTCTCTTCAGCTGCTTCCCACTCTGTTGCTTACATTCACTCAACAGATCTTATTGGGCTGCTACTGTGTGAGAGAGAGAGAGAGAGCGCGCCTGTATTTTATGGACGAGGCTGATCAGCTTGGGCCCTGTTTTTGTTGTCATTGGTGGGGCTATGGATCCTATTTTATGTTTACTGCCCCTTGACATTTCTTAAGAGGAGTCTTCAAAGCAGAAAGTCCTATTCTGAAGACAGGTTTCTGGGCAGTAAAGTTGACGGAGTTTAATCTCGGGAAAGTAAACCTCATAGAAAAAGAAAGCAGGATAAACAACTCCAGCTCCATTCTGTGAAGGCCTTTGATGGGAAAAGGGCCTGGGTATGAAGTTCTGGGGGAAAGCCTGCACGGTTCCCATCCTTAGTGGTGTCGGGCACGAAGTCTGTTTCTTACCTTCCTCGTAGATGACCCCTGTGCGCAGGAATGGCTGGACAGTAAAGCTATGAGTAAGATCATGCCAGGGAGACTTCAGTGTTCACTAACAGGGCTTCTCAGATTGAGTCCCTGTTGACTTGTTTCCACCTCCCCATCTATTTCTCCCTCGACTCACCCAGTCACAGGGTCCCTCTCTTGTTCAGTCAACCAGTGCCTGTGTATTTAGTGCCATTTTGTGTTTACGTACAGAACTTGAACCTGACTTGCTAAATATCATGGAGGCAATAGCTAAAAAGTTTTATTTTCGGTAATCCCTTAGTGTTGATAAATAAAGGTCCCTGGACATACTGTTTTTCTTCTCAGTGATGAGACAGTGACTCAGGAAGGATTTTTGCTGCTGGGACTTCAGGAGTGGGTTGTAGATCTGGTTTTGCACTCGCGCTCATGTACAAATGTGTATGTATATTATGGTTTCTTTGATGTGTTTAATGTTATGACAGGGACATCTTTTATGCCCACACCTCCTCATAAACAGGATTCTAGGGGAAAAAATATCTAAGCAGAAGAAACCTCAAATATTTTTAGAAGATAAAAATGATATTGCTGTAACCACAGAGGGTAAAACAAAAAGAAGAGGTCGGGAATGTAAAACAGTCCAGATACTGTAACACATTCCTTTACAGTAAGACGTGGGGGAGAAATGAACCCACCTATCTGTTCATGTATTTTGTGTTTAATGATGTATAAATATTTGGCTCTGCTTAATCATTAAAACTCTTAATTCCTTTTCCTCTGGAGTAGACTGTTCAGTTCAGAAGTCCATTTTGCATACAGACAAACAAAAAGATTATATGGGGTTTTGCCTTATGTGGAATAGATAAACAGTTGGAAACCAGGGCTGGGTGTGAGAGGAATCAGTGTCTCCAGCTGAAGTAGCCTTCGCATCTCACTTCTGTCATCATTATCTGCACCAACCCGGCAGCCTTCTGCATCAGGGAAACAAATCACAGGTAGAAACTGAACAATGGAAAATTTTCATGTGTTTTCTTAACTCAGTGTTGAGAGCTTCCCATCTGCAATTTTAGGTTTTAGGTTTTTAGCAGGTTCTGCAAACTGCCTCTGGTGAAAGATCGATTTCTTCTTCTCCTTCCATTTCCAATCCATGGTGGACCAATACACTGACAAAACACAGTAAAAATGAATCCCTAGGAAAGTGATCACCTGTTTGGATGTTCCTTCAGTTACAAATTGCTAACTGTGCACTCGCAAAGCTGGAACTTATCCTGGGAGCGTTGAACGTTATCAGTTTGGGGACTAGCACTGGGTCCGGAGACTATACTTTGAATAACACTGTCTTGGGTTACGCTGACCCATGACCAGAGTGTTCGTGTAAGAAGCAAAGGGCAGATCGGTGATGGTCAAGCAAATGCCTGTCTGTGACAGTTAAAGGAGGAAACGAGCTGAAGAAGCAGTATTTCAGCCATGTGTTGGTTCTGCTTGTACTTCTGTGCTGGCTCATTCTGGCTCCTTCCTTAGTCTTTTACTTTCCATTCTTTACATTGTGTACCTTGGGGTTAATTACACATATCTTAACTTCCTGCTTCCTGCAGATTAACCTTTACTTCAAAAAAGTTACATGATTACATGCGCTTCTTTTTCCCCAAATCAACTACCACAGGCTCTGCTTTTCTTTGTGCAAGGGAGTACTGTGTATCTTTTTTTTTTTTTTGAATACTTTTGAAATAAATCCAAACAACTGTCTTGTATTTTGTAAACATGGATTTCGGAATGAATTACACCTTCTGGAATGCCGGACATTTTAAGGGTCAGTCTGAGACTTTTCCATAACAATTAAAAAATGAATATTCTGATGACTTCCTGTCTTTTAGCTTTGAATGCCTATAAACAGGACGGTCAGTAAGAGGGTCTGGGGATTGGTAATGCGTAGTTTGGATTTGATGAGGGGACATCTGGGAAATTTCAGCTACTTTTATGTATGGCTTAACCTCAACTAAACATTTTTTTAGGATTCAGAGGAAATTTATTTTGGAGATAGGAGTTGTTTATTCTTTAGTTTCCCAATGAAAAGAGTACAAGTACAGATATATAGATCTATCATTTGCTTCTTACATGAACTGCATTCATTCATAAATTCCGTTTCCCCCAGTTTCTTCCATTTTAAGAGCCTATCCTGGGAGTTCCCTGGAGGTCCAGTAGTTAGGGCAGGGCTTGGGGCTCTCACTGCCAACGACCCAAGTTCAATCCCTGATCCGGGGACTAAGATCCCACAAGCTGCACAATGTGGCAAAAAAAAAAGTCCATTTTGCTGAGGTTGGCTTCCTCTTTGGAGAGTGATGTAGGGGTTTCCTGGCCAGTGGCAAACCCCAGAAGAGAGAAGGCACTAAACTCCTAGTCCCTATTTTCCTGGTTTTCGTCAGGACCCCAGAATGGGATTCAGAAGTCAGAGTCTCCATGTCCGAATGAGCAGAGTCCTCTGGGTCTTTCATGGACATAGTTTGGTAACAGCGCCCACCCAGGCTTTTCTCTCTCCTGCCTGTCTTTCTTCCAGTGATAGTGATAGTCTCCAGCAGGACCAGCCCTGGTGAACTGTCCTGAGTTAGGAAATTGTCTACCCTTGCGCTGAGCATGAAGCAGCTCCTGGCATCAGGCAGTGGATGCTGGAGTCAGAGCTGAACGTACTCGACTCTAGCTGCCTTTCCACTTTTATGCCCTGCTCATCTCTTCTTGCTCGACTCTCTCCTTTCCTTGAATCTTTCATTTTCCCCCTTTAAAACTTTCTTCTAAAGACACAAATGGCTCATCGAGTCTGGGGAGGTTTCAGGACTGGGCTGCTTCTAAAAGTAAAGTTTCAAGTGGCCTCCCCATCCCTTCGGCAGAGCTGGTGTCCCATTACCAGCCCTGAGCTCTTGTTTTCACTGTGTGGGAGGCACAGTGGTGTAATAAAAACGGTAATGATTAAAAGAGTCCTCCTTTTCTCTAGGGTTCTTCTGCCATTTCTAAACTAAACAGGGTTCGTAAGGCTAATGCTTGACAGTCTGATCAAGCTGCAAATGATTGGTGTGGGAGTGGGTGATATATATTTTTTTAAACCCCAATATTTTATTTCTGTTCCTTGGTGCTGGAGTGGTGCCTATGGTTCCTTCTTGTCTTTTGCTTCACTTCTTTATCCGTGTTGTTTTCAAGCCTCTTGGAAAGAATGGAGGGAGGGACAGCCCTGAATTCTAGTGAGGACTGTTGATTGCAACTGATTCAATTGCAAAAGTATACAGGGACCGAAGATGGGGCTTGTTTTTATCTCTGCTTTGCTCAGGAGATAGTAGCTACTGTGATAAATACTGCTAGTCCGCTGTGCAAGGATCTGATACACATCATCCCTTGTAAATATCATGGGAACCATAAGATAGCTGTTATCATCAGCCCCACTTTGAGGACTCGTACACTGAGGTTTGGAGCATTTTAATGACCTGCCTGATGTCACAGAGCTTTGTATTAGGTTTGGAATTCGAATTCAAATCCGTCTGACTCCACAACTCAGGAGCGTATGGGAAGATACGGTGGGTTAAAAACGTGACCTCCGCAATGGAGGGGTGCTTCAGGGCTGCCTTTGACGTGAGGCCTCTGGAGCTTGTTGGGTGTGGAGGGAGCAGAGTCTGTAAGGCCTTTCATGGAAGTGCTGACCTGGGAAGGTTCCTATGAAGTGGAGACATCTGTGTTACAAAATGTATCAATGAGGTGTCCGCTCTAGACGGGGAGAGACAAAGAGAAGACACTTTGGGGTGTTTCCGGTGAACGAACTTGCCCAAGTTGTTGAGGATGAGGACGTGATCTCTGCCTTCATGACAGCGGGAGTCGTGGCCCAGTCAGGACAGCCCAGCTTAAGGAAGAACAGACTCTGCAGTGGACGTTGGAAGGGGGACAGAAAAGATAACGCCAGGCTTTGGGGGCAAGACGACCCCAGTGCAGAGGCCACGGGTGTGGAAACGCTAGGTCAGAATAAACGACAAAGAGAAGGAGCTTTGGGGAAGGTTAGAAAGCCTCAACAAAGTCAGAGAAGCCGAAGGCCACCAAGAGAAGTGGGGCGCAGGTGAAGGAAGACTGCCCGGAGCACAGAGCCTGAGGCCTTGAGGAGGCAGAGAAGAGAACCGCGAAGCCAGGGCCGAGTAACAGGAGACTTTTCTGTATCTGACCACAAATCTCATTTTCATGTGTGCCCTTCATTCTAAGATCTCCACCCACCAAGGAGATGAGTTCGTCTTATTTCTGTTGTTTTGTAAAAGCAATTGACCTGTATTTTCATTTTGAAGATACAAAGTTTAAAAGTTAAATATCCTTTTTCTTTAGACTTGCACCAAAAAACAATCTAAAGTGGAATCCTCAGTCATAATATCTCATGTGATCCACAGAGACCTTGGGTTGGGGGATAGAGCGAGAGTATTCCTTGAGAGAATAAATAGCTGGCACCCCACTCCAGTACTCTTGCCTGGAAAATCCCATGGATGGAGGAGCCTGGTGGGCTGCAGTCCATGGGGTCGCTAAGAGTCGGACACGACTGAGCGACTTCACTCTCACTTCTCACTTTGCTGCATTGGAGAAGGAAATGGCAACCCACTCAGTGTTCTTGCCTGGAGAGTCCCAGGGACGGGGGAGCCTGGTGGGCTGCCGTCTGTGGGGTCGCACAGAGTCGGACACGACTGAAGCAACTCAGCAGCAGCAGCTTTGCTATTGTG
>NW_011495070.1:7588304-7611983 GCF_000754665.1 Bison bison bison | reverse complement strand
CTGGAAAATCCCATGGATGGAGGAGCCTGGTAGGCTGCAGTCCATGGGGTTGCGAAGAGTCAGACACGACTAAGCGACTTCACTTTCATTTTTCACTTTCATGCATCGGAGAAGGCAATGGCAACCCACTCCAGTGTTCTTGCCTGGAGAATCCCAGGGATGGGGGAGCCTGGTGGGCTGCTGTCTGTGGGGTCACACAGAGTCGGACACGACTGAAGTGACGTAGCAGTAGCAGTAGCTTTGCTATTGTGTTGAAAATATGTAAAGCTTCAGTTCAGTCGCTCAGTCGTGTCCGACTCTGTGCGACCCCATGAATCGCAGCACGCCAGGCCTCCCTGTCCATCACCAACTCTCGGAGTTCACCCAGACTTATGCACATGTATTATATGTCCTTCCTAACACCCTTGGAGGAAAATTGGCTGGCAAACTTATTCATTGACAGACATTTAGATTTTGACGTTTAAGAGCACAAGAAAGAAACTTGTATTTTAACATTTTTTCTTTGAATTGATAGTTTATTTATTTTTTTCTTAATTCTTCAGTAAGTTTCATTTTGGAAAAATCTCAGCCAAGACATGGAAAGACCTTATAGTGAAGTGGTTAGGAGCCCTGACTAGAAGGCAAAACCCACCTTGATCTGGTTCATGCCACTGTCCCCTGCTAGTCATGTGACCTTGAGCAAGTCATTTAACCTCTTCAAGCCTCAGTTTTCTCATCTGTACACTGGCAGTGATAGCAACCTCAGAGAGATGTTGCGAGCATTAAATGTGGTGATAGATCTCAGGCACTGAACAGATGCCGAGTCTACAGTAAGCACTCATCGTGGGAAACAGTTACGGTTATTGTCGTTGCTACTAGTTTTCTCCCCCTTAGGGGGCATTGCAGTGGCAGCTGAGGATTCTGCCCCAGGTGCTTTCTAAGAGCCAAGGAAAGCTGGTAGACAGCAGGAAAAGGGAGAGAAGCAGGGGCCAGCTGGGGGTGAATAGTGACCCTCTCCCCATCCTTCTTTTTCTGACTTCTTTGCTTCCTGCTTTGAACCTGGCTTTCTGTTTGGCTGGGACCCTCAAGTTTTTCTCACTGATATCCTAGATCTGTCCAATCAAAGTACCAGTGTGACTCGTTGGCAGAAAGAAATATATGAGGGATTTTGAAGACTAGTTTTTTCAGCTTCAGAAGCTATGAATATTGATTGCTGTCCACTCTGCCCCCCTCCAAAGGGCAGTCCCCAAAACGGCAGGCTGGGGACCCCCCTTCTCTTGTGCTCCTTGTGTATTCCTAGCAGAGCACCTCATCCCCAGTAGGTGTTAATGCCTGGGGGGAAGACAGAGCCAAAGGGCCAAGGAACTCCCCTATCCTGTCATTACCAGAGTCCCTCTGACGGAAGTTCGTAAAAGATAAAGCTGAAATGGTAGATAAAAATCAGTACAGAAAAAAAAAATCGGTACAGAAAGCCAGACAGTCGCAGATCTGTTGATTTCTGGTCTCTTGTTGTCATCTTCTGCTTCCCCTTGCTCCAGTGACACACACACACACACACACACACACACACACACACACACTCTTTCTGTTACCCAGGCGGAGTGGTGACTTAAATTTAGAGATATTTTACTCTGGAATCCCTGTGGTCGAGATGAACACATCAGACCCTCTTTTTCTTCTGACATCTTCCGGATGAACCCAGAAGAGATGGCAAAGAAGAGACAGTTTCAGCCAGCACGTCTTCCTCTGTGTCTCTCCATGCTTTTCCGATGGAGAGGTACTTATGTCTAGAGAAGGAGGGATTGTTGGCAGCTACGGGGACCTCTAAATGGTTTTCTTCACTATTAATACTGTCGGGGGAGCGGGTGGCGGGGAATGGAAGCCGGAAGTGTCTGGGTAACCAACTGCCACTGAGGTGTTCGTGGTCGCTGTTCGGATCACAACAGGCCTTGTGTTCCTCCCTTTCCTCCCCCATGTCTCCAGCGCTGGCCTCGTATCTCAGACACACACACATTCTTCAGATATCACATTCTGGGACATTCTTGCCCCTTACACCAGCCTGCCCGAGGGACTTTTAGATAATGAATGAGAGCTTTCTTAACTAATGATATTCTTGACCATCTGTCCAGCTGGTCACAGAGACCATAAGGCAGATGCTGGTCTTTTTTTTTTTTTTAAATCCCCATCCTTATAAAACTATAAATGTAAAAATTTCTGTCATTGGATCTGAAAGAGTATGTCTGCTAATCCATTTTCATTTTTTTTTAAATGATTACTGTGGAGCTGTGGGCCTAAGAAATGAAGCAATTTTTTTTTTTTATGAAGTCCTGAGTTAGTGTGTATTGATATTTATTCTCTGCCACTTTGAATTTCTCAGTGTTCAAAAAGTGGGCATTCATATCACTCTGTTGTTAATATTTAAAGTTCACAGGGGCGATGGGAATGTCGGGGTGGGGGGGTCTCACCTCCGTGTAAAAGCTGTAAACTTAGAAAGCCCAACAAGTGTTGGTTCCCACCTGGTCTCCTGGAGGCTCAGGAATGTGCGTCCAGGAAAAGGGTGGCAGGTAAGCTGAATGGAGCGGCTTCAGCGCAGCCTGCAGCCTGTGCTGATGGTGTTCCGAAGGGAGGGAGGGGAGTGTGCGTGCGGCTGTGCGCACGCGTCTTCTGCGGCAGCTCTTGCAGACAGCTGTTGAGAGACTGTCGGTTGTATTTGTCCTAATCAACAATGACAAGGCCTGGTGCGGATCCCCAGGAACTGAGAGACAAAGGAGGCTGCAGGAAAGGAGACTTAGGCAGGCGATCCCGGAAGCTGGAGCTGGGGGCAGAAGGATGCCACACTCCGATTTCTGTGGCACACTGTAGTCTGTTGTGGGAAGTTTGGCAGTTCTCTCCGGGACCCTGGGCTGGCCAGGAGGCAGGCAGGCCAGACTCTGCTGTGAGGTTATTAGCATGAAGGACTTTCCCCCAGGGAGAGGGAAGGGCTTTTTTACCTCCCAGTGATTTTTATATGGTGACTATGTTGACCAGATGCAGGGGGGGAAATCATCTGCGTGGACCAACAGGGCTGAGTTGAAATGCAGATAATCATGAGCCAAAGCCTGAAGTTACCTTTGGGAGGTGCCCTCCGCCCCCTCGGCCACCAAGGGGCTCAGTGGAAGGCCTTTGCTCCCTCTGTGTTGAGGCTTTAAAGATTGTTCATCATCGCAGAGGTACCCTTTTTATTTCAAGGATTTGTTTTTCAAGATTCTACTTTAGGCTTTGCTAGTGTAACTTGCTCAGTTATATCTGACTCTTTGTGATTCCATGGACAGTAGCCCACCAGGCTCCTCTGTCCATTGAATTCTCCTGGCAAGAATACTGGAGTGGGTTGCCATTCCCTTCTCCAGGGGATCTTTCCTACCCCAGAGATTGAACCCAGGTCTCCTATATTACAGGCAGATTCTTTTACCAACTGAGCCACCAGGGAAGCCCTTGGCTTTGCTAGGCAAAGGTCAATTTCCTTTTGATGCTTGGGTGTCCACTGAAGAGCTGCTGGGCAGTTTGCTTGTTTTGGGGGTGCGGTCTTTACTTTTGAGGCTTGCCTTTTTCTTCCGTCCACACTGTGTTCCACTTTATTCTGATTATCTTCATCAGTGAACTGAAAAAGTAAGCTCCCTTTCAAAAGGGAGAAACGTTTTCATAATGGAAAACCAAGATTATAGCAGATTAAAACAAGATGCTCTGTAGGCTCAAAGTGGAAGTACTTACCTAAGTTGAAACATTTAGAGGGCTCCTTTCACAGGCATTTGTTTTATTAACATAAATGTGTGCAGCTCATTCAGCAAATACTTCTGAGGCCTTTGCTTCGTGCCAGGTATTGAAGTGAGTTTCAGCAATGCAGCAGTGAACTGGACAGATGTCACAGAACTTCAGCGCCTGGCTTGTCTTTAGTTTGGTATTAAAGAAAAAACGAGCAACTAGCAGCACTATCGCAATAGCCAAGACATGGGAGCAACTTAAATGTCCGTCAGCAGTTGAGTGGATGAAGAGGATGTGGTGCGTACATACAATGGGAGCAACTTAAATGTCCTTCAGCAGTTGAGTGGATGAAGAGGATGTGGTGCGTACATACAACGGAATATTATTCGGCCACAAAAAGAACTATATAATGCCATTTGTAGCAACATGGACAGACTTAGACATTATCATATTGAGTGAAGTAAGTCAAACAAAGACAAACGTCATATGATATCTCTTACACGTGGAATCTAAAAAAAAAAAAGATCGAATGAACATATTTACAAAACAAAAAACCCCGTAAAATGACATAACCCTGGAGAAGGAAATGGCAACTCACTCCAGTATTCTCGCCTGGAGAATCCCATGGACGGAGGAGCCTGGCGGACTACAGTCCATGGGGTCACAAAGCGTTGGACACAACTGAGCGTGAGCCTTTCTCCTCCACTAAGAAAGAGACAACCATGCTACAGTGGAACCTTGTCAAAAGGAAAGGACTCCATGCTTTGCCTTCTGCAGGATGATAACATTCTGAAGTTGTGATATTCAAGGGGAAAATTGTTCTCTTAGATCAAATCCAAGACGATCAGCCTGATCTTTCTTAAAGTTACCCATCTGTGGGCATTTCATTGTTCTTTCTGACATTTTTCAGAACATAAAGGAGGAAGACAGGAAGTTCTGAAAGTCTAATCCATCAAATTATGAATTTTGTCTACTTCTCCCAAATGTTTGGGTATAAGGGGGAAGATAGAGTGGGGATAGAAACTGGACAAGATGAGGGTTAGAGGGGTTATCATTATATTAAAAGTTAACATTTATAGAGTGCTTGCCATGTACTATGGAGTGGTCTAAGAATTTTTGAATAACAAGTAATGATTGAAAAAACCACACGTATTTATTGAGTGCCAACTATGTGTCTGGTCCTGTTCTTGGACTTCTGTAGAGATTTACACATTTAATTCTCACACCAGTACTATAAGAGAGAATTTTTTCTTATTGGTTTAAAAATCAGAGAAAGGTTTTAGAGGGGGTGAAGTCATGCATTTTAAAGTCTGGTTTGTAAATGTTAGGGTCAATATTCTGCTCCACACTTTTCTAACTTGAGAGCTAATGGAGTGAGTTCTTGGTTGAGTTCTTTTTGCTGAAGATGTTTGTTTGCATTCCCTTACAAATTTTAGAACAGGCCCAGTTAGCCTCTACCTACAGAGACCCTTGGTTAAACAGGCAGATATATGCCACGTTTTTGAACACTCCGACTGTAATTATTATTACAGTATTAATATCATACCGTTATTTTATGATCTTTATTCTTCAACTTATTCTTCCTTTCCTGTTCACCAAAAGTGGATAAAATCGTTGACATGTGTATATTACCCGAAAGTGTACATTTTAACTGTTTGAAAACTAAATACAATGAAAACTTCAGTATTGTATTATATTTATTATTACAAATAGAATAGCACCTGGTCTTGGCAGCTGAGTAGAATAGTAGAGACAAGACAGAAAACTGTGTTGTTTTAGGAATTTAATACTTTCAACTGCACCCTCTCTCCTTGAATGACTTTTATATTCTAGGACATTGTAATTAAACAGTTAATATGGGTAGTGTGTGCATGCTGTGTGCTCAGTCACTCAGTCGTCTCCAACTCTTGTGACCCCATGGAGTGTAGCCTGCCAGGCTCCTCTGTCCATGGGATTCTCCAGGCAAGAATACTGGAGTGGGTTGCCATTTCCTCCTCCAGGGGATCTTCCTGATTGATGCCAGTCTCCTGCATTGGCCGGTAGATTCTTTACCACTGAGTCACCCGGGAAGGAACCATTAGCAAGTTTTATGGTAAATACCACTCATGCTGTCTCCCTCCCCCAACGTTGTGGCTGTCCCTGGCACATCTCTAAGGATCTGTGTGACAGATTTGCAAACTTTTGGCCACTTTGATGACTGGGCTTAAGTGATCTACCTGACCAGAAGAAGGAACTGAACCATTTCTAAGAGACTTGAGTCTCTTTTTCTCTGTTCCCTTTCTTCTTATTTTCTCCTTTTTCGTATTCTGTCCTCTCTGTCTCTCCCATGCACTCACTTCCCGTGAGCCACTGAGACTGTAATAGTCTATGATTTCCTTCATTACTATCCCAAGTCCCTCTCCCAGCTTCCAAACTAGTGAAAATATTCCAGAAAGCCTTGAGATTGGAGAAGAAGCATGCCAAATGCATCACTCAGGGATTCATAGGTGAATATTGTTGTTGCGGTGGCTTATGGAAGGGATGCTGGTGCTAACCCAATTACATAAAAGATTGGATGTCTCTGAGATTAAAAAATAACCTGTCTGGTATAAAATTCCCTTTCGTGTCTGAATAATGGATTGATAAAAAAGATTTGTGGTTCACCTCTCAATACTGATCTAAAGACATTAAGTTCAAAGTGATACTAATCAAGACTTAAATTGGATGGGATCATCCAGAAAGGAAGCGGCACCTGGGAGGATTGGAGAATCTGGGGCAGTTCTGACCCTGCCGGCCAAGTGCTCAGCCATTCCAGACCAGGTCAGGCTGTAGCTTTCTATAGTAGCTCCTATATAAGCCTCCAGTGTCATCCATAGTCCCTGCCTCTGGTGACCTTGAGGGAAATGCAAATGGGATTTGTGCTTAGCACTTAGTGCGATAAGTCACCAGTCGTGTCCAACTGTTTGCGATCCCATGGACTGTAGTCCACCAGGCTCCTCTGTCCATGGAATTCTCCAGGCAGGAATACTGGAGTGGGTTGCTGTGCCCTCTTCCAGGGGATCTTCCATCTTCCATGGTGGGATTCACTTACCACCGTTTATTATTTTGGAATTATCCAGCTTTGAGTCACCAAACTTCACATTGGTCATTTTCAGCAATATGATTTTTTCCCCTTTCTCCTATTCTTATGGATATACTTGTACCCTGCCTTAATGTGGAACTCCTAACTCTTAGATTAATTCCCAGGACACACCTATCCACACACATGTCAAATTGGGCAAACCACCGATCTGTGTGGTCTGAGAAGTGTGTATTTGAGAGAGAACTCTGCAAGTGTCAGGATGATACTTTGTAAAGCCTCTGTTCTGGATAGCAAGCAAAGACGCAGACATCACTTAGGGAACCAGTGCATATTAGGAGGTGGCCTTTCTTGCATGCTTTATTGTTACCTACTTCATAGTTCATTTACTCCTCACAGCAACTTCAAAGGATAGTAGCCCCACTTCCACTGTTAGAGTAGTCACAGTCCTGCCCAATAACAAAGTTGTGATTCAAGCTCAGGTGTGTTTGCTGCTCAAATCCACGCCCTTGAATTTCCCTGGTGGTCCAGTGGCTGAGATTTCACGCTCCCAGTGAAGGGGGCTGGGGCTCGACCCTGGTCCAGGAACTAGATCCCACACGCTGCAACTAACACCTGCCACAGTCAAATAAAGAAATAAGTTGTAAAAATCTACGCCTTGTCTGGATTCTGATTCTAACACTCCAGTCTTGAAAACCAAAGGTCTAATCGGGGATGCTTCGTATGTCTGTTATATGTATCTTTGCCGATCACTTTTGGACTGCTTGGTGCATGAGACACATGGGCATGTCCTGGAAAAATGTGGGTAAATCAATCATTGCTAACAGTGTGCACTAAGAGGGCTGACTTTTACACCCTTACAATGAGGAAGATCTTGATTAAATCCTTCTGTGAAGTTAGGATGCCATTCACTGATAGAGCTGCTTCTTCATGCCAGGATCTCAGCTTTGGCATGCTTTCACCTGGAGATTCTGTCTGGTGGAAGTGCCAAGAATGTGGTGGCGAGGGAACTGGGCACAGAAGAATGCTCTTTATGATGAGAATAATCTCACAGGGATCCAGTTGATTGATCGTTTTGGATTTTCACAGGTTAGATTACTTTTTAAAGAGGGAGTGAAACCTACAATGGCTGTGTAGTCTAGGAGAGACCTTTCAGGCAGGGCTCTGCCAAGGTTTCAAAAATCTTAAAATGGATGAGTCAAGGCCCAAATTCTCAACACCAAACGCTGTTAAGCTGTTCAAGGCTGATGATTTGTGAAGGTCAGCAGAGACTGTCTGGACTGAGTTTAATCCAGAAGGTCTTGAAGATGGGAAAGCCAAGAGACATTGATTTTGAAAAGTTACAGCTCTGTGGGTGAAAGGCAGCTTCTGGTTTCCAAAGGTAGAAGGGAGTCAGCTGCATTTTATATGAGAAACAGTACAGTCAGTAGGGCAAACTGATATGAACAGTTACATTATTTTCCTTCTGCTTCAGTAAAATATACATTAGCAATGTGAATCAGAAAAAAAAATTAAAAAGAGACATGGGATTCTAAAATAATGAAATTTTAACAAAGGAAAGTCAAAGCAAATCGTAGTTCCAAACACAACTGAGAATTTAATGTCAATTTGTACTTTCACTTCTGTATATGTACCCGTCACAAAATGGCTTTTGGATTTTGCTGGTAAAACCCTCTATTGTAAAGCAAGTCTTACTTCTGTTTCCTTATGAGGTCTTGGCATTTAATGGTGGTGATGCCTTCACAGATCAGGAGTTCCAACCTATCAATCTTTACGTGTCAATGAAAGATAAAGACAACCTCTATGCAGATGGAAAGGACCTGGTTATCTATCTATTTGATAATAGTAGTTTGTATCTGCTAATCCCAAACTCCTAATTTCCCCCCCACCCCCACCTTTCCCCTTTGGTAACCGTAAGTTTGTTTCCTATGTCTGTGAGTTGGTTTCTGTTTTGTAAATAAGTTCATTTGTGTTGTGTTTTAGATTCCACATATAAGTGATATCATATATTTGTCTTTCTCTGACTTACTTCCCTTAGTATGATCATCTCTGGGTGCATCCGCGTTGCTGCAAATGTCATTATTTCATTCTTTTTATGGCTAATACTCCGTTGTGTGTGTATATACACACACCTCGCGTCTTCCTTATCCATTCATCTGTTGATTGCTTTGGTTGCTTCCAGGTCTTGGCTACTGTGAATAGTGCTGTTGTGAACACCGGGGTGCGTGTAGCTTTTGAATGATCGTTTTGCCCAGATATATGCCCAGGAGTGAGGTTGTTGGATCATATGGTCGCTCTGTTTTCAGTTTTGTAAGGAACCTCCATCCTGTTCTCCATAGTGACTGTACCAATTTACATTCCCATTGACCGTGTCAGAAGCTTCCCTTTTCTCCATGCCCTCTCCAGGATTTATTGTTGTGAATTTTCAAGTAATTGTCATTCTTTAAAAAAAATTTTTTTGTTTAGTTTTTAAATTTTTTTTTGGCTGCATCTGGTCAGTGTTGCTTTGCTCAGGCTTTCCCTAGTTGTGGTGAGCAGGGGCTACTCTTTGTTGTGTTGCTCTGGCTTCCCATTGTGGTGCTTCTCTTGTGGAGTGCAAGCTCTGGGGTGCTCAGGCTTCAGTAGCTGTGGCTTGTGGCCTTAGTTGTTCCTTGGTTTGTGGAATCTTCCCAGACGAGGGATTGAACCTCTGTCCCCTGCATTGGCAGGCGGATTCTTACCTGCTGCACCACCAGAGAAGTCCCTAAATGATGGCCATTCTGACTGGTCATGACACACGTTCTTACATGAGCTCTCCTTTCAACATGCCCAGTGTGTCTTATTCCACCGGTATCCACTCACAGCATCTGTTTGCACATTAAATATTTCAGAGAGCACTGGAAAGATCACAGTGCTGCTCTATGTTTAGCAGAATCGTAGGCTAAGAGAAAGAGAATTTTCCTTTTCCTTTCCCTTTCCTTTTACTTTTTAAGGAAAGTGAGTAAGTAAACATAGAAGTCAACAGGACCTTTTGATTTTTATCATTCTGGATGGTCTGCTGCTGCTAAGTCACTTCAGTCGTGTCCGACTCTGCGACCCCATAGACGGCAGCCCACCAGGCTCCTCCGTCCCTGGGATTCTCTAGGCAAGAACACTGGAGCGGGTTGCCATTTCCTTCGCCAATGCATGAAAGTGAAAAGTGAAAGTGAAGTCACTTAGTCGTGTCTGACTCTAGCGACCGCATGGACTGCAGCCTACCGGCTCCTCCATCCATGGGATTTTCTAGACAAAAGTACTGGAGTGGGGTGGTCAGTTATTATCAATTACAGTCTCTCGGCCCTGGATCAGAAGATTCTGACCTCATGATGTTTATGAATATAAAGATGATATATGCTTTAAACAAGCTTACATAATAACTGTAAGGACCCCAAAGTAGAATATAAAAGGGAATCTGGATCCTTGTGGAAAACAGATCGGAAGACTTTCTTACAGTAGACAGTGATAGGTTTTCACTTTCCAGATAGGATGGCATGACTTGAATCTTTTGCCTTCCTTGATTCCTTCCTAGGAAGGGCATTTCTATTCCTTTACTGAATATGAACCATTTATCACAGTCCTGTCCTGCTTTTGAGTTTTATCCCCAACCCCACTCCACCCCCTTTTTCTAAGCTTTGGGTTCACACCTGGCTGCCTCTGTGCTACATAGCCCAATGATTGTTGTTGTTGTTGTTTTTTGTTTGTTGTTGTTGTTTTATAAAAAAAAGAAGGAGAAGACGAGGAAAAAGAAAATAGGTGGATTTGGAATGCAGCTAACCTGAATTCCGGTTATGTTTCTTAATAGTCCTGTGATCTTAGGCAGGTTTCTGAATACCTCTGTGCTTCTTGTTTTCTCATCTGCTGCTGCTGCTGCTAAGTCTCGTCAGTTGTGCCCGACTCTGTGCGACCCCAGAGACGGCAGCCCACCAGGCTCCGCCGTCCCTGGGATTCTCCAAGGCAAGAGTACTGGAGTGGGTTGCCATTGCCTTCTCCGGTTTTCTCATCTAGAATGAGGTTAATAATACCTACTTCAAGGCCTGAGGATCTAATTAAATAATGTATGTAAAATGCAGATAGCACAGTGCCTGCCACATACCAAAAGTTTAATGAATGACAGTTATTACAGTTATGGTAAAAATACTAAGATGAATGTTCCAGTGACTCACTAGTAAACCACAGAAGCATTTCATTTTCTGGAACTCAAGTTATTTAGCAACCTCTCCTACTGATCAGGAATAAAAACAAGTAAATATTGTACAATTGAGGAAGTAAGCAAAAAAGCCTCTAAATGACCAATGTCTACTCAGAAATTTATGTCCTAGAACTATGCATTCCCTTCACAGGGGTGCTTTCCCAGTTTTTATGCACTTCTTGTCTTGTTTGATCCTATGTATCTATACACATGATTTTTAAGAACTGTGACAACTGATTTCTAAGCCTGTGGCAGATTAGATACAAACTGGAAAGGAGCAAACTGGAAGGGAAAAGAACCAGTAGAGGCAGATCCATGTTAGGCAGACTCAGTAACTTTCCGTAAAAGGGAAGCCCATTGAAAGCAGGCAGAAAACAAGAGCGCAGAAATTCAGAGCTATGTAGTGGATGGCAGTGATCCTTAAACCCTAGCGTGTTTCAACGCACCCTGTTAAAACACAGATTGCTTGGCCTTTCCCCAGGAGTGTCTAAGTTAGAAAGATATTATATTCGAAATAATGAATTAAAAAAAAAAACTCGTTTTTGTCTGTAAAGAGGGGACATTCAACTCTCCAGAAGAGCTGGCTGTCCACAGTGATGCATTGCCCGAGACTCTGGGATAGCCCCACCTGCTTGGTGTTGTTACAGTGGGAGTGGGGGAAGGTATCTGTTCCCACTTGACAGTGCTATTTATGATTTTGGGGAGGTATCTGTGTTTGTGTGATTGCTCTGCTTCCTCCTCCTCTTCTTAGTGACTTTCTAGACAAAAAGACTTCACAGATGTTTTTTCTGCCACACCAACTGTTTGATTCAACTTAGCTCTCATAAATAGTTGAGCGTGTTTCAGTAACAGTGTCAAAACACTGGGCTCTGTGGCAGTTGCAATATACAGGCACCATATTGTCCTGCTCTTTTCAGCTCCTCTTGCCAGTTAGTGGCACTTTCTGCCAACACCAAATAAAGTCTAAGGAACAAGTAAGTCGTGGACTAAGGTGACTGTGAAAGAGGCAACCGCCTTTCTCTTGAGTCCCATGTGCATTCTGAACATCAGATTTTTAAATTTTTCATTAAATAGGAGGAAGAGAAGTCTTTGTTGGTAAAGGTTATTACTGGCCACGGTTGCATTTCAGTGCCTGAGTCTTGTTACTTTCCTTGCACTGACATTTTGGAACTCTTACGAGGTGGTGCACGTTGATCACGTTTTGATTACAGCCCTTGTTTGGAATTCTCTCATAGCAGACCTTTGAGAGCAGCAGTTTGTTTTCTTGCTGATCTTAGAGGTGTCTGAGTGCTGACTTCTTCCTATGTCGGGGCAGTGTGTTTTTTAACTAGAGAGAGAATGCAGTCTTCCGTGTCGTGGTCAGGGGATTACTCTCATTAGGCAGATCTCTCTTATGATAAATCTCCCTGGTGCACTGAGCTGTTTAACTTACTTAGGGACGGTGTTTTCTTTTGGGTCCTGTTCTGGGGGAAGGTGATGACTGTTCCCAGGGTGTTCACTGAGAAATGAAATATAGCTCTAGAGTTTGGTGCTGATGGTTGAAGGAGTAGGGGGAAAAGTGGGGGGGGAGATGAGTAGAGCTCTGAAAATTCTCTCTGCATGTGAGTGCCACGTAGGTATCCCCTTCAGATGTGCATGCCATATTGTTACTATTGAGGACACAAAATCTGAGCTGTCATCTTCCTTGATGATAACTTGGAATAAAGACAAAATTTTCTGGGACCACAGTTGCTTATTCTCCTTACTTGTTTACCTGAGCAGATTATTCTCTGCTGATATCATTGAATTTCAGCTAGAACCTGAACCTTCTGGCTGAAATCCAGTGCCATGTGGAGTTAGATTTCTATTTACACGTGATCACACAGATCATTGCATTAATACTGTAATTAGGAATAGGTCAGACCTTTTGCTTCCATTATGAATAGCACAAAATATTCAGTATCTGCATTTAAATAGATTCTATATATTTAAGAATGTCAGAATATCATTTGTAACAGTGATAGTTAGGCAGTGGCTATTCAGAATTGTTTCATAGCATAACATAGGATCAGACCCTCTCTGTAGCAGAAATCCATAAAATAAGTAAAACTTTCATTTTCCTTTTAATTTAGTATCTGGCTTTGAAATGGCTTTCTTTGCATTTACTGTGACTGGCCATGTCAGCACTGATCTAATGTCTGCCCAAAGAAATCTTCATAATGTTTTCTAGGATCTGTGTTACTGAGCTGTATCAGAGGCAGGGTCTGAGTGTTAAGTTAGCCCATTTTGGTTCACAGTTTTTACTTTGATTTTAGTCTTGTGCTAATGATGTCTGTGACTTCTAATGGCTTTTCTGTCCCTTTTCTTTGAAGCCCTTGCAAATCCAAGCTAGACTCTTCCAGACTTAATATACATAAAAATTGATATTGCTTCATAGATCACATCATGTATCAAAAATTTGAGTTCTAAATATAGTAAATATGTTGTTGGAGAAAAACGCTTTTATCTATGTTTTAAATGCTTCTTACCTTTCAGTTTGAAGAGGTGTATATTTGATTTTGCCATTGCAGTGCCACAGAAACCATGACAATTTCTGCAAAACAAACAAATCCTTTTTTTTTCTTTTCTCTTTAGCAGATCTTTAATTCTTACAGACACATATAAGATCACCAAGGTCCACTTTTACTTCACCCTTCCTTATAAAGGTTGACTCCTTTCGTGAGCAATATACTAATACAAATTTATAAAATTGAACCTGTATCAGACGGTCTTCTGGTTCAGATGTAGTATTCCCTGTATTTATTATTCATCCAGTTCTTTATGCTTTTATTTTATAATACGGATTTATATTATTTCCTTAATAATCAGATCCTGAGAATGTCAGGGCATTTCTTTTCTCCTTTGATCTGCATCCCATCCCTGTTGGCAAATGCTCAGAAACTATGCATTGTTTTGGAACTATGCATTATCAGATTTTAAAGACTTTTCCATCCATAAGCATGCTATGGAGTAGGGCAAAGTAATTTCCTTCAGGGAGAGGAATACAACTCTGCCACCCACCATTCCTTCAGAAAGTGTTGACTGCGTTCCTGACTCTATTCCCATGACTGTGCTTATCAGCTACCTACTATGTTCCTGTGAATGTGCAAGGGGTACTACAGCAATTCAGAAAGTTGTTTTTCTTTATTTGCAAGCTTAAAATCACCCTTAAAGCTTTTTTATAAAATAATGATAACTATTTCTTTGTAGTCGCCAACTCCTTTTTTGTCGTTCAGTTGCTCAGTCATATCCAACTCTTTGTGACCCCATGGACTGCAGCACTCCCAGGTATCCCTGTCTCCTTGTCCAACTCCTTTTAGACAAATTTAAACAATGAAAATGTGGGCTTCCCACGTGGCGCTAGTGATAAAGAACCTGCCTACCAATGCAGGTGCTGCTGCGGCTGCTGCTAAGTTGCTTCAGTCGTGTCCGACTCTGTGGGACCCCATAGCAGATGATGCAGGTACAATTGCTGATCAGGAAGATGCCCTGGAGAAGAGAATGGCAACCACTCCAGTATTCTTGCCTGGAGAGCTCCATGCACAGAGGAGCCTGGTGGGCTATAGGCCATAGGGTCACAAAGAGTCGGACACGACTGAAGCAACTTACCATGCACGCACAGAAATAATGGCAGTTGTTCTAGAAAGCACTGAATCCTGATTCTGCTCTCCTGTTAGAATTTCTATGCAATAAGTCAAATCACAGTGAGGAGAGTAATCTTCACCTGGATCATAGTGTCGTTCAGCATTTGAAGTAGAACGGGTGATATAACCAGCGTTTTACATACAAGAGGCAGCCTTCTCCAGACAAAGCACATCCCCAGACTCTTCTTTCATTTCTCTCAAACCTGTTCTCATTTTTTCTTCTGTTTGTCTTTCCTAACTGTACTTGGATTTTTTTTTTAATTGAGTCAATAACACGAAGATCCATGTTTAAACACAAAGGATTAATTTAGAAGAACAAGTCGTTTTTATGAAAATATCCACTGTCTTTTTTTTTTAAACCACAACAAAATTGTAAAGCAAATAAAATGCTCAATAATAGGGGAATAGAAAAACTAAAATAACAGAATTCCAGAAAGCTATGACATGGTAGATTGGGTACTATGCTGAAACAGGGAAACATGAAATAACATAAAATTGACAGGCAGAATACAAATTCCGTGAATATATATATTATCAACAATGCCATATGTATGTGTATGTATGTATTTGTATATATTATATATAATCCATTTCATGTCTAATATCTATCTACCCATTCATTGACCAAAATCAAGCAGAAATAACGAAAGAATTACATTAAATATTAGATTATTTTTCTTACCAAAGTAACTTAACTCAGTAAAAAAAATACCCTAAAGTTGAAGTATCACTTCCAACACATGAAGTGTTTTAGGGAAAACAAAAGTCTATTTTACTTTTTAAAAGAATCATACTTTTTCCCTTTTCTTTCCCACTGTATGTTGATATTTAATTTTAAAAGGTATGGTTCTGATTTCTCAGATGAATAAAATAAAGCTTCTCCAGAAATCCATACTCTGGTTTTTAAGAAAGATATTAAAAAAAAAAAATTAGAGTAACTTTACCTTTAATTGGAGGTTAGGCTTCCATCAACCTCAACCATCTGGAACTGGGAAGAGAGTTAAAAAAAAAACAAAAATAAACATTGCAAATAAACTCAGGGAGTAGTAGTAGGGGGAAACCCTTTACAATTAACCCTGGAGATGGTATAAAGCCACCCTGAGATCCTCAGCAAACCAACCAAGTGGAAAATAAGAAAGCAAACTGGAAACAACGTGAAAGCAGGAAGTGCAGAAAGGAGGAAAAGAAGAAATATAAAAGGACCTGGAGGTGTGGCAGTTTGGAGGCATCTCATGGGAAGTCATTTAATTGTGGAGTCACCTAATGCAGGGGCAGAGAGCGCAAGTGAGTTTAATACTCCCCTCAAAGGTAATTGAATAGCAACCTTTTATTACTAAAAATATTCATGCTGCTAAGTCACTTCAGTCGTGTCCGACTCTGTGCAACCCCATAGATGGCAGCCCACTAGGCTCCTCTGTCCCTGGGATTCTCCAGGCAAGAATACTGGAGTGGGTTGCCATAATGAGTATCCTATAAAAGAAACATCAAGGAAATGATATTTTCTGTTTAAGAATATGTAAATGTAAGTATGTCATGCTTTAGAAAGATTTCCATCAAAACAGCTTTTACTTCAATGACTCAGCTTCACTCTCTGATAATTCAACTATGTGGATACCATATATTTTAAAAGCAAGATAAAATCCCATGGGAAGAGGAGCCTGGCAGGTTATAGTCCATGGAGTTGCAAAGAGTCGGATACAACTGAGCACGCACCCACAAACACACACACACACACACAGTGTTATCTTAACCATTACCTTAGAACATTCTTTTGCTGACCAAGAGGATGTTCCTTAGACTTCTTGTCTTAATGCCAATAAATTCACTGATTTTTCCTCTTCCTATAATTTCAGGGAGAAAAAGCTTCTGGCAATTGTCCCTGGAATCTGCATCAGTCTTCTGGGGGCACATTTTGTTTTGGTTTTCTAGGACATGGTTTTTATTCATTGTGATTTCTTTTTTCAAGAGAAGAACTTTTCAATTGGACTTTTATTAACATGTAGTTTTACCATCTCATGCTCTGATGTTCGAATATTAAATAGCTCCTGCATGGCCTGAAGGTGAGAAGGCCGCTGATGTTGAAAAAGCAAGTCAAGGAGATATTCTAGATATTTTACCACATCCTAACTCTGTGTTGAAGAGCCCTGAATTTTGAGCCAGATCTCTTGGGTTTAAATCCTGGATCTGTTACTTACTAGCCTTAGGATCCTAGGGTAAGTTTCTAATTTCTCTAATCGCTAGTTTCTACATCCAAAAAACAGGCCTTATGTAATAGGGCTGTTGGGATAATCCATTTATTTTTAAAAAAAACTTTTTATTTTTAAAATATTTATGTTTATTTATTTATTTGGCCGAGCCAGGTCTTAGTTGCGGCATGCGGCATCTTTAGTTGTGGCACGTGGGATCTAGTTCCCTGACCAGGAATCAAGCCCAGGCCTCCTGCATTGGGAGTGTAGGCTCTTAGCCAGTGAACCACTAGGGAAGCCGGTAATCCATTCAAAGTGCTTAGCTTTAGTGTCTGCACATAGTCAGCTCGCAATAATCAGAAGCTCTTACTAGTACTCTGAAGTGGAAACCCACTCTAGGATTTTTGCCTGAGAAATCCCATGGACAGAGGAGTCTGATGAGCTACAGTCCATGGGGTTGCAAAGAGTCAGACACGAATTAGCCACTAAACCACCACCACCACCACCACCAATATTACTCCCTGGTTTGTTTCTATGGCCACAACATGATTGAATTTTTTCTTAATGACCCAAGAAGACTTTGAAAAGAAAACCAACATTAGCTGAAGGTGTACTGGGTGTGCCAGGCTTTCTAGGACTTGGGTCAGGACACTCAGAGAGTTCCTGGGAAACGCAGGTTTAGAGAAGTGATCTCTGATTATGAGCACAGTTTGTTTGCTGAAGTGAAGGCATCATGTAGCACTGGAAGCTGTGGACACCTGGAGTAGATGCCCCAGTGATTTCCAGAAGTTTCCGTATTACCCTTCAAATAGCGTCTTGGGTCCCCTTTCTTTTCTGTCAGAGTCTCCTTACTTTTTTTGGGAGGGGTGGGTGTGGTGATGAGTAGTATATGGGATTTTAGTTCGCCCACCAGGGCTGGAACCTGCATCCCCTGCAATGGAAGCTTGGAGTCTCGGCCGCTGGAGGACCATGGAAGTTCCATCATCTCCTCACTTCTAATGCCACGTGGACCTGCTGCTGCAACTGATTCTGATTCTCCATTTCTCCCTGCCTTGTCCCTTTCTGTCTCCTCTGCTCTCTTTCCTGTCTCCTCTGCTCTCTTTCACCAGCTCTCAGTTCCTAGGCTTTTCAATAAAAGGGTTGGTCTCTGATAGACCCTGGAAGCCAGTCAATGGATTTCTTTCTATTCTACAGCTAACTGGGCCTCTGGGTGACAGTAAAAGGCCTTGGGCTAGGGCTTGTCCCTGGTACTTAGTGCCCTGCCTGGCCCAGGGTGGGTGTTCAGCAGCAGCTTGATGAAAGAGTCCATGACATGTAATTGTGGAACTTTGTTTACATGTCATGGAAGGCTCAGAGGTTATAATTTTTTTTTTTTTCCTCCAAGGAGGTGGTGGGATATGTGTGTCATAAGTTCCTTTTGAATCTGAGATTTTCCCAGAATTCTTAAGGATCTAGAAAGCTGGGATGCAGGATAAGCAAAATATAGGTGTTGTTCTGATTTACAGGTTGTCATTCAGACAGCTGATCAGTGACCAAAACCCAACAACCTTAAAAAAAAAGAATAAACAAACAAATGGGTAAACAAAACAATAAGAAAACCATCCCCAGGGGGCTATCTAAGTAAGAGACAAACATTCTCATGACTCTGGGATCTCTCACATTTGTATTGATGGTTTATCAAAAATATACTAAGCCTGCCTGCTGCTGCTGCTAAGTCGCTTCAGTCGTGTCCAACTCTGTGCGACCCCATAGACGGCAGCCCACCAGGCTCCCCTGTCCCTGGGATTCTCCAGGCAAGAACACTGGAGTGGGTTGCCATTTCCTTCTCCAATGCATGAAAGTGAAAAGTGAAAGGGAAGTCGCTCAGTCGTGTCTGACTCTTAGCGACCCCATGGACTGCAGCCTACCAGGCTCCTCTGTCCATGGGATTTTCCAGGCAAGAGTACTGGAGTGGGGTGCCATTGCCTTCTCCGAAGCCTGCCTAGAACAAGCCAATTAATATCATCCTAATATACCCACCGAATTACAGCATTTTTGATGATCTGAGTTGTGAACGTGCCACCCCTCTTATTTTAAATCACTTAATTTTAACGAATAAATGAGGTATGTGGCGGGGGGTGGGGGGGGGCGGTAAGGACAGAATGTCAATAACAAATTCTTGAGTGAGAAGGGACTTTAGAGCCCATGTGGTCTGACCTAAATAATACAGGAATTCCTTCCACAGAATCCCTGACAGATGGTCATCCACTTGTGTTTTGAATACTTTTTAGTGTCAGGAAATGTGTTATTTTAAGAGGCAGTGTATTTCATTGTTGGACAGGTTTAAAAGTTAGAAAATAATGTTTTCACACATCAAGCCAACATTTCTATCTTTCTAACTTCTATCCACTGATCCTAAAATATTTATTTGATATTATACTGTTGTATTTTAGCTTGGGTTGACTAAAAAACTGTCAAGTATTTGTTGAACACCTAAGTGGATACCCCTTACTGGTTGGTGCTGCAAGGACCCTGAAGGTTCCCAGGTGGTCCCTGCCTGGGGGGAACCCAAGACAAACACATACTAAAGTAACTGACAAGGGATCATCAGAGAACTGAAGTTTTCCCTTTACTGTCTTGGGTATGGACGTCTTAAGGAAAGAAGTTAAGACTAGCAAGTAAGCCTTGAAATACAAGTATGAGGTTCCCAGGCAGCAAAGGCATGAAAATAGGAGAGAGGCATAGAAGTTTAGACGAAAAAAGAGATACAGAGGATAATAATGGAAATTAAGTTAAATAAGAAGGTTATGGTGGAACTTGAAAGCTCTAAAAAGCTCTTGAAAGCTCTAAAGGAGTCTAGACTTCTAATTAATCACATCACATCTTCCACGACTTTTTCAAATCATAAAAGCAATAACACGCCTGTAATGAAAAGGAAAATAATACAGAAATGTCTTAATTAAAACATGGTGGTGGCGGCGGGGGGGAAGGACTTATCTTTCTACTCTCCTGCCCTTTCCCTCAACCTAGCCACAGTTTTCACTGCTTGGTGTGTATTCCAGGACTTGCAAACCATGGACCATGAGCTAAAATGGCCCCACCATCTGTTTTGGCGTGGCACATAGGCTAAGAATTATTTTTACATATTTAAGAGGTTGAAAAGAATTCCAAAGAAGAATGGTATTTTCTGAGAAGTGAAAACTGTCTGAAATTCATATGTTAGTGTCCACAAATAAAGTGCTGAATTTTGTCAATAAGAAGTTTCTGGAAAATTTTCTCTCTCATTGTATAAGTTTCTACAGAAGAGCCTTGCTCTTTCTTTTTGGTCCCCCAAACCTAGACTATTAACTAAATGCCCTTTTGCTGGTCCTGGTCTATACTTTCAAAAAAGTTTATAAATGTAGTTTATGGTGCTCTGTTTTGTTTAGAAAAGTAGGCTCGCAGGAGCCATTTATGGCAAATCTTAGATATGAAACAAGTAAATAAATAAGAAACACTGTTGGTGGTGAGGGCCAATGGCAGACAGAGTCTTGAAGCTACACGGCCAAGAGGAGAAACCAAGGATCCGGGAGTGTGGTCCCTTCATTGATACAGGGGGAAAGTGATGTGCTCCCAGCCTGGACTACCTGAATTCAGTCGGGGATGGAAGCCAGATGGAGCCAGAAGAACAGTCCAGGGGGCAGGTCAACTGAAGGAAGCAAGGTGGGGAGCAGTCAGAGGTGCCCCCACTTCTAGGTTGGTGCCGTGGAACATGTGAAGGATGTTGAAGAGGACTTTTTGCAAAGCTGAGGGTCAGACTTGCTGACTTCGGGGCGCTCCGTCCGACTCTAACAACCAGGAGCGCTGGCGGTTGGTGCCGACAGCCCATGTTGCTGTCTGAAGCATGTGTTCTCCCTCACTGGGCATTTGCGTCTTGCACAATTGACGTGGTAAGATAAAACTTTCACATTTTGAGTGAGGGGTGTTCTAATTGCCTCTGTATAGCTGTCTGTATACAACTCACAGATGATGTCCATTAAGTTGATCCTGGATATTTGGGTTCATGTTAAAACATCGATTGGAAAAGAATTGGGACAGATTGATCATCAGTTTCTTCTCTATGATGGGGAAATAGCTGTAGGTTTAAGAATATTTTGAGGGAAGGAGCCTCTCATTATAAAAAAAAAAAGTGTGTGAGATTTTCAAGGGACGCTTGTAGACGTCACTTCTAGCACCCCTGCCCCACTGACGAGATTTTCGCACACAGGGTAGGGTGATTCATGGCAGAGTTGTGGGTAGAGCTTTAGTGCCCACGCACAACACAGGTGTGTTCTGTCAGTGTGAGCTTCTGGGAAAAGAGGCAAAGTCTCCCTGCTGTGCTCCAACGAGAGTAGTAGCCGGATGCCCCATAGCAGCTCCACCTTGTGGATTGTATCTTGGTGGTGAGTCCCTACAACTACTTTTCAGAGTATCCTCAGCTAATACTCATTTCTGTGTCAAAATGCTAGACAGGAAGTTAGAGGTGGGTATATTTAGGCTTTCATTTGATGTAAGTTTGAACCATTTCTGTTTTTTTTTTTTTTTGATGGGTTTTACTCCTGCCTCCCAATACTAATTTTTTCCCTTAACCCATTTGGTGAAAAACACCAGATAAAGGGATCACAAAGTAAGAGGAATGTCAGTAGAATGACATTTCAACTCTGAGACAGTAGCAGAAATTAACACACAAGGATGAGGCATCCATAAATATATGAGGGAGACCTCACTGTTACTCAGAGAATTGCTTGGTTCTAGAGGCCCAATGGGGAAGCCCTGGACTTGAAATTAGGAAGCCGGGTTCTCATTTCATCACGTCCACTGGCTTGCTCTGTGACCTTGTGTAAGCTGGGAGACTCCACTGTTTCCCAGTTCTGGAATAAGAATATCACAATTTAACATTCCAAGTGGGTAGTTTGGGAATAAAAAGCAGACTATTTGGAAAACACTTTTGAGCATCCTTGAAGATGAGCAGTGTTTGAATTTTCAGCATTACTAGTGTTCTGTTTGGAGAAGGCAATGGCACCCCACTCCAGTACTCTTGCCTGGAAAATCCCATGGACGGAGGAGCCTGGTAGGCTGCAGTCCATGGGGTTGCAAAGAGTTGGACACAACTGAGCAACTTCACTTTCACTTTCATGCATTGGAGAAGGAAATGGCAACCCACTCCAGTGTTCTTGCCTGGAGAATCCCAGGAATGGGGGAGCCTGGTGGGCTGCCGTCTATGGGGTCACACAGAGTCGGACACGACTGAAGCGACTTAGCAGCAACAGCAGCAGTGTTCTGTTCAATGTGTGAAGACTTGGTGAAGACTCACTAGATATTTTTTGCCTAAAATGAATCAAGCTATACCTCCTGACCCATTGCTTTTATAATCATCCTGGCACCTTTAATATGGTTTGTAACTTAGTGCCTATTTGGGGAGAAATCATGGATTTTGTTAGTGACATTGTTTCTTGGCCTTACTGTAGAAAAGTATAATAACATAGATATTTTCGTCATTAACATAGCATTTTTGCTATGCTTTCAGAAAAGTATAACTTTAACTTTCATTAATTGTATGGACTTTTTTTTTCCCAATGAAAGGGAATTTCTGGGATCTGACTGAACACCCAGAGTAAAAGAAATGTGGATTGGTAAAATGCTATTCTATACCAGGTGGCTCAGTAAAGAATCTGCCTGCAATGTAGGAGACACAGGAGATGCAGGTTCGATCCCTGAGTCGGGAAGATCCCTTGGAAAAGGAATGGCAAGCCAGTCCAGTGTTCTGGCCTGGGAAATCCCATGGATAGAGAAGCCGGCGGGCTGCAGTCCATGGAGTCACAAAGAGTCAGACCCAACTTAACGACCAAGCACAGCACACACACCACACTAGTCCGTCACCGTCAGGTTTTTCCCGTGTAGAGTAAAATTCCATGGATACTGGATAAAAGTTTCGTTTTCCCCGGGATAATGTAATCAAGTGTCAGAGAGGATTGTTAATAAAGGCGATTTTACCTTAGCAGTGATTCTGAATGAGTTGTGGGCTCTTAATCAAACTATGCTTTCTCTCCCTCGTGTGTAGAATCACTGCTAAATGGAGTCCGTTTATACCTGGGAGCTTTTGTAACCCAGGGCTGAGGATCCCTAGACCCTGAGGAGTCCTGAGTTACAGACACTCAGGTCAGCCCAAGAAGGAGAAGCTGAAAATGTCCTCATGCAGCTATTAGGAGACAGAGGTGTGTTCAGAGGAGCCCGCACCAGTGGAGCAGATTTTGAGAACCTGGTCGGTGACAGGAGATTGTACAGCTGCACCCCGAGCAGTAGGTGTCACTCTAGTCAGTGGCTTTTACTGCTCAGAGCTGAAGGGGTTAATTGGGTCTGGTTTATTTGGGTGGATAGAGGTCCATCTGTGTCCTCTGGGCTGCGTGTCCTTGTCTCTAGGGGCCTGGGTTGACACCAGTGAAAGGCTCCAGTCCATGCTGAAAGGCACCATTTTTCTCTAAGAAGGAAAGAAAGACACTCTCCCATCTGTAGTTTCGAGGCTGTTTGATATGATGGGGTGGGTTGAGTTTACATGGGTAAGGAGGTGAGATAATCCTTCTAAAGTCTGGTGGGGGACCTGGGATGGAGGGGAAGGGAAAATTCTATTAAGAGAAATGAAAGAAGGGACAGCGGAATACATTTCCTTGTTGTTATTGGCCCTGGGCCCTGTTATATCCAGGCAGTGTGAGCTTTCAGAACTTCTATCGGCATCCTTCTCAGAAATTTCCCTTTTACCACAAAGGAAGCAAAGCAAAAAAAAAAAAAAAAAGCTCTCTCTAGCAGAGATGTACTTCTCTTTTGCCACTTACCACTCCAGAAAGTTAATTCTCA
>NW_011495070.1:7536965-7588204 GCF_000754665.1 Bison bison bison | reverse complement strand
CTCAAATGCTAAAATGGAATTTAGGATTTAGAAAGAGCTACTGTTGACTAATTAAAAAAAAAAAAAAAATTCCTGGGATTACATAGCCAATTGCTTTTTCAAGTACACCCAATTTTCCTTTTCCTTTTCTAGTAGCACCCTGGTGTGAAAACAAAATAAAACCGAGGAAACCCACTGGACAGTTTTAGATTCCTCTTATCTCCTTTTTTTTTTTTTTTTGCCTAGAGAACCCCATCTATCTCCCCACCCACCACCCAGGCAGCACAGTGTCGTTTGTCCTTTTAAAAAAATACATGAAGGCTTTCTGTATATGATTTATATCCAGATATTCATTAAAAATAACTCCTGTCCAGTCTCCGCTCTCCCCGCCCCGTGCCTGCCGGTTGGTTGTAGTTAACACCCCGATTAAGCCTTGTTCCTAATGGTGCAATATGTTAAGCTCAGACTGCTCTCTTTCTCTCCACCCCCCTCCCCCCTTTTCTGTCTCCCTCTGAGCTAGTGGCTTGTTTTAAACCATCCGCACGCTCGCAGGAGCCAGGTGGCGTCGCTTCCTGCCTCCCCTGCTCGCTGTTGCTAAGTGAGAGGCACCAGATCACACGTAAAGCTGAACCAATAGCATCCTGACCCCCATAGGCTGGTAAAAGCCGAAGAAAAGAGACTCCCACCGTGTTGTCGGTGGCCGGCGGGTCCTCCTCCCCCTCCCACTCCCCTCCCACCTTTTCTTTTCCAACAGGAAGGGGAGGCGGTGAGGGAGCCGAGCCGGCAGGAGGAAGAGGGAAGAAAGAGGATGGGGGAGGTGAAGCCTCCTATGCCTCGCTGTACTTGAGATAAATGCCATTTTTTTCTTTGTGGAGAAAAGGAACGGGCGCTTCTCTTGAGCAATCACAGACGGGCAGTTATGCGGCTTTCTGCCCCCAAACTGCCTGTGTTGTCAAAGCTCAAACTCTGAATAAGACGTCCGTCGAACTGAGTATCTGCCCCGCTTCCTCCTCTGTCTCTCCCCCTCTCTCCATCACTGTGAATCTTTTAATCCCGACAGTTTTGCAGATCTTGGCACCCTCTGTTTATTCTTCCTCTTCACCTCTCCATTTCCTGTCTCCCAGGATTCTCCCAGTCCAGAATGCCTTTCCCTCAATGTACAAGTGAGCAGAGGATATTTTATCAGATCGTCCTAGGGAACAAGCAAGAGAGAAGGAATATTTATAAAGGCAATTAAAATGAAAATCCGCCCGCCCCGTTAAGAATGTCATCGTCTTTGGCAAGGTCTGTGCAAGCACAAAGTGAAATGAAAGGCTGCTCTTCACTGGATAACTGCCAGTGGAGACACCCAGAGGTATAGTTGCCAGTATAGAGAGGAAATGACCTTTCTCCTATAATTACCTAGATATTTTGGGTAGCATCAGACCCAAGTTACCTGGGTAATTATGGCTGTGTAGATCTGACCTCAGAACCAAACAGATTCCAGTGAAGTTCTCCGTGGAAATTTTTGCTGTCTTTGGTGATAAGAATGGCAAAGGCATCCATTGCTTTTGCAACCAGGTGAAGTCCAGATACAGGAGGAACTTCCTTTGGTTCTTTTGTCTGATAGGTTCTAATTTCTCCCGACCTTTTGGAGGTGGCTTATTATTTGGGTGCTCATGTGCCTTTGGAAAAAATAACCTGTGTTTATTTCTCAGTCAAGAGTGTTGTGGTTTCCTGTAAGCTATTCTTGGATCTGCTTGTGTTTAGGGGGATATCAAAAGGACGATACTCGTGGTTAAAACTGCCCATTTCCCTCAAGAAATGGTCCTTTCATACTTGAAATACTTTCTGGGCCAGAAATCCAGTCTCCTTATTCAGTATCATACAGAAAAGTGATCATTATCCTCCCATTCCACCTGCTTTTTTCCAGCCTTTCTACTAATTTTTGTCTTTGTGTCTTTTTTTTTCTTTGAAACAATGCTAAAATGGTTTCATAAAGGGCAGCATGGGAGATCAGATTAACCGAAAGGGAATTATCAGTGAAAAACCTTCATGAATGCCAAGTAATTGCAATGTTTTTTTCTTTTTAAGAGTTCACCTTTTTCTTATTATCATGAGGTAAAAAAACAGTCTATACATTCCCACATATCCTATTTAAAGCTACAATTCCTAGATAATCTGCAGACATCATTTCACTCACTTTCAGTCTCCTTCAGGCTTTCCTAGTAGCAGGAGAAGGCAATGGCACCCCACTCCAGTACTCTTGCCTGGAAAATCCCATGGATGGAGGAGTCTGGAAGGCTGCAGTCCATGGGGTCGCTGAGGGTCGGACACGACCGAGCGACTTCACTTTTCACTTTTCACTTTCATGCATTGGAGATGGAAATGGCAACCCACTCCAGTATTCTTGCCTGGAGAATCCCAGGGACCGGGCACCCTGGTGGGCTGCCGTCTATGGGGTCGCACAGAATCAGACACGACTGAAGTGACTCAGCAGCAGTATCGCAGAAGGTAAAGCATCTGCCTGCAATCCAGAAGACCTGGGTTTGATCCCTTCGTCGGGAAGATCCCTCTGGAGAAAGAAATGGTAACCCACTCCGGTATTCTTACCTGGAGAGTTCCATGGCACACTACAGCCCATGGGGTCACAAAGAGTTGGACACGACTAAGCGACTAACACACACACCAGGTTAAATTAGAACTATTTACAGGTAGCTCAAGGCTCAGATCTGAGTGAAACCTTCGTCTTTGTGCCCAGTTTTGGAAGGGAGACACAGTGACAAAGCTTCAAAAGTGGCCAGAGGTGTTAAAAGGGGGTGGGGGAACAGGCCTTCTGTCCTGTAGAACTGCCTTGCCCCTCATTCGGTCAGTGAGTTAATACTGTTAGCTGCTATTCAGTTACTGCTTGCCTGTTTTATGTTCAGTCCTGTGCTGAGAGTTTTGAGCTGGAAACACAGCACCTGCCAGGTCCATCTCAGTGCCTCCCGCTCTGGGTTACAGCCGCCTTGGCTTTAGCGCCTTCATTGTTCAGACACAGGCGGCATGCTTCAGCCATGTCAACCTGCCAGGGACCAGCGCTTCCGCTTCCTGCTTCTCTCCTCTTTGATCCTGCTCTTCACATCCCTGGGTCCCCGCCCACCTCCTGCCCGGAATTCCGTGACTGAGCCGTTGGAGCACAAATGCGGGTCAGCCACTCAGTGGTCACTCCCCAAATCTGCACATATCTAACGAACTTCCTAGACCTTAGTTACGACGTCTCTCTGCCCTGGATGACTTTCTAGATATGTCTTCTGTTTCCTCTCCCCTGTGCCTCTGCTTATGCTAGGCTTTCCTTCTGCCTGGCTTCTCTGCCTCCAGTCTCTCCCTGTGGAAATCCAGGGTCCAAAGCTCATCTCAAATACGGTGTTCTCAGTGAACGTTTTCTCTCGTGTCTCCCACTCAGACTGTGTCTTCCAGTCCTCTGAGCATCACAGTCTCTTTCTTTAGAAGCTCTCCACAATCTGCTTTGAGTTGTCCTTGCTGTATCCTTGATGGTGCCAAGGTCAGCTCAGAGAAGGACATTAGATACTTTACAATATTGCTCCTCAGCCTCCCTGCAAAGCCACTTCAAATAAATATATAATTACACACTGACTGTGTTGGCTATGCAAACACAGCTTCAAGCTAGTCTCCCAAGTGCCCTTTGCATCCCAATTGCTAACCCTAAATTCCTCCTTTATAGAAATTCTGAAACTGTATCCTTCCCTCTTTATTTTAAGCTTCTCAGGGCTGCAGCTGTGTCTTCAACTTTCCCAAAGCATGTAACGTAAGTGCCTGGCACCCAAAAGGCACTAGAAATACCAACCTTGAATGATCACATCATAAAGCCTAGGAAACCTTAGAGATTAGGTCTGTGACTCTCCAGGTTTTCAAATTATATGTGTAGAAAAGAATGGAATTTCATGTGATTATTTTAAATCAGATCATGAGACAATGAAATTAGGCAAAACAGTCATTCTATTTATTCATCAAGAGAGGGTGGGTGGTGATGTAGTAACAAATGGCCCCCAAATCTTAGGCTTTGAAGCAACAAAACTTTAATTCTTGCTCATGTTTTTTTATTGGGGGAGGGGTGTGGGGGAAGAGAGACTCTGTTTATCATCGTCATTCAGGGACTCATACTTGATGAAACTACTTGCTATCTCACACCAGTGGTTGTGCCAAAGGAAAGAGAGTTTTCCAGAGGGTTTAACATCAGCAATTTAGTGTTCCAGCGCAGCAATGGTACCTGGCACTCTGCTCTCAGTTTATTGGTCAGAACTACTCACATGATCCCATCTAACCAGAGGAGGGCCAGGAAGTGCAGTTCTGCTGTGTGCCTGAAAAATAGCAAGTTAGACATACTTGGAAAACAGCGTAAAATAACTTCCACATTGTATTATTAGTCACTCAAAGATTTTTGTGGCTCAGTGGAAAAGAATCTGCCTGCCGGTGTAGGAGACTTGGGTTCGATTCCTGGATGGGAAAGATCCCCTGGAGAAGGAGATGGCTACCCACTCCAGTATTCTTGCCTGGGAAATCCCATGGGCAGAGGAGCCTGGCGGGCTATAGTCCATGGGGTCGCAAAAGAGTTGGACACGGCTTAGTGACTGAACACAGCAAAGGCTTTTTAAAGGACCTTTCTATTTAATGTTGAGCTTGGAAGCATGTAGAATATTCACATAATTCCTCTCCCTTCACGTACAGTCTTCTTTCCCTCACCTGCCAAGACAGATTGCTTTGCTTAACTCTAGAAGGCTTGGGCACAGCTATTAAGAGATAAGTGGTTCTGTTGTCTCGATGTATAAAATGAACACCTTGCCCATTGTTTAAACCTCTTCAGCTACTCTCATCAGTGCTTCAGAGGCTCTTATGATGGGTAAATTATGCTCTAGACACCTTTCCAAGGACTTCCCCCAGGTTCCCGTTGAGTGTTGTCAGTCAGGATCATGGAGAATCGGTACATGTTTTTATAAATCTATTCCAAGAAATTAGAGAGTATACACATTTTACATAATAGCTGTGTTGTGCTTCATAGTAAAAAGTTGGAAGCAGCCTAAATATCCAACAGTAGTAGATTAGCTCTGTGAAATCACGGTGTATGTAGAAAATGGACTATGTGTCGCCATTCAAATTATATTTTAGAGGAATATTTAATGATATTGGGAAGATGTTCACAATATATTGATTTCTGAGTTTTAAAAAAGCAGGCATTAGAACAGAACAAAGGGCAGATTCTGCTTTTTTAAAAGGCATTATCCCTGAAAAGAGAAATACCATGCTGTGAGTGTGACCAGGGCTCATCTTTTTGTGGTAATACTCTTGAGTGGTTTCTGTGCGTCTTCCCTTGCCTTCTTGTTTTAAGTAAGCAAGAATGACTTTTCTAGCATATAAGGAGATAATGTAAATAACTCTGCCCTCTGACGTGTGTTAATGTCAAGTGACATACATGGTGTTAGGTCTTTCAGCAGAATGAGAAGCCCTCAGTGGAAGGAGGCTGGTGCCAAGACGGAGGTTCAGAAACAGTGCGGATCAGGAGACAGCTTGACGTCAGCTCACACTTGTCCGGGCATCGGCATGTTACCGTTTCTTGCCCTTTCTTCTGCCGAGGCGCCATATAGATCTTTCGTGGCATTTTGACTTGACATTTCACAGCTGCTGCAAATCCACTAAGCAGGGACGTGCCACTGGCACTTTGAGGCCACTGGTAGCACATGGTTTTGTCAAGGGATGCTAAATTTGCTGAGATAGTGAAAAACTGGCATGTGTTTATTTGGGGTTGATACAAACTCCCGCGGAACAGGCACCCATGCTGGAAGAACACTTGTAACACTCATTCATCTTGTGTTGTTCACTGTGCTCTAATGCTACAGCTGTCATCCGCTCTCAGTGAAGGATTGTCATATTGTCAATCCACAATAATAACGGAACAATTGTCACTCCCCGTGTTGAAGTATTGCCATTGTAATATAATTCAGTTCATATTAACAATGCTTTGATGACAACTCCTTCCCATTCCACTCTTTCAGCCCTCCCTCTCTCCTTTTCTTAACCAGAAGGAAATGTATTTTGACAGTATCTCCAGTGTTAACGGTTTTCTGCTTTTAAAACATTTTGGGCCCCATAGCCCTCATTGAAATGTCAGAGAACACACCAGTCTTTTTTTTTTTTTAATCCTTATAGAACTATCTTGGGATTTGGGATTAGGTAGTGCCTTGCCTAGAAGAACTAAAAGTATTTTTCACCCCTTTGTCTTACTTATCCTTAAGACATTCCCTTGGAAAAAGAACATATATTATGCTTCCCAGTTTATAAGGGAGCACAATTAGAACTCAGCCGTATTCACTTCAGGGTCTACAGTGTGTTCATTAGAAAAGGCTGCTTATTTTTCCAAGTATTAACAGTGATGTCAGGAACTGCTTACATGGTGGAATTAACTACCCTAATGAATTTATATTCTCTGATTTTCCCTAGAGGGGAACTTGGTTCTATGTATGAGTCTTCACCAATTTTCAAGGTACTTCCCTGTCACAATAGACTATTTTAAACTGATTGAGAGTCTTGTCTTTGTTAGAATTTTCCCAAGAGCTAAATCTAGGTGGGCACAGTTGATATGATTAAAATGTATGATGCATACCTGTGAAGCTGTTCCAGCTACACTGGCGCAATTTTAAGAGAAAAAAAAATTTGCTGTGACCGTTGGATGTTTTCACTTTTCTGTTTTTGATTCTTCACTCATCCAAATACTTGCCCCCAAACATGTGACAGAAGGTGGGGAGAGGGAGAGAGTTCGCAGAAGGAAGGAAGTTGGATGTCAAAAACCACCAGAAATTTTTGTAAGGTCACAAATCCCCCAGATGACTGTTTGGAAAATGTTACAGTATTGCCTTCTGGGGGCCTCTTCCTCAGCATTCTTATAAGCTAAAAATCAGGACTTTCTTTTTTCTTTTTTTCAAACCTGTCTTTTATTTATCTATTTCAAAAAATTATTTATTTATTTTTGGCTGTGCTGGGTCTTCACTATTGCACAGGCTTTTTCTCTAGTTGTGGCAAGTGGGGGCTACTCTGTAGTTTTGGCACTCTGGCTTATTGCCGTGGCTTCTCTTGTAGCGAAATACAGGCTCTAGGGTGCGAGGGCTTCCACAGTTGTGGCACGTGGGCTCAATAGTTGTGGCACGTGGGCTTAATTGCTCCGCAGCAGGTGAGATCTTCCTGGAACAGGGATTGAACCCATGTCTTTTGCATTGGCTGGCGGATTCTTTACCACTGAGCCACCAGGGAAGTCCCCCAAATCAGGACTTTTGAAGCAGCACATTCTCAAAGGAAATGAAGTTGAAGCTGAGGAAGGAAAAGAATGCTGCATGGGATCTGAAAGTTGAGCAGAGCTAAAGGTAAATCAGTCTAGAAATGTCTCCTGTTGGCTTCCATAAATGGAGACTCGAGAAATAAAGAGAAGAGGGGTGAAAAGCAGAGGGAAAGGGAAAAATGCATTAAAACACACGTGTTGTGTTCAAATCGTCATATGCCTAGTGTTCTGATGCAGATTGGGACAGTCCAGAATTTGAAGCTTTTATCTCTTCGTCCCCATGTCGAGGGAGACCTGTTTATGAGCCTCTCAAGGTCTTCACCATGCAAGTGGAGACACCTCAGGGCCGTGAGGCACACGATTGTTACTCAACAGCGTGGAACAGGAAGTGGAGACCCTGCCACTAACCGAAACTTCAGACTTTGTGTGAAGTTGTATGCCCGCTTGGGATGTTGCCAGAGCACAAGGACCCAGCTCTGTTCTCCAGCAGGAAGTGCCATGGAGCCCACAGGAAGCCCCCCAGTCACTCTTGAGTGAGGCTCTGCCTTCTCGCATGTTCCTCACGTACAGGGTCACACAAGGGAGACATCAACCTTCCTTCCGACTTTGCCCCTTTGAAAAAGGAGGACCAGGTCGGGATGGGTATGCAGTGGGGGTGTGTGTGAAGCACGGTTTCAGTGACCCATGTTTAGAAGGCAACTGTTTGTGGTACCAACAAGCCCTGCCAGCAGCCATTAAAGCCACAAGTTAGGAACCATCGGCATGACTTTTGCATTCATTCATTCATTCCCTCCCTCCCTCACGAAATGGTTAATAGTGCTGGATCTGTAGTTAGACCACTGGGTTCGAATCCCAGCTCTGCCATTTCCTGACTGTGTGATTTGGGTGTGCTCCTTACTTGTTACTAGTAAAATGTGAATAATAATAGTTATTATTATATTAATATAATAATGGGAAGCTCCACTTCCCTGGAGCTTTCTGAGGATTCAGTGAGTTAATATGATCTCCAATCAGCACCTTTCACTTAGTAAGACCTTGGTCAAGGTTAGCTGTCGTATTCATTTATCTCATGAATGAGAGATGTCTACCCACCTAGTCTCATTGAGATATCCTCTAGTTAGAGGTCTCTCCTGAAATACCCTCCCTGGATGATGGAATTGCAACATTCCCTTTATATCCTAGTTTGGTTTTTCTTTACTTATCTCATTGTCTGAATCATGTTTTAAAATATTCTCCCATTTTCAACAGTGCTAGAGGTGAGATCACACCTTTGATTGTTTGAGGGAAGAGTGATGGATTTAATTCCATTTCTCCAGTTTTGAATAGTTATGCACCTACCTTGCTTCCTCTTCTTTTCTTCTGTTTTTTCTGTTCTTCCTGCCTCTTTTTTATCATCATTCCTACCTCTGCCCCACTCCATGGAACCTAAAGGTGTAGTTCCAAGTAGTAGGTGTATAACCCCGTTCATTCATAGTTGGTGCTTCAAGACTTTCTCCCCAAACAGTGTAGTTTGCCTCTCTAAAATTAAGGTAACTCAATATGCATCTATATAGAAATGCTTGCATATTATTGGACATTAAATAACTCCTACCTAAAGAAAATAAAGTCTTAATTTTAAACATCAGACGTATAAAAGCTTAAAAAACATTCACAGTGTGTCATACAACAGTGATTCCATGAAAGTTTCGTGGAATGTATTCGGAGGCAAGCAGAACAGATCCAACACTTGCTAAATAGTAATTGTAGTTCTGTTCTCTCGGGGACTTGAGTTGAATTAAATGTATTAGCTCAGATTGTCATAACGTCTCCAGAATGGAAGGAAGGTAATATTTTATGTTTATGTAATAGTGGAAGAAGACTGTTATTATGTGTAATATATATATTTGAATCCTATTTGAATCAGTGAAGGGTTCATTCCTGACACTGATTCCCATACTCTGGCAAGATGAGGTCAGCATGAAAGACATAAATATGGCAATTACTCTGTGTGTAGTTTAACATGTGCATTTTTCACCAAATTATATTGTCCTTTTGTTAAGCACTTTACCCTGTGTATGGTTGGTTTGTTTGTTTGTTTGTTTGTTTTTTTGAGGGGGTGGGATCATCATATTAGATGTCATATGGCACCCAGGGGTTAGAGGAAGGAGGGCTGGACACATTAGTAGATGTCAACTGTATTCACCTTGTATGGGAGAGAATGGGGCTCGTGAATTGTGCACATTCATGTGGAAGGGCCACCTGAGATGAAGTGCCATCTCTTCTGCCTAGAGATGAATTCCTTCTGTGAATTCTATGTAGTGGTTGGGAACCACACGAGGCATACCTTGCTCTTGGGAGTTTTGAAATTTCTCCCAAGTTCAAGATACATTTCTTTGACTCCTATCCAAATGTCAGCTCATTCATTTAGATGATTGCAGACTTCCTCAACATTATGATGGACTAGAAATGAGAATGAGAAGGCAGCCATTTCTCCCTCCCCACTCCCTCCCTCTCCCTCTCCCTTGATTTTTCTCATGTGAGACTTCGTATTCATACTCTATAGGCTTCCCTAGTGGCTCAGTGGTAAAGAATCCACCTGCATTGCAGGAGATGACGGTTCAATCCCTGGGTCAGGAAGATCCCCTGGAGGAGGAAATGGCAACCCACTCTAGTATTCTTACCTGGGAAATCCCCATGGACAGAGGAGCCTGGTGGGGTACAGACCATGGGGTTGCAAAAGAAAACGAACACAACTTGGCAACTAAACAACATTCATACTCTATAAAGGGAGAGAGTCAGAAGTCAGGGGGCGTCCCTCCCTTTCCCCTTCCTGTCCTAAATGTTCAGTCCACACGTGCGTGGTGGTCTCTTATGCATCCACCTGTGTCTCCGTGTGCTCCCTCTCCCTACTTCTCCTGTTTAGCTTCTGTGAGTGTCTGGGTGTGTTTGTGGTTTCTCTCCATACCCCAGCAGTGGCAGAAGAGTTTGCCTTTGCTCTCCTGTGTCTTCTTTGTCTTTTTTTTGAGGGGGGGGGCAGTGTTGGTAGGTGCGATAGTAGAGTTGCTTTGCTGTGAAAAGATAAAAGTCTCAGATGAATTTTCTGCCGGTGCGTTAGCACTCCAGATCAGAGTAGCTCTTGTTGCTGGGTGTCGGTGACACTGGGCCAATCCAGTGAAGGGGCCCCTTTTGTCAAGTTCTTGAGTTCAGGAAGCACTCCTGGGGAGTAGGAAAATCAGAAATCGAAAGAGTTGGGAAGTCATGACAGTCAGCCCGCAGTGACAGTGCAGTGTGATGAGTGCAGGGCAGGGGGCCAGTCAGAGGAGCAGGTGAAGGAAGAAGCCTCATGGAAGAGGTGACGTCACCTCCAAGGTCAGGCCCTGGAGACTCTACGTAGGGGAATGTTTCTGACCAATGTGGGACTCTCAGACCTCTTCAGTGCTCAAGAGTCAAGCTCATCATGAAAGATCGCCTGGAACAGGGCCCCTTGGCTAGTGGGCTGCAGGAGTGAGTGGATACACACATTCCCCCCAGGCAGGTCACATGTTACGGCATCATCATCCAAAGCTTCAGTGATGCTTTGACAGGTAGCTGTCTCAATCGCACCAGCCCCACCTTGGCTCTGCCTTTGGAATGTAACTCTTCTTCCCAGCATGCCCTCAGCCATCATCCTAAAGAAGGTTATGGAATTTACTTTGGTCTAATTTACCACAACGTTATTCCTGTATACACAGAGGTTACCGCAGCTGTCATCCCAGGAGCACCTTCCTGAATAACAGCGGAGCTTGCACGCATCAGTTCTTTGTCTTTTGTGTAGACTCATTCCTTTACTCCTGATAACAATCCTGAAGGGTAGGTAGTAGTATTATCCCCCGTTTTATAGATGGGGAAACTGAGGTACAAGGTGTGCAGTGCTTGCCCAAGGCCACACATCTAGTCGGTGGCTAAACCGGTGTTAATGGACTCAGACAGTATGGCTTAGAAGTCATTGCTCTGAATACATAGGATGCTTCCTCAAGATACCATGTGAAGTCACTGTGCTTAGCCCTAGGGAGTCCAGAACGTAAAATGCAAGATCCTTGCCCCCAGCAGAGACAAAAGATGGATACCAAAATATCAGGGTTGTCAGGGGTAGGGCATCTTGCATTTCTGGGAGGATGTGTGTTGGTGGTGGAGTGAGTGTATCTCTACCTTAGGTGCGCTCTGCCTGGGTCACCAGACAGAATGGGAGGACAGCGCGGAGGACTCGCCTCCGCCTCACCTCTGTATGACCTGGGGGAGGGTCGGCTAAAATTACAAAAAAAAAAAAAAAAAAAAAATCGTAAGCCTTGTGTAGGTTGTGTTGTCTTTGATTTACTTGTTTTCAACATCCTTCAATTTTTTATTTAGGGCACTGAGGGGTACACCTCTGCCAGTCAGCTGTGTGACCTTGGATGAGTCATTTTGTTCCCTGCCTTATCTGTAAAACCAGGGAGTTGGATCAAATTATGTCCAAGGTCGCTTCCAGCTCTGAAGTCTTTTGGTTCTGTGTTTCCCGTGTTTTCACGTAGAGCACTGGCGGCACAGAAGACGTCGAGCGCCTCCGTGTGCATTGCCCTCTGATTTTCTTCTTCACCGCATAGAATTTCTGAAGCATCCTGTGATCTTTATTAATCACACAGAGACTGTCATCTTCTCAGACTCCAGTGGAATGGCTAAGGTGCCCTTTGCAGAAGATACCGCGGCTAATGTTCTCATTACTGACTAATTGGCTAAAGAGACTTCTCTCACATTGCATTTAGCCTGATTGATAGTTTTCTATCACCTGATGGGTGGAATGGACAGCCAAACCAATTATCCCCTCAAAGAGAGCCCCATCCGGCAGAGCGGCGCCGCCCTGAGACAAAAGGCCCTTGCAGGTGATGTCAAGTCAGGGTGCCTGACTAGAGTTTGTTAAATGAAATGGTTTTCTGAAAAGTAGTTTGACGTGCCCTGGAATCCATGTGCCTTGGGTCACCCCTAAGCTCCCTGGGCCTTGTCTTACTGAAGAAGGGTGAGTTTCAAACCTGGAGAGCTGGGCTGTCTGGTTAGCATGAAGCTATTGCTGCTTTGCTTTGTGCGGAGGGAAACAGAGCGGTGGTTCAGAACTGAAGCTTCAGGCCTCTCAAGAGTCATGCCACAGGGAGAGGCATGCTTACTCAGACACAGTCTTGTAGACACCCAGCATTACTCAGATTTCCTTTTCAGATTCGTTTTCTTTTTATGTTGCTCAGGCTGTTGAGAGAAAATAATATTCAGGTCACTTGCTTAGTCATTTCAATGGAGGCCATTTCTTTTTAGCTTATCGAAATCTCTGGTTAAAGCGCCAACTCTGGTTTCAGAACGGAGTGATTCTCATGTGGTAAGGGTTCACGTGCAAACTAAGTCAGGAAACTTCTTCCTCACGTCTTAGTTCTATTTATTTTTTGTAAAAAAAAAAAAAAAAGCAGAGGGTCAGAAAGCATTTCTAGTACTTCATGGTAAACAGCCTTGATTTTTAAGATGTTTCAGGGAAAGAAGAATCGGGGTTCTTAGTGCCTCATTTTCCAGGTAATGTACTGAATTGTGTTACCCAATCAGCAGCAGAGTAAGGGATACCAGTGAAATAATACAATGTCTTCTATTTCGGTCTCCCCCCAGGTAGGGCCACTATGATGTCAGCTTCTGCTTGGGACCAACTTGTGCCGATATTGGTATGATATAAAGCTTTGTGGTTAAAGCCAGGGTCAGTCCATGTTGGGAAGGAAGATGGAGGAGCCCAGGAGAAGGGCTGTAATTGCAGCGTGAAGCACATTGTACGGGCTTCCCTGCTGGCTCAGACGATAAAGAATCTCCCCGCAGTGCAAGAGACCTGGGTTCAATCCTTAGGTCAGGAAGCTGCCCAGGAGAAAGGAATGGCAACCCAGTCCAGTACTCTTGCCTGGAGAATTCCATGGACAGAGGAGCCTGGCGGGCTACTGTCCATGGGGCTGCAAAGAGTTGGACACGACTGAGGGTCTAACACTAGCACTGGCATACTGTACTCTTGAGCCTTGTTGCCTTCCAGGGCTCTTCTTTGCTGTTTTTTTCCCTTTAAAGCCACTTTATTGAGGTCTGACTGACAGCCTAAAAAATTTCCGCATTTAATGTATGCAACTTGCTGAGTTTGGAGGTACAAATACACCTATGAGATCATCACCACAATCAAGACCTTCGACTTACCCATCCCCTCCAAAATTTTCCTCCTGCCCCCTTTATTTTTTAAAAGATTAACTTTTTTCCCTCCAAGGTACGAACATGACATAAGATCTACCCTCTTGCAAATAGGTATGCAATTCAGCATTGTTCATTCTAGGCCCCTTGTGCAGTTCATCTTCAGAATTAATTCAGCTTGCATGTTGAAGCTTTGTAGCCTTAGACTAGCCCCTTCCACATCCCCCTCCCCATTCTTAGATGCTTTAAGATACACACCAAGGGTTTGACTCTCGAGATCAGCTCTAGGGGACCAACTGCCGGGAAAAGAAATGAAAGAGGGGAGCATGGTTATTTTTGTAACCTAACAACTTTTCAGTAAATTATCCTTGTGTGACTATTAAATAGGGAGAGGAAGGAAGGATATTTCCCTTGGAGTGGGTAGAGGAGGGCTGAAAGTGTGTTTGAGGCAGGAAATGGGACCCATTCCTTCTCAGCATCTCTGTTCCTTCTGCCCAAGGAGATCCTGCTACTGTGGCTGTCCTGGGATCAGGGGTGTGCCATGCAGTCTGCACTGAGCAGCGGAAGGGGCTGAGACCAAGGTGCCAACTTGAAAGGGTCATTGTGTGGCACAGCAGCAGCATAGCCATTTCAAGAGGGGTAGGTTTGGAATTCGGAGAGGGCATTGGCAACCCACTCCAGTACTCTTGCCTGGAAACTCCCATGGACGGAGGAGCCTGGTAGGCTGCAGTCCATGGGGTCGCTAAGAGTCAGACACGATTGAAGCGACTTAGCAGCAGCAGCAGCAGGTTTGGAATTGCCGTAGCTCTTTCATTCTCCATGTAGTATTCCCTGACAATGCAGATGCAGTCGATTAATACGCACATTCCTGCACGTTGGGTGGCTGAGGTCTCTGCAGCCCGCTCCCTGCTTGCTGTATATCCACCTCTGCTGCAGGCTGGAACCTGGGCAATTGGTATCTTCTCCTCTTGCCTCACATTAGCACATGCTGTGGCAGAGTGGGCCTCAAATGCATTAGAAAAACATACACGCTTGGTATTTAATGAAAACCTTGACCAGCAGGGTATGTAAGCAGACACACTATGAACAGCATAAGGCTGTGGTATAACAAGTCATTTAGAAAAGAAATATGTCCTGATCTGTACTTTCCTTTGCCATTTCCTGTTGGAGACATGCTTTGTTTCTGGTTTGAGTTCATCTTCCTCCATTCCCAGCTCTGCTGTTAGATCTGTGAGCTCCTCAATGAGAAAGACAGTAGGGAAAACCTCTAGCAAAAAAATGAACAGCTATGCATAGAAAACAAACTTACAGTTACCAAAGGGGAATGAGGAGATAAATTAGGAGTTTGAGATGAACAGATACACAATATGGACCTACCGTATAGCACAGGATCCCATGACAACCTATAATGAAAACGAATCTGAAAAAGAGCACATGTATAGCAGATATATATTTAAAATATATATTTTTTCAGAAACATATATCTGAATCACTCTGCTGTACACCTGAAACAAACACAGCATTGTGGATCAACTACACTTCAATTTAAAAAATTAAAATAAAAAATAACGGTGGTGAGAATAGGGGAAAGAAAGTAAACGGCAAGTTCTGAAAAGAAATAAACTAAAGTTTTATCCCTCAACCTTAAATGGAACAATTTGGTGTTAAACTTTGTTGTTCTATTGGGCTTCCCTGGTGGCTCAGATGGTAAAGAATCTGTCTACAATTCAGGAGACCTGGGTTCAATCCCTGGGTCGAGAAGATCTGCTGAAGAAGGGAATGGCAACTCACTCCAGTATTCGTGCCTAGAGAATTCTACGGCCAGAGGAGCCATGGAATGGATGGGCTGCAGTCTATGGGATTGCAAAGAGTTGCACACGACTTTGTGACTAACTCTTTCACTTTATTGTTCTATTAGCATTTTAAGGGAAAGACTTCATACATTCCCTAGAGGTAAAGACACAGTTTATCTCTTAAAAACTGTATTGTATTAAGTGATAATTTCATTAGTGGTGCTGTTGGATAAAAAGAGGAAAGAAAACCTGGTCTTGAGTTCAAACTTCAGCTCAGAAAATGACTGTATTGATCTCAGTCATTTGGAGCATGGACCCTTCATCTCTGAGGCTTTAACTTTATATCTTCCTGGACTCATATTGTTGAACAGCTAAACACATTTTGACTTGTGTCTGATCATTGCCTTCCAGTGGGGTTTGTGAACACTTCCCTGCCTTCTACCCATAAAGAACCCCCACCATTTCTTGCTTTGATTTGGTTGTATATCCTTAAGTGAAATTTCTTGAAATCAGACAAGGAGGGCATCACCTACAACCAAATAATATTAATAGCAATCCCTTTTTTAATGTTGTTCTTCAGTCGCTAAGTTGTGTCTCACTCTTTGAAGCCCCATGGATGGCAGCACTCCAGGCTTTCTTGTCCTTTGCTATCACCCAGAGCCAGCTCAAACTCATGTCCATTGAATTGGTGATGCCATCCAACTGTCTCATCCTCTGTTGTCCCCTTCTCCTCCCGCCTTCAATCTTTCCCAGCATCAAGGTCTTTTCCAGTGAATCTTCTCTTCACATAAGGTGGCCAAAGTATTGGAGCTTCAGCTTCAGCATCAGTCCTTCCAATTCAGGACTGATTCACAGTTGATTTTATTATTAAAATCAGGGTGATTCAGGATTGATTTCCTTTAGGATTGACTGGTTTGATCTCCTTGTTGTCCAAGGGCCTTTCAAGAGTCTTCTCCAGCACCACAATTCAAAAGCATCAATTCTTTGGGGCTCAGCTTTCTTTATGGTCCAACTCGCTGGAAAAACCATAGCTTTGACTATACAGACCTTTAAATCCAAAGCAAAACAGAACTTTGTTCAGTTACTGAGTAGTTGAATTCATAGATGTTTGAACATTGGACAATAAAACCTCAACAAATTTGTAAAGGTTGACTTTTTTTGGTCAAAAGTTTCTGTCAAAGTCAAATCACAACCGTATTATCACACATCAGATGTTCTTTTATAAGGAATGAACTTCTAGTTTGCGGCTTGAGACCAGGTTGTATTCAGTCCCTTCTCTTCCATGAGGCCACTGGGTAAGCAGTAGGAGCCCTGGCAAGTACATGGAAACTCTGGGTCCTAGCCTGACCTCTTTCATGACACTTGGCTGGCTTACCTCACAGGATTCTTGTGAAAGGTATCTCATGAACATTTGGGTGCTATACAAAGCTGTTGTTGTTTGCACTGTGAGAAGAAGGGCTTTCCAGGTGTTGCAGTGGTAAAGATTCACCTGCCGATGCCCGTGATGCAGGTTCAATTGCTGGATCAGGAAGATGCCTTGGAGAAGAGAATGGCAACCCACTCCAGTATTCTTGCCTGGAGAGTTCCATGAACAGAGGAGCCTGGTGGGCTACAATCCTGACTGAGCGTACACGCGCGCACACACACACACACACACCCCCTGTGGGAAGAACTGTATATAGGGATGACTCTGAGAGACCCGTTGTAAGATGATTAGTGATCAAAAAACCAATTTATATTCAGGCAGCTGTGTTTTCAAAAGTAGGTAAATCATTTCATCTATCTCATGAAGGTTTAAAAATAAGAAGTGAAGAAAGTTTTTGAAGTCTTCTGTCTCTGCGTAACACAGGCAGACTCTGTTCCATTTTATGCTCAGCCCCTGGCCAATGCACCCCACTTACCCCTTCTCAGCCATAAATGATTGACTCCTCCTCACGACCCTGGGCGATGGGGCACTCTCACCCTACCCATTTCACATGCCTGGAAGTTGACACCTCGAGAGATTAGTGACTTATCCAGGATCACAGAGCCAGGAGCCATCAGAGCTGCTTTCAGTCTGGGTCCTCAGGGCTCTTCAGCAGTGTGCGGCATGCCTCATGTAGTATCTTGCACAAAATAGACCCCTGGTGAGTGTTTGCTCACTGATGGTCGAATGCCGTTAGAGACTCAAGGTACTCTGCAGGCTGGACCCAGCCAGCCTTTCCCTCTGACTCATAGTCTACCCCTAAAAACCAGTAAAAGCTTTTTCGCCCTGTCCTCCACTCTTCACTGTTACTTATATTTACTCATTCTTTCACTTATTCTTTTGGCAAAAATGCTTTTGACATTCTCCTCAAGACTAATAATACAAAGTCTGGGAAATGAAGTACTACATTGTCCCTTGTGCCAGTGGAGTTCATTGTCAAAAGTGGGTGGCAGAATCCTAAACAGAGTCATTATGGTCATTATTGAAAGAAGCAATAATAAAAGCATGATGGTGTCACGAACAGTGTGAACAACGAGGGGAAGGCTTCATGGGGCAGCTGATATTTGGACTGGACTTTAAAATATGTAGGAATTTACAGGAAAAGAAATAAGGAAAACAGAGGGAACAGCATATGGCAAGACAAGGAACCAAAACTGGAAGGAAATTCAGTTCAGCAGGGAGCACTGAAGCTAGAGGTTTGGTTGAGATTGGGAAGGGCTCCCTGTGCCACTGGGCTTTAACTTCATCCTGTAGGTGAAACTTCTGAAATGTCTCATGAACTCGAGGTGCTGTATATCTTTTTGAAATTTTAAGTATAATTGATTTACATTAACACGTTAGTTTCAGGTGTACAGCAAAGTAATTTGGTTATATATGTATTTTCAGACTATATTCCATTATAGGTATTAGAAGATATTGAATATCGCTCCCTGTGCTAGATGGTAAATCCTCGTTGCCTGTCTATTTTGTGTATAGTAGTTCGCATCTGTTAATTTCATATTCCTAATTTGTTTCTCCTTCCCTCCCTCTCCCCTCTGGTGTCCTTATGTCTCTTTCCTGAACACCTTTATTTATTTCACTGCACCTCCTAGGTCGGCCCTTTCCCAGACATTGCCTCCATCTCTTTTTCGAGGCTTAAATCCTTCCTGTTCTGCAAAGCCTGTCTGCATCATGTATTGGTTTGACCAAAAAGTTTGTCCAGGTTTTCTATAACATCTTATGGAAAAATCCAAATGATAGTTCCCTGCCTGAGTGTCTCCCTTTTCTAAATTCCTCCATTTTGCATTTGGAAATTTATTGTGCCTCTCACTCACGGTCATCTTTTCATGGGTTTATGTCATTGTTTGGGGATTCCCTGGTGGCTCAGACAGCAAAGAATCTGCCTGCTGTGCAGGAGACCCACGTTCAATCCCTGGTTCAGGAAGATCCCCTGGAGAAGGGCATGGCAACCCACTCCAGTATATTCTTGTCTGTAGTACTCCATGGACAGAGGAACCCGGGGGGCTACAGTTCATGGGGTCGCAAAGAATTGGACACGACTGAGCAACTAACAACATATCATTGCTTCAAGGCAGAGACAGAGTCATGAAGAGCAAGGAAATGCTCATGAGGTGTGTTTCTACAGTGCTCGAAGTGCCGTGCTGGTCATAGGTTGTGTTCAATGAGTATTCTTAGGTCCATTGACTGTGTGAAATCCATGTGAGAAGAAGGGTTTCAGCTGGATCCTTGTTCTTCTGTAGCTTTTCAAAAATTCAGACACCAACTAGTGTTCCAAACACCTGTTCACAGTTACAAGTTGGTGACCTCTTCCAGAAAACACAGTTTTTCGCTTTCTATAACATTTTGACCAGGAAGAAATCCTCAAGCACAGCCTGAGAGAGCTAAAAGTGACCTTGGAGGGTCAGCAACCAGTTCCATCACTTCATTCTTTATGAGAGTTTTTTTTTTTTTCTCCAATGACAGAAATGACATAAATTCATTGTAAGAAATCTTGGAACATCTCCCCAAGTGTAAAAGAAGCATAAAAGTTGATCATATTTCTAGATCTCTAGTGAATTTTCCTTAAAATAAATTTTAGAAGCAAATTTGACAGGTTGAAGAGGATTCACATGTTCAAAGTCTTTTATAAAATTTGGCTAAATGTGCTTCAGTAAGATTATACCCATTTACCGTGTGTGTGTCTAGTACTCTTATTTTTGTGTAATGTGCAATAGACATTATTCTCAGATGACTAACAGCTTTTATAGTCAAAAGACTTTGAGCTTGCTGAGGCTTGGTGAGGAACTGAATGGAGAAGTGAGATGATTTTATTTTATTTAGATTTTGGCTTCACTGGATCATCATTACAGCATGCGGGCTTTCTCTAGTTGTGACACACAGGCTTCTCTTCTTGTGGTGCACGGGTTTCTAGAACTCATGGGCTCTCTGGTTGCCATTGCGCAGGTTTAATTGCTCTGTGGCATGTGGGATCTTAGTTCCCCAACAGGGGGTCGAACTCATGTCCGCTGCATTGGAAGGTGAATTCTTAACTGCTAGACCACCAGGGAAGTCATGAAGTAAGTCCTGAAGTATGATTTTAAAATCTCTGCTCTAACTGTAACTAGTTGACAATTTCAGTCTCCCTGAGAACTGAATAATTTCATGTCTGAAATTTTCATTCAGATTAAACTCATTCTGCATTCAGTGCTAGGGTGCATGTGTGCTAAGTCGCTTCAGTCGTGTCTGATTGTTTGCAACCCTGTGGACTGTAGCCACCAAGCTCCTCTGTCCATGGGATTCTCTAGGCAAGAATACTGGTGTGGGTTGCCATGCCCTCCTCCAGGGGATCTTCCTGACCCTGGGATCAAACCTGCATCTCTTATGTCCCCTGCATTGACAGGTGGGTTCTTCACCACTGGAGCCACCTGGGAAGAAGTCTAAGCAATTCCAAGACCAGGTCTTCTGCTGCAAAAATAATGTAGAGCAGCTCCTTGCAGTTTTGTCTGAATTTACCACCAACTCTGATAGAAGGAACACTTAACCTCTTCAAGCTTCCCTTGTCTTGTCTTTGAAAGTGAGTGTGTTGAATGAAATACCTAGAACCATCTCCATTGACGGAAACCCCTGGAGTTATGACAGCACTGTTTGTAGGGTGGGGGAAGTGAGATCTAGTTCAAAGCTAAGGCGAATCTGAAACAGAGCTAGAGTTAGGATCCAAAATTCCACATTTCCACTGGACAGTTTTTATTTATTTAGTACTTGCCACTGCAGAAGGCGCTTGGCCAGTCAGCCAGAGCAGGGGTTGCAAAGTTAGTTCTAGTTGCTGATACGATTGCTTCCAGAAAGGCATGGGAGTGGGGATAAAGTAGAGCTGGAAATAGACCCCGAAGAGAATTTGAGCTCAGTTCAGAGGGTGGAGAGATCACCTAATTGGGAGAGAAGGCAAATCTTTGTGAAAGAAGAAACTTTTCAGATGTGTCTTGGCAAGTGAAGATGGTGGAAGGCAGTTTTGAGGAAACTTGTCATTTCCAAAATATCATGATGACTAACCCTATGAAAGATGAAAATTTATGAAGAAAAGTTTCCATGCCACTACTACGGGATTATTATAAAATTTATTTAAATTCCACTTCGACACTGTCATTCACTGAAAATCTTTGTATAACCAATATTGCGAAGCCTTTGCCAATGGGTTACTTATTTGAATCAAAATTTAATATCACAAAATTTCAGCAAAAGTACTGTGTCAGGCTTGTTGGGTTTGTTGTCTATCCCCTAATAAATTTTTAGTCCCCTCACATACAGCTATAGACTTTCTCAGAGTTTGAACTAGTGTGAAACTTTTTGTTCTCTGTGGGAGTCTATAAGAAAAAAATAACTTAGTTCACTTTTAAATATTTATTCTTTCTATAATAATATTATATACACACAATCTCAGCGTTGCCTGTCAGAGGAGAGTTAAAGATCTGGTGTTCTGACATTTCTCTCAGACACTCACTGGCCATATATGAGGAATAAATATTTAAATCATAGAATGAGTAAACGTTGGAAGGATAATGGACAACTGTTCTCTTTTGTTCATCTATTTGTGCTCCAATGTCTTTTAAATGCCCATTTTCTTTTTCTTTCTTCTCCCCACCCCACCCACCCCCTTTCCCCCTTGGTATGCATACATTTATTCTCTATGCTTTTTTTTAATGCCCAATTTAAAAATTTTCTAATGTAGTAGACTAGCAAGAATAATCCCAACTAGTGGCAATATTGAAGGAGGGGCTGATTTAGTGCAGAAGCTCAGTATCGCTAGATTCTGCCGCTGTTTCTGGTTGGGTTTTCATCTCTGCTGTCGTTGTTATCGTGAGATAACCAGAGCTTGAGTTATGGTATTATAACTCAATATGGCATTATAACTCAGATGGTATTATATGCTGATGCTGTATTACTAACCTATGTAATTTCTGAGTTTCTCTTTATCAAAGGTGGCAGCCTTAATCTCTGCCTAATGCTGCAGCGCCTGGAGAGGTAATAATGATGATGATTTTTACCATCCCTGGGGTTTAAACTGTCTTCTCTGTTATGAGGCTGGCCCGGTGGCAGGGGGTAACCTCAGCACTCTCTCCTCCCTAAGCTCTTAGCTGTCAGCATTGGAAGCCCGCCTTTGTATCTCATCAAGCTGGGAGTCCAGGATGGAGAGCCAGAAAAGGATGGGGGTGGGGATTAAATGCCTGAGATTAGGAGGAAAAGAAGCTGCGATAATGTAAAGAACCTGTGGCTTTAAGGAAATAGAGAAGCGAAAAAGGATGGGAAAGGAAAAAACCATTAGGAGACAAGAAAATGGTGGAAGTGGAAAGGATAAGGGTGACAAGCTTGGAATGAACTGTTTCAAGCCTGCCCTTGTTGTTGTTGTTGTTGTTATTGTTGTCTAGTCGCTAAATCATGTCTGACTCTTTGCAACCCCAGGGTCTGCAGCCCACCAGGCTCCTTTGTCCATGGGATTTTCCCAGGCGAGAATACTGGAGTGGGTTAGCGATTTCCTTTTCCAGGGGATCTTCCCTACGCAGAGATCGAACACAAGTCTCCTGCTTGACAGGCAGATTCTTACCCCTTACTACTACTACTACTAAGTCACTTCAGTCGTCTCCGACTCTGTGCAACCCCATAGACGGCAGCCCACCAGGCTCCCCCATCCCTGGGATTCTCCAGGCAAGAACACTGGACTGGGTTGCCATTTCCTTCTTCAATGAAGGAAAGTGAAAAGTCAAAGTGAAGTTGCTCAGTCGTGTCCGACTCTTAGCGACCCCATGGACTGCAGCCTAACAGGCTCCTCCATCCATGGGATTTTCCAGGCAAGAGTACTGGAGTGGGGTGCCATTGCCATCCAGTAAAAGCTGATTTTGTCTTCCTATGTCAAGTCTCCACCGCGCCCGTCTGGCCGCTGGGAAGCGGTCTTTCCCTTCGTGTGTGATCTGGACAGCTGCGGATGGGCCCCTGCCATAGCTGCTCTTTGTCGTGTCATGTCCTGTGCATTAGTTTATCAATAAATAGTTGTAATATGAAAATTTGACCTGCTATCTCCAAAGAAGTTGCCATGAAGTTACTGCTGTGTGATTGGTGTGACATTTAAAGGTGCAGAATGCAATTATCCTAAAATTGGGAGGGGAGGGGTGGAGTGACCTGTGAACAGGTTCAGTGCGCTGACAAGAAAAAAAGAATCGTGGGAGTTGTAAGTCGGAGGCCATAAGGACACAGAGAAACCAGGATGGACAAAGAGAAAGATGTGGTGGGGAAAAAAGATCCACGCTTCACTTTATTCATTTCTTCTTATTATCGCTCAGTCATGTCCTTTGTGAGCCCATGGACTGCAACACACCAGGCTTCCCTGTCCTTCACTGTCTCCCGGAGTTTGCGCATTTCTTCTTTTCTTCTTATAGAAATGCTATATCCATGCCCAAATTTAAAAAACGGTAAATATGTGAGTAGCTCTTGCTCAGATAGAGGAGGGAAAGAAGTCAACTTATTTTGTCTCTATCACCTTCTTTTGCCAAACTGAGCAAAAAGTCCTCTTTAAATTATCCATAATAACTGTAGTCAAACATACAGATTTGGGACTCAGAAATTTAGAGTGGTTAATTTGGTGTGAATTTTAAAGAACATCATAGATTGACACCTTGACTTTTTTTGGTTTTGAAACAAAAATGCACACCTTTGCTAAGCTGATATAAAAAATGGCATTTATATAATAATTATGCGTGTCTTATTTCAGTATTTTAAAAATCATATAATTGAAGGGAAATGTTTGCAAATAGAATTATACTTACTAATATGGTTATAAGCCTTCTTTTTTCTTTAGTTTGTGATTTCTTTCTTGTTAGACTCTTTAAAATGAATCTTTTTCTTAAAATTTCCCTATTTTTTAAGAAACATATTTCGTGCTATAATACAAGGTGAAAACGAGATGGTAATTAAATAGCCTAGCAATGAATAGCCACAAATTGCGATAGCACCCAAATAAGAAATAAAAAAAAGAGAGTGAATATCTAAAGTCAAATATAAGCATGGATATTATCCAGAAAGGAAAGAATAATTTAGTGTTTCTCTTGGTTTGTGGTCTTTGAGACATAATTGATAAATAAGGGAGATAATTAAATTGTCCTGGTGACAACGCCAGTTTTGAAGAGAAGGGACTGTGGCTGGAAGTGGCTCAGTCTGCTGTTTTGACGGGGACACTCACAAATAGAGATGTGTCCCTTTTCCCCAGTTGAATCAGCTCCACTGTGCTGGGAGAGTTTGGTTTTACCCAGAAGATGGAATCTGGCCCCTGGGGGCAGGAGCTTGTGTGTCTAAGCATCTCTGACCCCTGAGCTCCTCCCTGTGGTTCTGCAGCACTTGTCACCTTGTAAAATTGGGGCAAGGGCTTCAACTGGGGTCAGTGGTTTCACCACAAAGGCCAGAGGTCGTTGGGAAAACCAGAAGCAATATCCAGATGACAATGACAAGTGTGTGCAAAAACGGGGCGGGGTGGGAGGGGAGAGAAACCTGTGAATTGATAAAGTTCATCTGTAGGACTCTCACAGGAGAGCATGAATCATCAGAGAGGTTCCCGAGTTACAACCAAGAAATATTTATGGTGATCAGTGGTGCAAAGGGTGATCATACAAACATAATAAAGAAGAGAAAGGAAGGCACGCCAGAGATAAAGGAGGCCTCGATTTAAATGAATAGGGAGATAGGCTTAATGATTATGCTCAAATGACTGAGCTATTGATGGCAAAATGGCCAAGCTTCTCAACTGCTTTTTAAAACTGGCCTTTAAGAAGATAAATAAGGATAATTAAACAGTAATGAAGACTTGTTTCATTAAAAAAAGAAGAAAACAAATAAATAGGCAAGGTCTTGGAGGATGTGTTAACCCGTGTTAATGGAAGTAGTAATGAATTCATCAAAATATGGATGCTCTCCTTTGGAAATCATGAAGAATAATGAGGGAGACACAGAGAGAAAAAAAAAAAGAGGAGCTAATGCTGCGTGATTATTCAGTGTCCAAGAATGTATATCCAATTGTTGGCAGAGATAGCATAGATAAAGCACAGATTCATTCTAATATCTTATTTCAGCTTTTTTTTCCCCAGAATTCTTACACCAGGAACCTATTTATCATACCTTCCAATAAGACTTCAAACTCAGATTTCTGTCTTCTTTCCGTCCCATCTATAACAGTTTAAGAGAGTGTTGTCCTACATGTTTCACAGAACAAGAGATCCTTAATAATTTATTTCTAAATAGCTGCTACTACTACTACTACTACTACTAAGTCACTTCAGTCGTGTCTGACTCTGTGCGACCCCATAGACGGCAGCCCATCAGGCTCCCCCATCCCTGGGATTCTCCAGGCAAGAACACTGGAGTGGGTTGCCATTTCCTTCTCCAATGCATGAAAGTGAAAAGTGAAAGTGAAGTCGCTCAGTCGTGTCCTACCCTCAGCGACCCCATGGACTGCAGCCTTCCAGGCTCCGCCGTCCATGGGATTTTCCAGGCAAGAGTACTGGAGTGGGGTGCCATTGCCTTCTCTGATTTCTAAATAGGATTAGTTTTAAACCTGTTCTAGGCACAGTGCCTACCGATGGTAAATACAGTGATCCCTCAGCATCCATGAGGTATTAGTTCCAGGACCCAGCAGGGAGACCAGAATCTGAGGATGCTTCAGTCCCATGGTTGGCCCTCATACCTGCAGTTCCACAACCACATATCCTATAGTTCTGTAGTATTTATTGAAAAAATCCACCTTGTGTAAGTGGACCCATACAGTCCAAGCCTGTGTTGCTCAATGATCAATGTGTTCCATAGACAGTTGTGGAATAAGTAAATGAATTAGGAAAACCACGTTGCTAACAAATAGAGTATTTGAATGAGTAAATCTATGAACATCTAGGGGATATTAGAGCCATGAGCCACAAACAGTATAGATTTATCAAGCTTTTTATGTTAGACCAACTTAAATTGATTTTGGGGGAAAATCTGCGAACAAGTGGAGAAAAAGAATGCACTGGATATATTATTATTTCTAAATACATCCAGATGTGAATGGAAGAATTGATACCAGGTCCCATAAAATCTAGTTCGGAAAATGAGTTCAAATTGACTCGAATGTGTCAAATTGATTGAAAATTGCCTGGAGGACTGCAAGCATAATGATAAACGGCAATGCATTGAGTCTAGGGGAGGGGGGGAGTCTGTTCAGCAAGGTCTTACTGAGCATCTTCATTAATTATCCGGGAAAAGATGTAAACAGCACATTCATTAAATGTATAGAAGAAGGGAAATAGAGAGGCATTTTAAGCACTGGGTAGGGCTGCAGATAATACAAAGGGAGCCAACCTGCTCAGGAATAGAATGATGCTAATAATCGGTTTGAAATCAGCTAATGACCCAGCTTCCCTGGTGGCTCAAGCGGTTAAGAATCTGCCTGCAATGAAGGAGACCTAGGTTCGAACCCTGGGTCTGGAAGATCCCCTGGAGAAGGGACTGACTACCCACTCCAGAATTCCATGGGCAGAGGAGCCTGGCGGGCTACAGTCCATTGGGTCACAAAAGAGTCAGACATGATTTAGTGACTAAACAGCAGAAAGAATTAAAAGACTCAGCAGACAGATGATGCAAGCAACTGACTACAGAGTGAGGGAGAATGAAGGAAGTGCAGCGTTGCAGGCGCAGCAAACGGCTGTGGGAGCCAAGAAGGATGATGAAACTCTGGACAGAGCAGCCAGGACTGCAGACTCAGGTGGTTACGTTGTAAGAAAAACAAGGGGGCAAGAGGCATTTGGGGGAAGTGGCCAGTGTCCGGGCAAGATTAACACAGTGAGCAACAAGGAACCGCTGGGACAGAGGGACATATTTCTCCAAGCACACAGTACAGGCTACCAGTTAATGGAGTCAGGATGTTAGGGCTTGTCGAGTACAAACTCACCTCTCAGTGGGATCTTTTAAAAAAATTTTTTTTTTCTTGTGTTAAGGGAAATTACTAGATATTATTCTTAATTTCATTTTTTATTATGCTCTGAGGATCAATTCTATAGAAATACATATAATTACGCAAGAAAGTATTGCACATAAAGATGTTCATTAGAGTATTATTTGTAAATTGAACCAGTGGCAACACCCTGATGTCGCATAGTTGGGAAAAAATTTAAGTTTCCCACCTTCACTTGATGGGATATTCTCCAGCCACTCATGGGTATTTTTAAGAGTTAGAACAGAAAAATGTTAGTCTTTTAATGTTAAGTGAGAAACTAGGGTGCAAAATTTACCTTGAGTTTAATTAAAAGCAACAAGCTAGTGTATCCTTAGAAACAAAATATATCAGTGCTTGTCTTTGTCGAGGGGGAGGAGGATGCTAGAAAATGTAGTATTTGTTGAGTCTGACCAACTAATTTGTTCAGAGTGTTTATTCCTGTCTCTGAAGGTTTTTATTTGTATTTTAATATGTTTTGATGAACCTCCAGTAAAGGTACTTAAGGACAGTACAGTGATTTTAGCTGTGTGGTTTTTCTTTGGGGAAAAAAGCCCTATTTCCTAGTTATTGAGAGGGTATTAGCTTTCCTGAAGATGGATGTTCAGTAAGTACACCTGGAATGCCAAATGGAGACATGGCTCTTCATCTCATAATAAAGATGAAACCCAATGGGTGAAAGACAAGGATGTGTATTATCACCACCATGATAAAGGATAGGTCATTACACACACACACATACACACCACACACACACACACACCATACACACACACCCTCTCAATGATTAAGCCAGTTACTTTTAAGAACTGAGGGCCAGTCAGTGGATGAGATTATAAACACCAGACACTCAAGGTGAACAGGGAAACCAGGCTCATTTTATTCAATATTATTCTAAGTAGCATATTAAAAAGCAGACATTACTTTACCAACAAATGTCCATGTAGTCAGAGCTATGGTTTTTCCAGTAGTCATGTATGGATGTGAGAGTTGGACCATAGAAACCTGAGCACCGAAGAATGGATGCTTTTGAACTGTGGTGTTGGAGAAGACTCCTGAGAGTCCTTTAGACTGCAAGGAGCTCCAACCAGTCCATCCTAAGGGAAATCAGTGCTGAATATTCATTGGAAGGATTGATGTTAAAGCTGAAGCTCCAATACTTTGGCCATCTGATGTGAAGAACCAACTCATTTGAAAAGGCCCTGATGCTGGGAAAGATTAAAGGCGAGAGGAGAAGGGGACAACAGAGGATGAGATGGTTGGATGGCATCACCGACACGATGGACATGAGTTTGAGTAGGCTCCAAGAGTTGGTGATGGACAGGGAAGTCTGGTGTGCTACAGTTCATGGGGTCACAAGGACTTGGACACGACTGAGAGACTGAACTGAACTGAACTGAATTGATAGTACTGGGTGAGAAGCCCATTTCCAGAGAAAGTCTTAAGAAGAACCGGTAAAACTAGAGCTGGCAGGCTAGTCCTCTAAAATCTCCCGGAAACAATGGAGCTACTCTTCTTTATTCCCGTCTCTTTATTCTGTAGTCACCCCATGCTCTTCCCTTTCATTCTCATTTGTGGCCTTAGTCTTACAAGACCTGAAGTATATACCTAGATGTGCATCTGGCCAGTGCTAAAGTAACTGGGCCCGTTTCAGTTTCTGTGAAAATTCTGCCAGAATATTTCAGATGCTTCTCTCACTTTTATTGTTAAGCACTTGAGAGGGAGGTTTCCCAGCCTCCTTAGGTAGGCCAGTCTCATATCACTGAGAAGGCAGAGCATGTTTTTGTATTTCTAACCAGTACCCTTCCTAATATAGGTCAGGCCTTTCCCCTTGGTCTGACTTCAGTAGCACTGGGAGGTCTTTAGTTGATATCGTGGAGTTCACGTTGTTGTGTTCTGTTAGTCGCTCAGGCATGTCTGACTCTGTGACACTATGGACTGTAGCCCGCCAGGCTCCTCTGTCCATGGGATTCTCCAGGCAAGAATACTGGAATGGGTTGCCATGCTAACCCCAGATTATGTCCCCCAGTGATTTATAAATATTTTATGGCAGTGGTTCTATTGTTTTATGCATTTAAGCAAGAGGTCCTATAGCGTAGTGATTAAGAACACAGATTTGCCAAGAGGGAGGGGATATACGTATACATATAGCTGATTCACTTTGTTGTACAGCAGAAACTAACATGACATTGCAAAGCAGTTATTCTCCAATGGAAAAAACCCGCAGATTACTGGATTCAAATCTCATCTCTGCCACTTCCTAGCAGTACATGAGCTTGGAAAGTCACTTATCCTCTTGACACCTCAGTTTCCACTTCTGTAAAATTGGGATAACAATAGTACCTACCTTATAGGATTGTTGCTAAAATTAATGCCCCACATGCACACGTTGCTTAGAATGAAGACTGTCACATACTGGACACTCACAGAAGTATTAGTTATTCCTGTTATAGCATTAGTATGCTGCTGCTGCTGCTAAGTCACTTCAGTCATGTCTGACTCTGTGCGACCCCATAGATGGTAGCCCATCAGGCTCCCCCGTCCCTGGGATTCTCTAGGCAAGAACACTGGAGTGGGTTGCCATTTCCTTCTCCAATAGCATTAGTATAGCCTTGTCATAAAACAAGAAAGTCAGTCAAACCTCAACTTGCAGACAGTTAACCTTTAGTTTTCTTTAGTCTGTTTTAAAGGGGAAAGACATGTAAATAAAAAGAAAAGGCGAATAATTTGTGAGACTATATAAAAGTTATATTTTCAGTATTAGGAACCATTCTCTGGATCCTGATCATTTTTTCCCCCAGAGAAGTTGAAATGTCAGGTTAAGAGCATTTCAAGTGAAATCAGCTGAGAATAGCGCCTAAGAACATAGGCCTGAAGAATCAGTTGTAAGAGTTTGCCTCATTTCTCTCTTTTGGATGAATAATGTTTATTAAACTTGCATATTTAAATGAAAAAGCACAAGAAACTATTTTAACAGCCACTTCTGAATGCCAGCAAATGTTTCAAAGAACAACTGTAAGCTTGTTTTAACAATTCCCTACAAATTTCACCCCCCCGCTCCCCACTTATCCCCCCAAAGCAGCTTTTGCAATGTTAGCCTGAGCATAAAGGGCCAAATGTGAAATGTGTAAAAGAGCCCATTGTCTAGGCTGCTCCTGGGTGACGTGAGGGCCCCGGAGGTGTGGGCCCAGCTGGAGGAGCTGGCTGGTCCATAGCGGCCTCCCCAGAGCCCAGACGCCATGCTGCTGAGCAAGGCCACTTAGGAAGCTGCGTTGAAGAAACTCTTAGAACCTTGTGACTGGACAGACTGAAGTCCCTGGGAAGTTAAGTGACTCAGGTCTCACGGAAAGCAAAGAGGGGAACTCAGTTTACCCTCCTCCTGGTCTAGACTTCTGCACCAACATATTAATAGGGAGTAAGAGAAAAGGATGACATTGCATAGGGCTTGGGAGACACTGGGTTACCTCTGTGAAGCAGCTGTCTTTCCTGAAAGACTTTGAGCCCTCAATATCTTTTAAAATATTTATTTATTTGGCTGCACTGAGTCCTGGTTGCAGCAAACAGGATCTTCTCTCTTAGATGCTGAAGCTAGTTCCCTGACCAGGGATAGAACCCGGGCCCTGTGCATTGGGAGCTCAGAGTCTTAGCCACTGGACCACTAGGGAAGTCCCCCTCAATATCTTAAAAGGGGGTTATCATGCAACATTTCTCAGATTTATTTGAACATGGAACTCCTTTTTTATTGAATATGCTTTGGCTAAAAACTCCCCTGTTCAGTCCTTTACTTAAATAGAGTATACCACACAAGAACAGAGGGAGAAGGTGATAACATAAGCTCGGAATATTTATACTAGTCATCCTGACCTGTGTTTGAACTAGGGTCATACATTCTCCTATTGAGCCAGCAGTGGCAGATGAAGACAGGGAGGGAAAGGTAGAAATTGATTAAAGTGCTTATTTAGTAGGTAGAGCCAGAAAGAGATGAGCATGTTTTATTGTCTGTTCTCAATTCCTTGAATCATACAAGGAAGAGACGAATTTCTCCTCTGACTGCGCCTCTTGTCTCATGGCTTCCTTCCTGGCCTACGTGAATTTTGCTATTTCTAGAACCAAGTTAATCCATTGTCTTTTGCTAGGCATCTTATTGATCTTCTGTGTTATTAATATTCACTTTTGGCTGCCAGATTAGCTCTAACAAACCATTTATGTTTATTTTTAGTGCACTTAGAAAGCTGGGATGTATTATCCAGATTGCATTCTGAATTGTGGCTACTAGGGACTTGAAGTGTCTCCTTTCTCCTCTTTCCCTTCTTTTTCCTCTTTTCCTAGGAATTTTATCCTAAATGGAAATGAAGGAAATCTACAATTATGAATAGGCTGATCCAATAGTGCTTTTTTTTTTTTTAAATCTCAGTACTTCTCTTCCCATAAAAACAATGTTCCTAGGCTAGCCCACTACAAAATAATTTTATCCATAGTGATTTTTTAAAATTATTTAATTATTTGTTTATTTTTGGTTGCACTGAGTCTGCATTACTGGATGTGGGCTTGTTCTAGTTGTGGCGAGTGGGGGCCACTCGCTAGTTGCATGCAGGCTTCTCACTGTGGTGGCTTCTCCTGTTGCAGAGCACGGGCTTTAGGGTGCTGGGCTTCGGAGCGGCTATGAGTGGTGGCCGCTTGTAGTCTTAGTTGCCCTGCAGCATATGAAATCTTCCCAGACCAGAGATTAAATCCGTGTCCCCTGCATTAGCAGGCAGATTCTTAACCGCTGGACCACCAGGGAAGTCCATCCATAGTGATTTTTTTTAAATGCACTTTTGTAGCAAAAAGGAAGCAATTATATTTCAAACATCATAAAATGTATTTACCCAGGTTTTAAACAGGTACCCCTCTCTCCTGCTCAGACTTGCTTGATGGAATCAGGGATACACTTTGGGTTACCCCAGGGCTATGGAAGCAGGGTAGTGTAGGATTAGATGAAGAACTTTGGAGCCAGACTGCTGAGGTTGGTACTCCATCTCTGACCCCTACTCTGGGCTCCTGGTAGGTAGGCTACTTACCTCTTCAATGACCCAGTTTCCACACCTCTAAAATGGGGATAATGATTGTAACTATCTCACAAGGTGTCCAGTACTTAGAAAAGTGCTAAATAAGTGTCTGCTCTCATTGTGATGGTGATGCAGATGGTGGAGATGGATCTAATAGGAGCAGTGGGGTTGAGGACAGGGCTCCAGCCAAACTAAATTAGGTAAAAGTCCTGGGATCAGTGGTTCCAGAAAGGAAGCATGTAATGTTAGGAGAGTTAAACTGGCCAACAAAGGGAAAGAAGAAAGACTGTCAGTGTAGTTGTGACCTGCAGTAGCATTAGGAAAAAAGGACTTAGAGAGGGAAGGAAATTCATGGGTCATTTTTAAAAAATGATTTAGGTAAATGACTTTGCTATTTTTCAGTTTTGAAACCAAGTCTAAGTCCTTGACGTGAAGTGAAGTGAAATGAAGTCGCTGAGTCGGGTCTAACTCTTTGCGACCCCATGGCCTGTAGCCCACCAGGCTCCTCTGTCCATGGGATTTTCCAGGCAAGAGTACTGGAGTGGATTGCCATTTCTTAGCTACTTTAAATTTGAGTTTTCTTATTTTATAAACTGAAAATAATAGTGTTAACCTTGCAGAGCTATATAAAGTTTAGAATGATGTATCTGACATGCCTGGGACCTACAAGACCTATTCTTATGTAAAAGTTATCTTGTAAGGTACTTCTGGCAAAATCACTGTTTTGTTTTTTTTTTCAGCCCTAGTTCGTCTCTTTTATATCAGTAATCCATAGTCACTTTTGAAAAATAGAAAATTAAAAACAGTTAAGTCATTTGTCCAAGATCGCACAGCTACAAAATGGTTAAATTGGAATTTAAAGCTTGCAAGTGTAGCTCTAAAGCCCTTGCTCTAAACAGCACACAAATTTGTTAATCCCGATGGACACAGTATCACTGTTTCATTTCTTAAGACTCCTGGCACAGAAAAGAAACAGACTTCTGTTCTCCTCACCTTGTTTGTTTTGATCTCTATGTAACTGCTTGGGTACTGAAAAAAAATGAAAAGGTGACCCACACCTTTGCTTTCCGTGCATCACATCTTGTCCAGGAAACCTCGTGTATCTGGCTTCGGTTTGTTTCACGGCACTGTGTTCCCTGCAATTGCTCCAAGGATGGAATTTTGCCTTGTCATCTGACCCAAGCCTAAACTTAGGGAAATTAATGAGAGTGAGCCAGTTTTTACAGGAAAGCTGACTCTAGTGAAACGTCTGTCCCCCCAGTCAGTTTTTTATTTGTATTTGATCTCCTCTGAGTGGTGTTTGGCCCTCCTCTGTGCAAGTTTTGCAGTTTCACTGTCCAACAAGCAGTATCTGGTAGGAGTTTTAATCAGAGCCTTCGCCCTTCTTTGTGCTCGAGAAAATCTGGTCAGCTTTCTTCATCGCCTCAGAAACAGGCCCCTACCCACTTCAGCATAGCTGCTCCATACCGGAAACCAAACACACAAACCTAAGCAAAGACTCCAATGCCAAGGCTTGTTTCTTTTCTCTTTATTCTGTGAAATATTTACACACCATTTACTCAATAGAAAACTGAAGCCATTATAAACAAACCCAGAAATAGGTGCTTTATAACCCCTGTGTGCGAGCTAGGTCGCTTCAGTCCTGTCCGACTCTTTGCGACTCCATGGACTGTAGCCCACCGGGCTCTTCTGTCCATGGGATACTCCAGACAAGCGTAGTGGAGTCGTTGCCATTTCCTCCTCCAGGGGATCTTCCCCACCTAGGCATCAAACTTGCGTCCCTTATGTCTCCTGCATTATTAGCAGGTGATTTCTTTACCACTAGCTCCACTTTAGCAAAAACATTAAGTGGCCAAACACACAGACAAAAAAACAGCCACGAACAAGATTTCATTGTGCAGTTATTTTATGTGTACCTGGAAATGACGTTTTTAACAGCTCCTATTTCCTTCTATCCTTTCAGTTGTCTCCAAGTCTTCTCCCCACCCCCACTTAGCAAAAGATAAGGCTCCTGTTTACACGAGGGCATTTACATAGGCACGTCTTTCCTGGAGAAATATGGCAGCAGCTGAGACAGCACAGGCCTTGTTAATACTTAACATTGAATAAACAGGGCAGGTAATGACCACTGTGAATACTTCCCAATGCAGTACAGCAACACAGTTGACAAAGATCAGGAAGGAAAAAAAATGGCACTGCTTTTTTTTTGCAGGGGGAAGAACTTTCTGAAATGAGACGTGAAAAAACAAGGGGCTGGCATACATCCTGTGTCTTACGGCCTTTGTCCCTGGGAGCACTGCCGAGCTCTCACAGAGCTGCTGTTTAAGGATTTGCAGTCTCAGTACTGAGAAAGATGGGAACTTAGCGGCAGACTCTGTAGTACCAGGAAACCCTCTCTTTAAAGTACACAGACTTTTAATATTTCTCCAAGAAAATGAAGCAGTCAGATTAAGCTACCTCAGTATTATATTGCAGGCAGCCTTTTATGCCACCTTCACTGGGGACACTCCTAGCTGCCCATTGCACGCTGAAGCTATGTGATGTGTCTTTTAGAGGACCTTGAAATATTTGCCGTAAAGGACTTTGGTACTTCCAAGAGTAACTCATGGGAAACACCTGTTAGATTAGGTTGGGTTTTCTGAAAAGATGCGGAAGGGTCCAGTTTGTGTGCAGTAGAATGATGAAGCTCTAAGATAGATTCAGGGCATCTCCAAGAAGCTTGCTTATCCTGTTGATCGTCTTCATAAGCGGGAACCCATCATCTGGGTGACCAAGGAGTTGCCCATCTTCCTATGCAAGAGATTTAAGAATCTTTTTGTTCATTCATTTGTTCTCATTCTTTCATCACTCTTGGATATTCCCTGAGCATCTGCTATGGATCAGGCCATTTTCCTTAGTGCTGGCAATGAAATAGTGAACAAAATATCATCCCTGCCTCAAAGAGCTTTAGATCCTTTGGGCAGACAGACAAGTAAAGGGCTAATTACAGTATGGTGAAACAGTTACAAGACACATGAGATATGCTTCACCTAGACTTCTAAGGGATCTGGGAAGATTTCACAAAAAAAAATGTCTTAGAAACCCATTGATTTAGTAGGAGATAGTTAGTCAAAGGGCTTCCCAGGTGGCGCTAGTGGGAAGAACCCTCCTGTCAATGAAGAAAATATAAGAAATTCAGATTCCATCCCTGGGTTAGGAAGATCCCCTGGAGGAAGCATGGTAATCCACTCTGGTATTCTTGCCTGGAGAATCCCATGGACAGGGAAGCCTAGTAGGCAACAGTCCATAGGGTCGTGAAGAGTTTGACACGACTGAAGTGACTTAGCACACACTCACGGTCAAAATGTTGAGTGGGGAAGTTTTCTAGACTGAGAAAATACACCAGATCCGTGGAAAAGAACATAGGCAATTCGGGGAATTGAAAATATTTCAGCATGGCTGCAGGGTAGAGTTCAAGGGTAACTTAAAATGAGTCAACAGAAACCACTTGGAACTCAAGTTGATTAAGAAGTTGAGGTTTAAATAACAATTTAGAAGAGAAAAAAAAGTCACCCTCCAGTGACTAACTTTTCATATTAACAATTTAAGTTGAGAGGTGAAGATTTCATGTTTCTTTAAGTAAATTTTTATCTTTTAGTTTTTGGTCTTTTAAACTTTTTTATTTATTGTCAGTTATGACTACTGTTTGTTTATTACAATCATAAAAGTTGAGAAAACATATAGATGCCCAACATTAAAGGATTAATTACATTAATTGGTAGCAAGCTAAAACACACTTTATAGTATGAAAAAAAATTATAAAAAGGCATTGAGGAATGATTCAGTTTTTTCAACCCATTTTTTTAAAGTTATTAAGACATGAGTAGGACTTCCCTGGTGGTCCAGTGGTTAAGAATCTGACTTGTAATGCTGAGGATATGGGTTCGATCCCTGGTTGGGGAACTAAGATCTTACATGCCACAGAGCAACTAAGCCTGTGCATTGCAAAGACTGAACTTGCATGCCACAACTAGAGAGCCTGTGTGCTGCAATGAAAGATCCCTTGTGATGCAACGAGGATCCTGTGTGCCGCAGCTAAGGCCCGCTGCAGGCAAATAAATAAACATTTAAAGAAACATGAGTAGCAGAGACCATTTCTAATTCATCTTCCTGCCTCCTTCAGTACCAAGCAGTACTTGATAACAGACTATCAAAAATGCTTGTGGACCCATTAACAGATGGGTGGGGAAGACTAAGTGTGGCCACAGAGACTGTCGGATATTTCATTTCACAAAAAAATTAACCACAGAGAATGAATTGCATGAAGTTGGACAAAACTATTTTGATTAATATCATAGTTGAAATTAGTAGTCTAGGGCCAAATAAATGCCCAATGTGAAATTAGTATAATTTAGTGAAATTAGACACAGAAAGGAATGAACGATGCCATTTGCAGTGACATAGTTGGACCTAGAGACCATCACAGAGTGAAAGAAGTTAGAAGGAGAAAGATAAATATCCTATAATATCACCTATATGTGGCATCTAGAAAAATGATCAAGATGAACTTATTTTCAAAGCAGAAATAGAGTCACAGATACAGAAAACAAATTTATGGTTATCAGTGGGACAGGGTGGGTGGGATGAATTAGAAGATTGGGATTGACATATATATGCTACTATGAATTAAATAGATAAATAATGAGAACCTACTGGATAGCACAGAGAACTCTATTCAGTGCTCTGTGGGTGACCTACATTGGAAGGAAATCTAAAAAAGAGGGGATATATGTATCCATATAACTGATTCACTGTGCCATACAGCAGAAACTAACGCAACAATGTAAGACTTCTATACGCCGAAAAAAATTAAAGATAAACAAGACAAAACACAAAAAGAGAAACAAGATTGTTTCCCTCATTTAGAAATTTATCACTGCTATAAAAATATTGAAGTGTACTTTTGTTTGACTTATTTATCATATATCGTAAGGAGATATGTGGAATTCACTCACTTTCCACTTTAGTACTTTTGTATGAAGACTTTTGATTTTTTTATGGTGTCTTATACATTATTGATGCTTTTGAACTATGGTGTTGGAGAAGACTCTTGAGAGTCCCTTCGACTGCAAGGAGATCCAACCAGTCCATCTAAAGGAGATCAGCCCTCGGTGTTCTTTGGAAGGAATGATGCTAAAGCTGAAACTCCAGTACTTTGGCCACCTCATGCGAAGAGTTGACTCATTGGAAAAGACCCTGATGCTGGGAGGGATTGGGGGCAGGAGGAGAAGGGGACGACAGAGGATGAGATGGCTGGATGTCATCACCGACTCGATGGATGTGAGTCTGAGTGAACTCCGGGAGATGGTGATGGACAGGGAGGCCTGGCGTGCTGCGATTCATGGAGTCGCAAAGAGTCGGACACAACTGAGCGACTGAACTGAACTGATAGATTTTTTTGGTTTGCATTCAGTACATATATCAGCAGCATTGACTGCATGGGAGAAAGGGAAAGCTAGAGGTTTTAAATTAGAATCAGGATTAGTTCTTAAATTAAAATTTTACTTGAACTTGAGATATCTATACCCTAGAACTTGTCTGTAGACATCCTCTTAAATTTGGTAGGAAGTTAGCTGACTCTAACTCTGATCTGCATTTCTGTTTTGATTTTTCAAATTAAAGTTTTAAGATGATTGTAGATTCACATGTAGCTGTAAGACATGATACAGAGGGATCCCATGTATTCTTAGCCCTGTATTATAATATCATAACCAAAATATTGACATCGATACAGTCAAGAGAAGGAACATTTCCATCACCATCAGAACCCCTCATATCTTTTTATAGCCACACCTTTTTTTAATACTGGCAAGCATTAGTCTATTCTCCATTTCTATAATATTGTCATTTCAAGAGTGTTATATAATTGAACTTACATACTCTGTAACCTTGTAGCCTTTGGGGACTGGCTATTTTCACTCAGCTAAAATCTCTGAGGATTTGTCCAATTTGTAGTATTCCATGCTATGGATAGACCACATAATTTTAACCACTCATTTTTTGAAGGACATTTAAGTTCTTTCCACACTGTGAATAAAGCTACTGTGAACAGCCATGCACAGGTTTTTCTGTGGTCATAATTTTCATTTCTCTGGGATAAATGGCAAGATTACAATTGCTTGACGATATGATAGTCACATGTTTAGTTTTTTTTTTTTAAAAGAAACTGCCAAACTGTTTTCCATGGCAGCTGTATTGCTTTACCTTTCCACTGGCAATGTGTGAATGATCTATATTCCCTGTATCTTTGTTAGCTGTGTTTTGAGAATTCCTAACTGCTGTGTTTTGAGAGGGGTTTTCCAGGTGGCATAGTAGCAAAGAATCTGCCTGCCAATGCAGGAGACACAGGAGATGCTTGTTCGATCCCTGGGTCTCGAACATCCCCTGGAGTAGGAAATGGCAGCCCGTTCCAGTATTCTTGCCTGGAAAGTCCCATGGACACAGGAGCCTGGCGGCCACAGTCATAGGCTCACAGAGAGTTAGACACAACGGAGCATATGTTTTGAGAATTCTTTACATATTTTAGATAAAATTCTTTTGTCAAATAGGTGGTTTGCAGTTATTTTCTCCCGGCCTATAATTTGTCTTTTTTTCCCTCTGTTTTAAGAGTCTTTCACAAAGCAGAAGCTTTTAGTTTGGTGAAGTCTAGCTTATTAATTTTTCTTTTACTTATTCTGCTTCTGGTATGAAGTTTACAAATATTTTGCCTAGCTCTAGATCTCAAAGATTTTTCTCTTTCCTGAAAGAAAGAAAAATCTTTTTTCTAAGATTTACTTTGACATTTTATATATAAGTCTGTGACTCATTTTGAGTTAATTTTTATATAAGGTGTGAGGTTTGGGTCAAAGTTCTTTTTTATCCCTTACCTATGCAAGTTCAGTTGCTCCAGCCCATTTGTTGAAAAAGTTATCCTTCCTACATGAAATTGTTTTGAACCTTTGTGAAAAATCATTTGAACATATTTATGGTATGTATCACTGCAGATGGTGACTGCAGCCATGAAATTAAAAGATGCTTACTCCTTGGAAGGAAAGTTATGAGATGGCTGGATGGCATCACTGACTCAATGGACGTGAGTTTGAGTGAACTCTGGTTGTTGGTGATGGACAGGGAGGCCTGGCGTGCTGCGATTCATGGGGTTGCAAAGAGTCGGACACGACTGAGCGACTGAACTGACTGACTGACTGACTGGCTGACTGATGTTGTGCAGATGTATTTTGGATACATCTATTCCATTGAACGGAGAAGGCAATGGCACCCCACTCCAGTACTCTTGCCTGGAAAATCCCATGGACGGAGGAGCCTGGTAGGCTGCAGTCCATGCTAAGGGTCGGACACGACTGAACGACTTCACTTTCACTGTTCACTTTCATGCATTGGAGAAGGAAATGGCAACCCACTCCAATGTTCTTGCCTGGAGAATCCCAGGGACGGGGGAGCCTGGTGGGCTGCCATCTATGGGGTCGCACAGAGTCGGACACGACTGAAGTGACTTAGCAGCAGCAGCAGTTCCGTTGAAATACTGTTTATTTCTCTACTACTACTGCGGTCTTGATTCCTGTCAAGTCTTGGCATTAGGTAATTGGTTCCTTTCATGTCATTCTTCTTTTAAAAAATAATTTTGGCTGTTTTGGTTTCTTTATATTTTTATACAAAGTTTGGGATGTTCTTGTCTTTAAAAAAAAGAACTTGCTGAGATTTTGATAGAAATTGTATTAAACTTTTATATCAATTTGAGGAAATTGACATTTTTATTGAAAACTATGTTGAATATTTCAGTCCATGAATTCAGCAAGTGTCTCCATTTTATTTAGAACTTCATTGATTTCATTTATCAGTATTTTTAGTTTTCAGCATATAAGTCCTTACATGTTTTGTTAGCTTACGTCTTTTTTCAGTGATCGTAAATGGCATTGTAGTTTTAATTATGGTGCCCACATTATTTGCTGGTGTATAAAAATATAACTGTATTTTGAATGTTAATCTGGTATCTGGCTACCTTGCTGGTCTTACTTAAAGTTGGAGGAGCTTTTTTGTAGCTTCCTTACTGTTTTCTACGTAGACAGTCATGTCCTCTGCAAATAGAAACAGATCCTTTCTCGTCTCTATATCTGCTATTTCCTCTTCCTGTCTTATAGCCCTGGCCAACACTTCTAATACTGTACTTTATTGAATAGCAGTGGTGAGAACAGACATTCTTGATTTGTTCCTGATTTTAGGGAGAAAGTATTCAGTCTTTCAGCATTTAGGATATAATATTTGATAGATGCTCTTTATTAACTTGAAGAAGTTTCCCTCTGTTCCTGAAAATTAAGAATTTTCAAGAGTAAAGAGGTTTGAATATTAAAAATCTTATGTAGATTATTATTGTTTAGCTTAAGATACACTTATGGAGTTTATCTTCTTGGTATATATACCTTTAAGACTTATGCAAAACCAGACAACCCAGAGAGGCAGATTTTTTTAATTGCCATTTCATAAGCTATTTAAAATTTCATTTCTTTTTGCTTTTTGTATTTGACTTTGATTCCTTTCTCTTTCTGTTTTTTTTAACACATCAATAGATGATACGTTTACAACATAATTGACTAATAGAAGCCTTTTAATTTACACTTTAATATATATTTATAATGAGCATATAAAATATTTTTTTAAAGTATCCTAAAATTAATTTCAGTTGAGAGTCAAATTAATCTTTATTTGATTTGTGCTTGCCTTGTTTTCACTCAAAGTTTTGTTGAGAATATGCAGTTTTACTTTATCCTATAACATTAAATATCGCCAGACCTACTCATGAAAAGGTCTATTTCTTCAAGGCAGGCTATGAGCATAGAACAAGTATATCTTCAAATTATGAAAAACTGCAATACAAAATGTTTAACTTGTATAAATTATATTCCATTGCAACCTACTGAGTCACTCAACAACATAAAAATTTTTCCCTTACATATTCTTCTATATTGTCATATAGACTCTAAGCACCACGAGGGATATCGTCATTTCTTTCCTGTTTATCTCATACAGTGAGGCACTCGTTTGTATTTCTTGAATGACTGAATAATTTCTAATGGCTGTGATTCACCGTTGTTTATTTAAGCTGTTCCTCTATGTTGGACATTTAGGCTGTTCCCAATTTGGGTGAAAATGATAAATATAAAACTAAATCTTTGTACTCCCTCCTGCTTTGATGAGCCATCTCATTTCAAATTAAGTTAGATCTGCATTAGACTTTTGGACATCCATCCAAAGTCTGGTCATTTTGATGACTCCACTCTCTGGTTGGTTGGATACTCATGTCAAGCTGCTTAACAGATGAGGATATGGCATTACTTCATTGTTCTACAGTTGGGAAGTCGGAACAGTGTTGAACGGTGAGTTCTTGAACTGAGAAAGAGGTTGGCCTGGAAAGATTAAAAACCTGTGGCTAAAAGACTGATTGAGCAGAAGATGATGGAAAGGTGGTTCCAAGTTGTGTAGCTTCTGTGGTGCTGGTCCTGTAGAGATTGGCTTTGCCTATACAAACAAAGGAAGCCCCCTCATATGCTGGAAAGTTGAAGATGTCGTGGAGTATACACATCATTCCTCTCAGAAGAGGCAAGGAGCCCTAACACTATTTGCTGACATACATTTATTGACGACGCCTGATGGTCAAGAAGGGGTCTCTTTGGGGGACTGTAGAGAGATACAGAGATACCAAAAATATGATGCTTGCCCTCAAGTAACTTAAACTGGGGAGGTCAGACTGAAGTTCTGTGATAAGAGCGCAGCCTCCAGAATTAGGTAATCTAATTTAAACCATGCCCATTCCTGGGTATATGACTGTGAGAAAGTTATCTAAGTTCAACAAACCTCAGTTTACTCATGTGAAAAATAGAATAAAGATACCATTCAAGGTTATTTTGAAAAATAAATAGAAAAATGCATATAAGAGTCTTGGAACAGGACTTAGCATGAAGTGGGTATAAATTTTTTCTCAATTGGAACAGAAGACAATACAGTGTTGTGTCAGAGATAATATAGAATTTCAGACAACAGAAGGATTGCTTATGGCTAGATTAAAAGGGCTTCCCTGGTAACTCAGTTGGTAAAGAATCTGCCTGCAATGTAGGAGACCCCAGTTTGATTCCTGGGTTGGGAAGATCCCCTGGAGAAGGGATAGGCTACCCACTCAAGTTTTCTCAGGCTTCCTTGGTGACTCAGATGGTAAAGAATCCGCCTGCAATACAGGAGACCTGGGTTCGATCCCTGGGTTAGGAAGATCCCCTGGAAAAGCGAACAGCTACCCACTCCTGTATTCTGGCCTGGAGAATTCCATGGACAGAGGAGCCTGCTGGGCTACAGTCCATGGGGTCTCAAAGAGTCGGGAATGACTGAGCGAGTTTCATTGTCACTGTCAGTGAGATTAAGGAAGATGCCACAGAAAATGTAGAATCTTAAAAGACAGTTGGAATTGCAGGTGGCTGAGAAAAAATGTAAGGGAGGTGCTCCAGATAAAGAGATGACATGAGCCCAGGAAAGAGGAAGAATGGTACGGTGTGTCTGTGCTGTTGGAGATAGCCCAGGTGAAAGGGTGGAGATAAACTGAACTATGCGGGTGTCCCTGGCAAGCTAAGCATCTGGCTCCTGAATATTTGTTGAACATTTCCTAGTGGGATAGTAAGGGGGAAATGATTTTCTATTAATAAGATTAGTATACCTTTCTCCAGGGCTTCTCCTGTGGCTCAGCAGTAAAGACTCCACCTGCAAGGCAGGAGACATGAGTTTGATCCCTGGCTGGGGAAAATCCCCTGGAGGAAGGCATGGCAAGCCACTCCAGTTTCTTGCCTGGAGAGCCCCATGGACAGAGGAGCTTGGTGGGCTACAGTCCATAGGGTCACAAAAAGTCAGACACAACTGAAGTGACCTAGCACACATGCATACCTTTCTCCTTGTTTCTTTATGTTCAAAAGAAGATGTCTATTACATGCTCTGAATGCAACATGATATTGTAACTTACTTGGACTTGCATTGCATACTACAGTCTTCTTTAATCACTCACAACTGGATACGGTTGGTTGTCCTCACCACAGACAAAGGTAATCTTGGAGGATACAGTCACGTGGTTTCTTTGCACGGGACATTTTTTCCTTTGATGTTAGTTGGTCTGGTTTACATTTCACTAGTGAGTAAGGAATTTGAGGGTAGAAACCTGAGTTAACTGGCTCTGTATTTCTCATTTATTAGTAATGTTTCGGTGCCCCCTATGGGATCTCATTAGGTGTCCACATCATTGGAGAATGAAGATGAAGGATGGAAATAGAACCCAGAGCTAGAAAGATAGACTAGAGCCAGATTCTCAGGAAACTTGACTCACTGGTTTAAAAGGTAGGGATTTTATTTGTTAATCCAAGAGGTCTCTTGGAAGACTGCTAAACAAGTGCCCACATGGAATATAGGAACATTTTTTTTTTGGTGGTGAAGGGTGTCAGTGACTGAAGGTGGAAAGCTCCCTTGGTGGTAACTTCAGAAATGTAGGTCTGAGGTCATAAATGCTGCCTTTGGATGGCAGGACAGCATCTGGAAGGAAACTGAGAGCTGGGGCAGGATGGAAGAAGAGCGGATGGGCTGGATGGCTGATGACAGAGAGGAGGCTGGGGGAGGGAGTGAGCGGGGACAGTGGAGACCTTAAGTCACATCGACCTTCCAGGCATGTCTGTCACCACAGCCTATAACACTCACAATTTATGTCCTCTGGCAAATACAGAGTGATAGATTGTTGTACATCAGGGGGACTGAAGCTTAGATTTCAGAAGCAAAACTCGTCTTTGAATCTAAACAGCATCCCTTTTATCTCCTTTTCCTCATTGAATTAGCTCCAAAGTAAAAGTTTTTTGGTTGCCAAACTTGCAAAAATTCTGTTTCTCAAAACTTTCCATTTTAAGGTTCCTTTCTCATGAGAAAATTTGTCTGATGGAAGAGGTATTACATAATAAGTAAGTGAAAACCCCTATAGACCTTTTTTTGCGGTTTATATTACTTCTCTAATATATGTAAAATTAATTTAGACTTACTAATTCAGAAACTTTTATAATTCAGACAAATAGAAATTTTCCTTGTGATTCTCCATGAAAAAGGTTTTCTTCCCTTTCCCCTTATTTTTCAGAGATAGAATGTTTAAGATGGGTTGAATAAGAGAATAAATTGTTTCTAGCACTTTGGGAAAATGATTAAGAGCTAATAAAGCATCTCTTCTCTACATATAGAAACTTGCCAAGCTACAGATGGACAGAGAAGTTAGAAGTATATAGCCAAACATTAAGCACTAAGAAAAATCATTAGGACTCTCAGTGTACATGACCCAAAAAGGGGGAAAAAAAAACACCCCTCTTCGGAGTATAACTAAATGAATGGCCTTTCTCTACTTTTCAAAATCATCAAAGTATAATATGTAGGGCCTGTATGCCTCATATATTGTTGTTTGGCTCATTACTTCATTAGTTTCCCTTATTTCAAATTAGAAATAGCTTCATGTTTTTTATTGTGTGGTTCTAGTGGTAAAGAACCTGCCTGCCAATGCAGGAGACGTAAGATATGAGGGTTCTATCCCTGGGATGGGAAGATCCTCTGGAGAAGGAAATGGCAGCCCACTCCAGTATTCTTGCCTGAGAATCCCAGGGACAGAGGAGCCTAGTAGGCTATGGTCCATAGAGTCGCAAACAGAGAGAACTGAAGCGACTTAGCACGCACACAGGCCCTGTTCAAAATATTTTGACATTTACTTCCTTTTGATTGATCCTAAAGGATTTTTTCTAACATGAGTCGATCTTAAAGAAACTGCTGTGGATATGTGAATATACTCAACAAAATGCATTCAAGGAGGTACCTTAAGGACTTACTACCCTTGGCAATAGTTATGTTTTATTGATTTAGTTCTAGTTAGTTATGGGCTTGAAAACAAATAGCATGTCTTTGAATGAAAAATTCCTAATTCTAATTTTTGAATGGTGCAGACTTATCTTCCCCCTACAAAGAGAATAAATTAAAGAGCAAATATGACTTTACTAGCAAATAAGTATATATTTACATATTCAGTTTGAATGAATGCTAACATTTAGAAAACACTTCTGCCATATGGCACAAACATAGATGTGTGTGTGTGTATGTATAGGTGTACTTATCAGTGGTACAAATTTCCAATCACCCCAGTCAAAACATCTGATTTAAATTTGTTCCTCATGCTGAATGCCATATATGCAGTTTGGAATCAAGTGAAATGAGCCTTTTTAAGAAAGGTCTAGGAGAAGGCAATGGCAACCCACTCCAGTACTCTTGCCTGGAAAATCCCATGGATGGAGGAGCCTGGTAGGCTGCAATCCATGGGGTCGCTAAGAGTCAGACACAACTGAGCCACTTCACTTTCACTTTTCACTTTCATGCATTGAAGGAGGAAATGGCAACCCACTCCAGTGTTCTTGCCTGGAGAATCCCAGGGACGGCGGGGCCTGGTGGGCTGCCGTCTATGGGGTCGCACAGAGTCGGACACGACTGAAGCGACTTAGCAGCAGAAGCAGCAGCAGCAGCAGCAGAACTAACTTCTAAACAGGGCCCTAGTATTTGTAGCTAACATGAATGCTTTTTTTTTTTTTTTAAGTGGGGCATGGTGAAAAATAAAGGATGAAGTTTTTCTGATGCTTCTTCACTTTAGTTAGCATATTCTGTGCCATTTTCATGCATGGGAGGGTAAAGCTACCTTTTTCGCTGGGAAACAAAATTTTTAGAATGTGGAGGAAGCCAATGAAAGCAGTGCCTATTTCCACACCATCTTAGTTGAAAGCAATTTGTCTAAATAGCCAGAAGTTCATTCACTGTCTATAGCATCCAGCCATCCGCTCAACAAATGGTAAGCCCAGCCTTAGGATGTTTAAATAATAGTATTATGCTAATAAGGCTTCCCTTATGGCTCAGCTGGTAAAGAATCTGCCTGCAATGCGGGAGACCTGATTTCAGTCCCTGGGTTAGGAAGATCCCCTTGAGAAGGGAAAGGCTACCCACTCCGGTATTCTGGTCTGGAGAATTCCATGGACCGTATAGTCCATGGGGTCGCAAAGAGACGTACATTTTGTCTCAAATGAGTTTAGCTTCAAGTGATAAAATTCCTTGATTTTAGACCTTCCTTTGTTACTCAGGACATTTTTGTTGAGTGAAATAAATAACCATCTCTTGGGCCTGGATTACTGAGATTGGTTTCTTTGATTTAAGAACTTTTTAGTAAAGTGATATTTCAGATATATTATTATTATACATGTTGGAGGAGGAAATGGCAATCTACTGCAGTAATCTTGCCTGGGAAATCCCATGCAAGGAGCCTGGTGGGCTACAGTCCATGGGGTCCCAAAGAGTCGGACACGACTGAGTGACTGAGCATGCGCACACACACAGCACGCATAATACGTTACTGTTGAGTGAGAGAATTCACTCATGTAAAGACATTAAACATTGATCAGCATAGTTGATTGAGGACAGAACACCTTATAGGAAAAGATGTCTTGCTAACCAGAATAAGAGACCTAGGAATTTGCTGGGAGAACACATTCTATTTTGGCTTCACTGGTGGCTCAGACGGTAAAGAATTCTCCTGCAATGCAGAAGAACCAGGTTCAATCCCTGGGAGGTGGGGAGATGCTCTAGAGAAGAGAATGTCAACCCACTCCAGTATTCTTGGCTGAAGAAGTCCATGGGAAGAGGAGTCTGGCAGGTTACAGTTTATGGGATCACAAAGAGTTGGACACCACTGAGCGACTAATGCACACACACACACACACACACACACATTATCTAAGCTGAACCGTGGCACAGACTAGGAAAGTCGGTCGGGATTGGCAACATTTGTGATGAGACGGCTGTGGGAAATCTTACTCTAAAAAAGTGAGACAGTCTGGCAACTGTGGGCTTGTTGATTCCTGACTTTGACCCCCCTCTGTGTCTTCTGGCAATTCCCAGTCGGTAAACCCAAATTCTAGGGACTGAGACGCTCATCACATGTTAACAACAAGCACAGGCTCATGTTCTAGCCCAATATTCGCTGTCGTTGGACTTGAGCAGATAGATGCCTACAGATGTACGGTGGTGTTACACAGACTGTGTTTTGGGTATCAGTCAGGATGTTATACTAAGAACTCAAATTCACAGGAGGAACTACCATCGAGTCAAGGTTTGGAAGGCATTACAATTTTAAGGAAAACTGAATGTTTTAGATGTTCAGAGAACTCCAGCTTAAGCCAAATAAATATACAAATTATAATTTATGAGCAGTTTCAGTGTTCCCTTCTGTCAAATCCACTGGTAAGGAGCCTGTGGCATGGAGAAGCATACAGTGGGTCTATATCCCTGTGAAGAGGGGGCATAGTTTGGGGCCGACAGGAAAATCTGTTCTGTAGCCAGATCAGTTGTAAATCAGGTTAATGAATGTGTGTGTGTGCATATGTGTGCATGTGTGTGTGTGTGTGTGTGTGTGTGTAAAGGTTGTTTACAGATATGGATCCATCTCTTTTTTCCATTCTCATAAATTTTATTTGCTTATTAGAGTAAGACACGTTGAGATTATCTGGAAGATGAACTACGTATATTCAGTATCTGAAAATCAATATAAAGGCAGGCTTTTAACTTGTGAGAAAAAAAAAATAAGATTTGTCATTTGCCTTTTCATCTCTTGTCTGCCCAAAGTTTCTCTTTGGAGTTCCTTTAGGCTCCATGGCCATAAGGGAATAATAGGTGGTAAACTATTTCTAATAAACCTCCTTTATTTGAGAAAATATTTGGTCAGAAAATGTTTAGTCCTCACCATGTGATATGATTTTAAAAGGTCAGGAACCTGTAAACACCATGTGAAAACATTTAAAAAAATATTCTAACTCTAGAGTAAATATCACAAATATTAATCCTAGACATTGGAATCTCTTTTCTCAGCAGTCCAAATTGACTTAACAACACCCATCAATGCCATTTCTTACTGATGAAAAATTCTCTTTGATAGTAGGGCCAAATGAATGACTGTGAGTTTTTGAATTAATGTGGCCGAAAGGACCATGTCCCTAAAGAGGCAGGCTTTGCGGAGATGTTAGTCAAAGAGCAGAGAAGCAGTGTTGGTTGGTGGGTGGAAGCCAGTGGCTTCTCTAGGGTGGGATGGGAAAGGCGGAGGGTCAAGAATTGGAATCTGGTAAGACTAGTATTCAGAGAAGGCAATGGCACCCACTCCAGTACTTTTGCCTAGAAAATCCCATGGAAGGAGGAGCCTGGTAGGCTGCAGTCCATGGGGTCAATAGAGTGGACACGACTGAGCAACTTCACTTTCACTTTTCACTTTAATGCAATGGAGAAGGAAATGGCAACCCACTCCAGTGTTCTTGCCTGGAGAATCCCAGGGACGGCAAGCCTGGTGGGCTGCCATCTATGGGGTTGCACAGAGTCGGACACAACTGAAGTGACACAGCAGCAAGACTAGTATTTCCCCCCAACTTTCTCAGTTAGCTATTGACGGAAGAGAGTGATCAGCCTGGTCTTCCAAGGCTTTTCTGGGCCAGTGACTTTGGAATACAACCTATACATAATCTTTTGTTCCAAAGATTTTAAATGGATTGAAAACAGTTGAGAAGGCAATAGTAATTGATACAGGAACACCTTTTCAATTGTTATTTATTTTTCTTCTTTCTTTCTAGATCGCCCAGGCTTCCTTGCCCTGCCCCCAAATGTAATAGAATTCATAAACATTTCCTATCCTCCTTTTGCTTCCTTTTCTGTATCTTTATTTTAGCTACTAGGAATTGGCATTAGGACACATCTGAGTAAGTGGAAGCTGATTATGATTTCTAAGAAGACCCACCCAGTTTTCTCTGGAGATTTTCTTTGGCCCTTTAAGTGAGTGTAGACAATTTTCCTCAAGTTGATGGCAGATTTGTAGCTTCTGTGAAGTCTTTTCACCCTTCATTACATATCTTTTTTTTCTAATCTTTTTAAAATCTTACTTTTCTAGTAGAGATTAGTTTTCTCTTCCGTGGAAGCTTCTGAGCTAGGCTATTTAAATGAAATGTAGCTGAAAGATTGCTTTGTGTTTTCTTTGTGTAACATTTGGCCCCAGCAGTATACAGGGCAACGTCCTATGTTATAGGATGCGTGGAATTCAGAGATTCCTTTTGAAAACTATTACCCACCTCTATCTCATTACACCACTACCACTGTGAAGCTCTTTTGTTTCTCATGTGTAACCAAGTTTATGTTCCTGTGTATACAGTACCTAGCTCGGGGGTTGTTGGGAGTCTCAAAGGAGTTAATAATACATGCAAGTACTTAGAACAGTGTCTGACATAGGGTAAGATATATTCAATATTTGCTATTAGTATAACTACCTGTTTTACTGTTTTAATTTGATAGAAGAATATAGAATATCAATTTCAATCCATCGCCACCTGTGGTTGGATGCAAAGTTGGCCCAGAAATTGTTCACTCGTGAGAGGTCAACAGAACAACTTCGGCTGAATGAGAAAACATGCCAGCCACCTTTTTCTCCATTTTGATCAGGGGTTTTGAAATGTTTCCTAACTTGTTCACTCTAAAACCAGTTGAGGAGGGGAGGGCTAAAGGTCTCTCTCTGCTTCCATTCTCTTTCTCCCTCTCTCCCTTATTAGAATTAAGGACAGGAGAGGAGAATCTTTGTTCTGTTGATGCCTCATTTGTTCTGACAAAGAAGAGTCAGCTTATTTTATCAAGCCCACTTAAATTTGGAAAACCCGTACCTAGCACATGATCTCAAGTGGCAGCCTCTAAGCAACAGATGAGTATACAACCCCTGAAATTCAAGGTCAGGCGATTAAATAAGGACTGTTCGCCCACCTGGTGCTTTAAGACTGACCTGTGTTTCCCACAAGATATCTTGAGGTTGAATTATGTCACAGCAGTAACATCTTTAGCACCGTAAGGTGAGATGATTTTAGAGAGATCAGGCTTCATCAGGTGAGTGACAAGACTAACTCCCTCTGGCAGTGTATAAAAACAATTAAACATTAAATGCATTTTACAGAAGTGTTTGACTCACATGTGCATATTAAAACATTTTTTTCCAAGATCTGTGAAATACGAACCTGTCTTCCTATGAATGTTTATAGCGCTCATTACCAAAATTCATCTCCAGGACGTATGTTTTTCTGTTTTCTCCTTCTAATCTCCTTTCAGGAGAGTGGAGGGTGGGTGTAAGTCTATTTTCCCAGCTAGATCTGCATTCTTCCAGTTAGAAGAGATGTTTCCTCTTAATTTGTTGTTTGATGGTATTGAAATATTTTTTCCCAATCTGTTGTTATTTAAAAGAGCAAACCCTATTCCTGTCATCATGTACTACCTGGGGTATTATTTAGTAAGTGCTTTGTTTGTAAACAGATAGTGGTTTTTAAAAGATCGAGCTGTGCAGTGATCATCTTTTAAGCATCCTAGACTATAGGAGCTGCAGTTGTTGGATTTCCTCTCCTCCAGGTTTTCGTTTTAGATCTCAGTTCTGCATTGATTTTTTTTTCCTAATGTTTTCTAGGTTATGGAAGATTTTACACATATTACTTGTGAAATCCCCAATTCTTTTTCTGTCAAGGATGACTAGGGCTCTGGAGTGAATTAACCTGTTCTAGATCTTTCTGGGGAAAGAGGAGAGTTGAAATTTGAAAAACTGGACTCCTCTGCATTGTCTACAGCTGAACAGGACAAAGGGCGCTGATAGCATCAGATTCATTTCCTGGCATTAACAGCCCCGGTCTCCCAAACCCCATTCCACTTAGGACCCCAATTTTTCTACCCGTGGTTTTCAAACCAGCACAGATGTGAACTACTTTGTTGAACTTCTTTTTCCCCCCTTAATTATTTATTTCACGAGCAATTCTCAACCCTTCCAAAAACCCAAATTGTTGTTTGTTCTTTGGATAGTTGAAAATACAGCTGTGTCTGGGGAATGTGGGGATGAAGAGGTGTTATTTTTTATCTTAAAAAAAAAAAAAGCAGACGTAATTAAAACAGTAAAAATCCTTTCAGCCAGGAAATGACTGTATGAGGCTCTCTGCAGTGGAGCAGCTGCTAGGAGCCGGTCAGCTGGCACCAAGCTAGCTTGGATTTCAGATCTGGGGAGCCCCTTCCCTGGCAGCCCCAGCCCACTCTGCGTTTGCTCTGAGCCGTCATTGTCTCCCTTCCAGCGCCTGGGGTTCTTTGTCTGCGGTGTCACACACTCCACTCCGTAGCCAGCCTCTCTCAGCCTCTGTTCATCCCATTTTCTTTCTTTCTTTTCCCACTACTCCCTACCCTCCCACCCGCCCTGTCCTCTACTGGTTTTATGCTTCAAGTGATTGGAGAAGATTTTAGTGAAGTAGATGCTCTAAAGATCCAGCTTCTAATGAGCTTCCAAGAAGTGAAGACGTAAGATATGATGCCTTTA
>NW_011495070.1:7526177-7536865 GCF_000754665.1 Bison bison bison | reverse complement strand
TGTGTGGAGTTGAGAGTTACATGTTCTTGGATGTAATAGTTTCTAGTGAAAAATACAGGGGGCGGGAGGAGGAGGGAGGGAGCTGAATGAGAGGGTAGGGCTTGTCCTTAAGTAGCATAACAATAATAAGTAAAGGGCATTGCTGCTAATACACCTCACCCAATATTCTAGGGGTATGGAGAGACCTGTCAGTATGCCCTGGCTTCTGGGCCATTGTTAATAAGGAACGAAATGTGACAACAAATGCCTTTTGAATTTAAATGGCCAGGTACATGTTCAGAATGGCTTCTGAAGGAAACACATGCCTCCCCATTCTGGCTAGTGTAAGGCATTAATAATGGCTTGGTGGGGCTTGACTGTAAAGAGCTCATTTTCAGTCTCTCTCTTCCCTTCTGCCTGTTACCTGTAGCTAACAATGCTTTTTAAGTGATGCTTTTGCTTGTGCTGAGGAGAACAGGGATGGGAGAAAGACGGAGTTGACAAGGCTCTTAAAGCCATTTGTAATTGACAAAAAACTTGCCTTGCAGGAACTTCAAGCACTCCACATGTAGAAATCTTATACCTGGGACACACTTAATTCAAAGAGTCAGATCCTGATGGTTAGAGACACAGAAACTGAGCTTAGAGGATGCTGCAGGTCGGTTCCTAGGACACAGAGCCTGTATGGGACCACACCAGGGCTTGAATCTGGTGCACTTTCAAGATTTTCAGGGGCACAGGCTCATGTTTTGGTCCTCTTTGAAGGATGTCACTGGGAAAATGTCATTATCCCCAGACACAGAAAGAGCATTTCCTGGTGGTAACCCTCCATGCCAAAGCCAGTGCGATCGGACCCTGTGTTTCTCTCTACCTTCCTGAGCTGTCTGAAATTAACCATATTGTCCTTACAAGCATCAGGCCCTTGACTCCGGCCATCTCAGAGCTATTGTTTCTGCCTCTCTTCCCTGCACTGCCCCCTGACGTATTCTTTACCGCTCAACACAAGTTAGCGTCTTTTCTCTTTATACCCAACGTGTGTCCTGTATTTTTCTTACACTTGGTGTTTGCCTCTCAGTATATTTGGAATTCTGTCCAAGAGCTCCTCCTGAAATTTTCTCTTAGGTAACCCAGGCCTGCCCCAAGAAGCAATGCTAGTATCATTTCCAAATGGGCCCCAGCTTAGCACAGCAGGGTCAACACAGGACAGTCTCAGGGGCTGGAGATCAAGTCCTGGCTGGCAGCAGTTCAGGAACGTGTGTTAACTCCCTGTGGACTCCCCTGCAAAGGTCCCTCCAGCTCTAGAATTCTAAATCCTCTTATACTGGGTTGGCCAAAAATTCGTTTGGGCTTTTCACTAACATATTACAGAAAAACCCAAATGAACTGTTTGGCCAACCCAATACATTTACAGAGAGGGATTTTGAGAAAGAATTGGTCAACTGAAGCATCACCCCAGTCAAACTGTGTTATTAAAAGCTCAGGCTTCTGGAGCCCAGATCTTTAGTCCCAGGTTGGAGCTGAGTGCCTTGTCCCAGCACTGCTCTCCTGCTGCCTCCGTGGGCACATCTCCACCTGGCTCTGCCAGCTCTCACTAGAGGGACCGGTGCTGCTGGTGAAGGACAAGGACAAGGGATGCTGTGTAATTGGAAAAGAATTCTCATGCAAAAAAGCTCCTTTTCTGCCAAGATGGTTTGGGTATATCTAGTAAACAAATCACGGAGAAGGCGATGGCACCCCGCTCCAGTACTCTTGCCTAGAAAATCCCATGGATGGAGGGGCCTGGTGGTCTGCAGTCCATGGAGTCGCTAGGAGTCGGACACGACTGAACGACTTCACTTTCACTTTTCACTTTCATGCATTGGAGAAGGAAATGACAACCCACTCCAACCCACTCCAGTGTTCTTGCCTGGAGAATCCCAGGGACGGGGGAGCCTGGTGGGCTGCCATCTATGGGGTCGCACAGAGTCGGACACGACTGAAGCGACTTAGCAGCAGCAGCAGCAGCAGCAGTAAACACATCAAGGAATGGGGGTAACTGTGTTCATGTAATTTTTTTTTTCTGTGTTGTGTGAACGTTCTGATTCTGTTCCAGAATGTAAGCTCCTTACAGGCAAGCCATGTAATGACACAGTGTTAGGGGTCTGTGGCTTGTTCTTGTTTAGTTGCTAAGTCGTGTCTGACTCTTTGCAACCTCATGGACCGTAGTCCGCCAGGCTCCTCTTACCCTGGGATTTCCCAGGCAAGAATGCTGGAGCGGGTTGCCATTTCCTTCTCCAGGGATCTTCCCGACCCAGGGATCGAATTCACATCTCCTGTTTGGCAGGCGGATTCTTTACCACTGAGCCACCTGGGAATTCTCTAAGTAATTAGTGATAGTAACAGTAAGTCCTGGGTATTCTGATTTTAAGTCTAGTACTTCGAACCTCAGTCTGATGGAATCTGAAGTCATTATTGTCTTCTGAATATTTGTGAATGTATCATGAAAATGAATTTGATAGAGAGTTGACTAATCTTACTCTTTCCTATTGTGACATTAAAAATCATGAATTTTCTGCTTCTACTTCTGTGTAAGTTTTCCCACTTCAGACCTCAACTTGAATATCTTTTCAAATTTTTATATTTATTCTAAATGTAATCAGAAGTTCAACAGAACAGATATCAAGTAGAGAAAAAGCAATAGTGTTCATATGAATGGTTTGGTTTTCATCTTTCTATGTTGCTGTCAAAAAGGCATGGTAGTCCAGGTGTGAATCTAGTTTTGTTGGGGGTATTTTGAGAAGGAAAATGTCTCCCAGTGTAGATGGATAGTATCTGTTAAGCCAAGGCTGTGAATAAATAATGAGGCAAATATAGATTTCATTATCCAAATAAGTTTGAGTATATGGGGAAAGGCTCATTCTGTTTTTTGTACAATCATCTGGATAAACTGTGAAACATTGTTGGGTTAATTAATACACAAAATAATACCTTTGATGCATGAATGAAGGTGTTCATATGAATGGATGTGCAAACAGGTGAGAGTATTCATCTAGCTCTTATATTCGCCTGTAATTTTGACTCATTTCCTATGAGGACTCAGGATAGGGGTCAGCTTACTTTTTTAGACACAGCTCTGTACCAGCTTCAGTGACTTTGGCTTGTCACTTTGCTGTTTATGAACTCTGAGACCTCTTGGGGGCATTCTTTGAGCACTTGGCTTTCCTTTCGCTGGTATTATAATACCTGCTCCCTACCTTTCTTAAATGAGTATTAGAACAGTTATCAGGATATATAGGGTAACATCCCCCATGAGAAAGCAATTTGGAACCTTCCAAGTGGTTTCATTATAGAGAAGAAGCACTGAAAATGTGTTTTAACGTGGTAAGAACTGATGGCGGCTAAAACTGCAACTGCTCATGGGGAAAATTGGAGAAGGATGTTGCAAATGTTGCAGACATCTATTCCATTCTGGACTGAAACAGCAAAATCAATCTGTGCTTTGTTAGTTTATTTGAGATCCGGTTTTGTGATCATACTTCCCTGGTGGCTCAGATGATAAAGAATCTGCCTGCAATGTGGGAGACCTGGATTTGAACCCTGAGTCAGGAAGATCCCCTGGAGAAGGGAATGGCTACCCACTCCAGTGTACTTGCCTGGAAGATTCAAGGACAGAGGAGCCTGGTGGGCTACAGTCCATGGGGTTGCAAAGAGTCAGACACGACTGAGTGACTTAACATGCCTTTGAGCATGCCTCTGAGATCATACTTGCAGTTCATTTGAAGGGACTGATGGCCACATCCTTCATTTTTAGGAAAACTCTCAAGCAGAAGGGGTGCTAGGATAAAGATTTGGGTAGCTGGCCTTTAGTTTGGTTTTGATGTAAATAGAGGGAGACCAGGTTGTGGTGATTAAAGGACAAGCATTCTGGTCTACTTTTCTGGCTGTTGTACCAGTTTGTTACATGATCTTAGGCAGATGCATTTATGTTCCTTTAAGGGGCTGGTATTGATTTGAACTTCACTAGCTGTGGTGAGTTTTAGTTGATGTTGGCAAAACACTCTGTGTTCCCAGGTTGACACACACGATAGGAAGTGCTGTGTTGTTGTTTTATTTCAGAGACAGGAACTAGAGGTTCTGAATCTCCTCCTGCTTTTCTGGCTCTGTCTCATAATTTCAGACACAGAACAGTAAAGCACCGCTGAAAGTAATGAACAGTCTTTATTGAGGTAAATGAAGATGACCCCGACAGTTTCAATGTATTAATCAAATGATATTGCTGTTTTAACCACATCTCAATCAGATGCTTCCTTGAGATTAAATGGAAAAACCCACTATGACTTTCAACAGGAAGATCATGTGAAAAAGTAAAATGTAGCTATTCTTGGATGTTTTTAGGGAAGGTATTTTTAATCCTTAATTATATACTTCGTATAGCATTTGTTATAAATGCTTGATGAAACACTGTAGGCAGAAATATTGTAAAAATAGGGGGAAATAAGCACATTTCTCCTCAAAATATACGTGGTAATCCACATCTATGTACCAAGGGGTCATTTACTGAGTTTCTACTATATATCCAAAATTGGAACCTGAAATGGTTTGACTTAAATCTGTAATTTATCAAGGGTGGGTGTTTTTATTCCACAATTTCCAGTTAGACCTTTTTCACTTGAAAAGATAAATGTTTTATCAGACCTACGGAGAACTATGTAACATATGACATTGTAAAAATCACAATGGATGGGTTATAAATAATTTGGAGTACCAAGTTTTGTGTAGTATCCACAGCATTCAAAAATAAATCCTGGGGCAGGACTTCTGGCTATGGCCAAGTAAGGAGGTCAGCAAACCCTGTCTTTAAAAAAGCAAGCATAAAATTGAACAGAATGAACAAAAACAATCATTTCATGTCCAGTGCACTAGAAATTGAATAAATGCGTAAAACAATCTGAGAAATGTTTATACTAGAACAACTGCTGAACTTCTATTAAGAATAGTGGGCGTTTGTGGAATGCTTGCCTGGGGCTCTGCACCCATTCCTTGCCCCAGTTGTCGTGGAGCTTCTGGGGGTGGGAAGACTGTCATCCATAAAAGACTGGCAGAATGCTGCTGTGGTCAAAGAGAACTCACTTGATTTGGAATGGTGGGCAATACTCATGACCAGTGGTGGGCATAATGATTTTGGTGGCTGGCGACTGGGGAGGGCCAGTGACTCTGTTTTCTTGAGGTTGCAGTCATGGTTGGGATAGGCATATTTCTAGATGAGACCGCCCACATATGCAGCAGACAACCGAGAGCCAAGCTAACTCTGCACTCCTGGCCAATCCTGAGGCTGAGCACATGCATAGAGGAAGTGAGGGGCAGGTGGAGAGCCAAAGCTGAGATCCTCTTGAAGATGGCCTGGACTTGGAGGGTACTCTAGTCCACAGACAGGCCACGATCTACCTCTATCCACAGACAGATCCATCATCAGAGAATGGAAGTCTTACTGGGTTGGGCTGTTTGATCACAGTATCGGTCAAATCATTGGCCAGTCATTAAGCTGTGCAGACACAAGGGTGAACAACTAGGAAGTCAAGATTAAAAATAAAAGCAAGAATTAAAAAAGAAAACAAAACAGAAAGGAGACATCATTGACTTCACCCTACAGAGGTGGTAGATTTCACAGAATTAATCCAGGAAAATTATTAAACAAGAAATAAACAGAAACAAACAAAAAAATGTTCAGGGGGAAAATATAACAATCCAGAATTGCTACAATAAATCCATCTTTGATGTTCATTTTCAACAAAATATTGTGGGAAATGCAAAGAAAGAAGAAAGTGTGACCTATACTCAAGAGTAAAAGCAGTTCATCAAAAGTGTCCCAATTATAGTAAAGTTGAAATTAATTGATGTAATATACTACATTAATAGAAAAAAATAAAATATTTTCATCTCAATAAATGTAGACAAAAAACTTTGGCCACTTGATGCAAAAAGCCAACTCATTAGAAAAGACTCTGATGCTGGGAAAGATTGAGGGCAAAAGGAGAAGGGGGCAACAGAAGATGAGATGGTTGGATGGCATCGCTGACTCGATGAACATGAGTTTGAGCAAATTCCAGGAGATAGTGAAGGACAAGGAAGCCTGGCGTGCTGCATTCCATGGAATCACAAAGAGTCAGACACGACTGAGTGACTGAACAACAAGAACATGTAGAAAATGCATTTGACAAAACCCAGGACCCAGCCATGATAAGGACTGTCAACAAACTAGGAATGAAAGAGAACTTCTTCACCCGATAAAAAGCACCCACAAAAAACCTGCAGCTAATAACCTCATACAGAAGAGTGAAAGATGAGATGCTTTCCCACTAACATAGAGACAAGGCAAAGATGTTTGCTCTTGCCACTTCTATTCGGTATTGAATATTGAATATCAATATTATTGAATATTCTAATCAACAATTATTCAGTAAGTTGTAGGCGATGCAGCAAGGCAAAAATAAAAGCATAAAAATGGAGAATTTATTTGCAGATTACTTGATCCTGTAAGTAGAAAATCTACAAAAATCCATGGAATCCACACAAAAAAATTAGAATTTATAAAAGAGTTCAACGAGGTTGCAGAGTACAGCATTAATATATAAAAAACTTTCAATTTCTCTTATAAGCAGCAAATAGTTTTAAAATTAAATTGATACTATTCCCAATAGTATAAAAAATGAAAAGTCTTAGAAATACAGCTAATAGAAGTTTAAGACTTGTGCACTGAAAACTATAAAATATGACTGAAAGAAATTAAAGACCTTCATAAACGGAGAGCATTCCAGTTCATACACTAGGAGACTAAATATTGTCAAGATGGCAGTTCTCCCAAATTGATCCATAAATTCAGTGCAATCCCTATATGAAAATCCCAGCTAGATTTTTTTTGTAGAAATTGACAAGCTGACTCTCAAATTTATAGGGAAATGTAATGGACCTATGATAGCTAAAACTGTTTTGAAAAAGATGAACAAAGCTGGACGACTTCCTCTATTCCATACAGTATTTCAAAATGTACTATAAAGTCAGAATATTCAAGAAGATGTGTTATTGGTGTAATAATAGGTATATGGAACAGAACTGAGAATCCAGAAATAAATTCTTACATTCCAAACTTCCAGTAATACTATTTTCAAGGACAAGATTTATGTTGTCAATATAGTAATTGATATTAATATTACCATTTAAAGCTAGTGAATGTCATTCTTACTATACATACATCTTTTAGCACATGTGAGTCATAATCATTAAAAATGACCAGATTTTATTATTTATTATATGTGATTTTTAGGTCTGTCCAGGTAAGTAAATAGTAAGATTTCTGGGCTGTGGGGTTAGTTAGTTATATAACTATAAAAGTTGTAGTTAATAGAACTTCAGACTGTGAAAAGTATGAGACAAAATGGAAAAAAATATTTAATTACTTCATGTTAGAGCAAAATCAGTCCTGGGTGTTCTTTGGAAGGAATGATGCTAAAGCTGAAACTCCAGTACTTTGGCCACCTCACGCAAAGAGTTGACTCATTGGAAAAGACCCTGATGCTGGGAGGGATTGGGGGCAGGAGGAGAAGGGGACGAGAGAGGATGAGATGGCTGGATGGCATCACCGACTCGATAGACATGAGTTTGAGTGAACTCCAGGAGTTGGCAATGGACAGGGAGGCCTGGCGTGCTGCAATTCATGGAGTCGCAAAGAGTCGGACATGACTGAGTGACTGAACTGAACTGAACAGAGAGCAAAATAATTAATACCTTCTAATTCTGTCCTGTTTATTTTCTAACAGTCCTGATTTTCTTTTCTTTTACCTGCCAATTTTCTTAAAATATTAGCATTTAAAATATTTAAATTATTCTTTTTTAACATTTCATTGAAGTATACATTCAGAAAAGTGCATGATCTTAATTTGTAACTTAATGAATTTTCACGTAATGAACACAGCATTGTCACCCACACCAAGATTCAGAAATAGAGTATTACCAGAAACCCAGAAGTTCTACTTATGCCCCTTTTCCAGTACTTACTACATCCCCCCAAAAATAACCACCATCAAAACTTTAAAACATTTTTTTATTTTACTGTGAATAGAATGCTTAATATGACATCCACCTCTTAACAAAATTTTTAATGTATCATGCAGTATTGTTAACCATAAGCACATTGTTGTATACCAGATCTATAGAATTTATTCATCTTGTTTAATTGAAGCTTTGCCCTCTTTGAATAGCAACTCCCCATATTCCTCCCCACTCCCAGTTCCTAACCACCACCATTCCATTCATTATTCTAAAAATCTGTCTCTTTTAGATACCTCATACAAGTGAAATTATGAAGTATTTTTCCTTTTATGCCTGGCTTATTCCACTTGGCTTAAGGGTCTCCAGGCTTATTCATAATGTCACGTGTTGCAGAATGTCCTTCTTTTTAGAGGCCGAATAATACTCCATGGTATTATACACCACATTTCCTTTATACATTTATCCACTGATGGACCTTTAGGTTGCTTCCACATCTTGGCTATTGTGAAAATACTGCAATGAACGTGAAAATGCTAATAGATCTCCAAAGCCTAATTTCAGTTCTTTTGGATAAATGTCCAGAGGTGGGATTGCTAATCGTATGAAAGTGTGTATTTTTATATCTGGGGGAACTTCCATACTGTTTTCCATAGCATCTGCACAATTTTTAATCCCGCCAACAGTGTGAAAACGTTCCAGTTTCCCCATATCATTGTCAACACTTGTCTTTTATTTTTTTGATAAGAGGCATCCTCACAGGTGTCAGGTGATATCTCACTGTGGTTTGAATTTGTGTTGTTCAGATGAGTATATTGAGTGTCTTTTTTAGGTGTTTGTTGGCTATTTGCAGGTTTTCTAAGGAGAAATGTCTATTCATATGTTTAGCCTATTTTAAAATTGAGTTATTAGTATTTTTTCTGTCGAATTGTAGGAGTTCCCTATATATTTTAGAAATTAACCCCTTATCTGATATGTGGTTTGCAGATATATTCTCATATCCTGCAGGTTGCCTTTTCACTCTTTTGATTGTTTTTTATGCTGTGCGGAAACTTTTTAATTTCATGTCATCCCACGAGTCTATGTTTGATTTTGTTACCTGTTCGTTTAGTATCAGATCCATGAAATCACTACCAAGACTAATGTCATGAAGATTTTCCCCTATGTTTTCTTCTAGAAGGTTTATAGTTTCAAGTATTTAAGTCTTTAATCCATTTTGAGTTGTTTTTTTTTTTTTTGCATATAAGAGAAAGGTCCAATTTCATTCTTTTCATATGGATGTCCAGTTTTCTCAATGCCATTTGTTGGAATAGACTATCTCTTCCCCCATTGGGTATTCTTGGCACCCTTCTTGAATACCAGTTGTTGACTGTATATGTATGAATTTATTTCTAGGCTCTTTATTCCATTGGTCTGTATGTATGTCTTATGCCAGTACCATACTGTTTTTATTATTGTAGCTTTGTAAGATATTTTGAAATGAGGAAGTAAGATGCCTCCAGCTTTGTTCTTCTTTCTCAAGATTGATATGGCTATTCAGGGTCTGTTGTGGTTCCATAGGAGTTTTAGGATTCTATATCCCTAAGAGATGCCATTGGAATTTTGATAGAGTTTGTTTTGAATTTATAGATTGCTTTGGGCAGTTAAATTATCCTTGAAGTAAATACTTTGTGTGTGTGTATAGGCAGGAAATAGTGATGCTTAGTGCAGGAGTGAGATAAAATTATTAAAATACCAGACTCAGAGTTATAGCATTAACATGTTCATGTGTTGTCTGCTGTGATTTAGCTCCCTAAAGGCCTTGGACTGTTAATTTTCAGAGAAAATGAGTAACTGCACATGCCTGTAGCATCTGGATGGAAAGCCAGTCAGATTATGTGTCCTTTGTATAATAGCAGGAGGAAGCTTGGCACAAATCACTTAGTGAGACTGGTGGGATAGGAAGTAGGTAGAGTCTCTCAGTTTCTTAGTGGGTCCTGTGGGCTCTGTTGGAAAAGGCAATGGCACCCCACTCCAGTACTCTCGCCTGGAAAATCCCATGGATGGAGGAGCCTGGTAGGCTGCAGTCCATGGGGTCGTGAAGAGTTGGACACGACTGAGCGACTTCACTTTCACTTTTATGCATGGGAGAAGGAAATGGCAACCCACTCCAGTGTTCTTGCCTGGAGAATCCCAGGGATGGGGGAGCCTGGTGGGCTGCCATCTATGGGGTCGCACAGAGTCTGACACGACTGAAGTAACTTAGCAGCAGTGGGCTCCGTGACTCATGGACATATAATAACATCCCAAACTGTAGAAAGTTCAGCTGAAAAGTTATATACATTCAGTGACAAGTTCAACAGAATCTTTGTGCAGGTTTGCATAATAGAATTACCATAATAGGGATGGAGAACAGGGAAAAGGCAGTTAAAGTCATTGCAATTAAAGCCATTGAAGTATTTTGTCCTTAAATGCCAGCTCAAGGGAAGCTGATGGTTCCGATTTGCCTCGCATTCTCTCTGGGAAAGTACTCTAGAGGGCTCATTATTTCATTAATTCTCACAATGCCCTTGTGCATAGGAAGGTGGCGTATACTATTAGGAACAATCTTGGTAATGGGACGTTAATGAATCCATCCCCAACGTTCTTTTGTTGGAGGGTAGCGTCTTTGGTGGTCCTGGGAGATTTGTGTCCTTGGCCAATAGTCT